>NC_137650.1:34399999-34853032 GCF_963422515.1 Blennius ocellaris | reverse complement strand
GGCATATATACTACATCGTTTTAAGTCATTATTATGGCGCTGTAATGGAAGGTAAAATAATAAGGATGACAGGAAAAAGCAACAACGTTGGTTTGACTCGCCTCAAGGTCTTCACCTTCTGCAGCTGCAGTGTGGAAACTGTTCTTTTTTGATGTAAGACTAACAGTAATACTTAGGTTTATGTAGCACCTTAAAAAAAAGTTTGAGTTTACGAAGTGCTTGAACAATCTGCTGCAACCATCTGCGTAAAGTATGAAAAAGACAGAAATAAAGCAAGCCAGTGGGGTTAGTGTGACATTAAAGTAGTGTAACGCTGTCCATAAAGGAACGGGGTTCCTCATTCTGCAAACTTTTTTCAGGTGCTTCCAAAAAGGTATTATTCAGATGCGGGGGGGGGGTAGATGCATGGCGGGCTTGATTTGTGCAGACGTTTCCCACAATCACAAGTGGACTCAGCTGGCAGAAACTGTGGAAGGCTTCAAAAAATAAATGATCTCCCTGCTGGTCACGATGATCTGCTGACGGAGGAGTCTGAAGGAGTTTGACATGTTCAGCAGATCTCTTCAGTGAAACACATTTTAAAAACGTGAATGCTCTGTACTCTTGATCAACCCTGACACTGTGTGTCGGTCCTCCCTTTGTTGATGACACTGAACTGTGAAAAACGCCATTAGACCCGTGGGGATGCAGTTCTGGAGATTCCAATGTCCGCTACCCAGTGGTCAGTGGTTATGAATTTTATGACTGAATTTGTACCATCTTTATATCTCATAAAATGTTACCAGATCCTTATGGAGTCGTAACAGGGATGAAATATACTCATTAATGTAGAATCGCGTATGCTTTTGCTCGGAAAGTATTTCTTTTCTTAGTAAGCCATTGTGTAAACAGGAAACGGTGCCTCACCTCAGGCTGTTTGCTGCCTTTCGATTGGGAATTTAAAGATCGGAAGCATCCTGCCACTCGTTGCTGGGGAGAGCACGAGCGGCAAACCTCCCTGCGGCTCTGCACTCGCTGCTTTTCTCAACGCTGCAGTGCTGAAGAAGCTTTAACGCGAGCTTAATCCCGTGCAGCGAGCAGCTCATTAGATTGCCGTCACCAGGAGAACATGCCGCTAATTAGCCCTGCTAATTAAATTATGACATACTAACGTCTTTAAGCAACTGCAGTGAAACATATGTTGCTCAAATGAAATTGGTCATTAAAAAATATTGCAAATTTTGTTGGGAGCTTCCTCGATTGCTTAAAGCCTTCCAACACCAATCAAGTTTCCCACCAAGCAGCTCATTTGGAAAGAAAAATTAATTCATTTGAGCTAATTCACAACTACCCCCCCCCCCCCCCCCATCAATTTTTCATTTGAATTAATTTATGAGAACAGATATGCTCATTTCCCCCCCTTCATCTGTTAATTTTGAGAAATTCCTCCTCCAGTTTCTCTCGGGAACGTAATTGCATGTTCTCCGTGAATCAGGAGAGCTCACCGTCACATGAACGAGCCCTAAATCAAGGAGTCAATGATAAGACGCTGACGTGCGTTTACGTGACATTGATGTGGATCCCAGCAGCCGGAAGACGATTACTCTCCAACATGAGGTGTGTGTGGCGTAACGAACCGCTTTGGCCTCGCTAAACGTTTGACAAACATCAAGGCAGGAAGTTGTAGTTGCTTTGTAAAGATCAGACGCCAAGGACACTTAATGTGAAGGATGCATTTTTACCAACGCTCCAGTCCAGTGAAGCTTTCTTTTTTATTTACATAAACCTGGTGCAGCTCATCCATAATCTTGTCACTCTCCCAAAGAAACACCTCGAAGTGCAAAAGCCTTGAAGTACAACCAACAGCAATCATCTCAGATGTTTGCCTCTCACAAGGGTGATCGCATGTGTAATGGAATTTATGAAGGCAACTCTTGGAAATGAAGCACAACATGACAAAATGTACTGAACTATGCATTTGTGTGAGCAAATCAAAGTGTTTTTTGAAGCACAGGGAAGAATCCTGATGTATTTTCATGAGTGCCACTGGCAAACAGCAGCAGGAGCAAAAACACACCTCTGTCTTTCTGCTTCACGGGAAAGTTCCAAAAGACATTACTTGACCTTGATGATACGGATGAGATAATTACAGACGAGGAGTGAGTAGAGCAGCGGGGGTCAGTTGGTGTCGGGTGAAGTTTGGTTACGTTTGGGAGCTTTTACTAAGACCGGGGTTGCTCCGGAGCTGCGGCAGTGTAGGGTAAAGTAAGACGGTAGAGTAATAACATTTGAGGGTCAGGAAAGGTCTTCACCGATTCAGGGGGATCTGAAGATATGACAGGATACAAAGGGATAGGCTAAGGAAGGTCGGGACCGGTCAAGCAAGGAGAAGAGTAGGGTCGCCTTGGGGAGGGTTCTGGAGTACTCTTTATTGGTTTAAACAGGTGAGTTCTGAAGTTACAACAGTGTCCGAAACAAGAAGGTAAAGAAGGAATGGTGACGGTACAACGACTAATATATGGTAGGAGACGATAGGCTACGTTAGGGTAAGGTAGGTTTGGGTAGGGTAAGGAATGGGAGTGTGTGATTTCCTGTATAGATCAACAAAGGAGAAGTTGTGAATTTGCAACATGGTGCATTACATTCGGACACTGTGGCGTCAGGCTAGCCTTTAGCAGGGAGGAGGAGAGAGTCGCCTTGTGAAGGGTTACGAGGGTGTTTTTTTTATTTATTCACATGAGTGAGCTCTGAAGTTACAACAGTACAAGAAGGTAGAGGGAAGATGGCGGCGGTACGATAAGGCTAAGTAACGGCACGGCGTGGCACAACGTAATCTCAAATCTATGGAAATCTCTTCCAAGGGATAGAGAACGTAGAAAAACTCAGAGAGAGGAAGTGTTGATTCTTTTTCATAGTAAACATTCTGAAACTGGCTGCTCCCCTCCTCTATACGAAGCACAAATAGACGATGGGAGAAATAATCATTCGTGGTACTTAAATGCAAATGTCTTCACAAAAGAGCTGATGTGAAGATTGAGAGTGACTCTGCAGCTGTAATTGAGTCTGATAGTTTGTTTTACCACCAGGAAAGTACCGAGTCGACGTGTAGAGATGAACCTGCGTGAGGCTGTGCAGACGTGAACGGAGGAACTTGAGTATAGGCTGGAGGAACAATTCCCGTCGTCCTTGAAGTGAGATTCTTTCCAGCCATTTCCTGCTCTGCTCTCCTTTGGCTGCCTCGATTTCCTGTTCCAGGGCCTCCGACAGCACGGTGTTATGTGAGGGATTTTGTCGGAGGGGGGTCACTCGTGTGGTTAATCCACCGTGGGATGAAGATGCACGTCTCCAAATGCAGCGGCTTGTACCTTATCCTCGTGTTTACGGGCGCAAACTCACACAAGCCTTTTCTGGTCGTTTACACAGAAACTTCTCGGCACCGCTCTCTCTGTGGGTTTGTTCTGAATATTCCTCCAACAGTGTGAAGGTTTAACTCCTCTCTCTCTCTCTCTCCCTCGCTCCCTTTGACTCACCAGGATGGGTAGAATAGAATAAAAGCCAGGAAGGATGTACTTTATACAATCAAACAGTCCCTGCAGTCATTTTGTACTGATACAATAAAATCCCTCTAAAGTACAAATGTAATATAACACATAGCAGAGAAAATAAAATAACTAATCCCCGATCAAAGCGTGCACCATAAATTAATTATTGAATGACGCAGCAGACATCTCGAGCCTGTAGGAGGAAAGATTTCGACGATGAAATGGTTGCACGAATAACTTCATAATCCATGAGATGCGGTCAGATCCTGGTAAAGATCATGTCCTCGTTTGTTTTTCAGACGGACTGAAATGGTCATGTTTTCCAGGCCCTGCTTGTATTTCTGATGGTACATTAGTGCGGCGGCTCCTCTGCCTGTGCACAATGGATTTTCAGCGGAGATTACGACAGATATAATAAGGCCAAAAGGCCACGTCGACAAAGTGCAGCGCCAGACTCGCAGCTGTTCATTTCCATAAGTAAAATAATAGGCATTTAATACTACTGTTCCATTTGTGCTTTAGTGTTTCGTCGGGACAGCATGGAGGGTGAGTATTCACCCACCGCCCTCTGAAAACCGCCATTGTCTGTGCTGCAGCTGCGCAGTTTGTCCCGAGACATCAATGTCACTGAACAAAAGTAAAGAAAACAAGGCTGTACGCGTGATTTCACAAAGATTCGCTCACCTTTTTGAGGAGAAGTCAACAAGTACAGAGGAAGGAGAAAGCATCAGTGTGCAGGAGCCACTTCAACTGTCACCCGCACAATGTGCGCAACAAAAACAGCTGATCCGGTCGCCTCGCACAAAGCAGCAAGGGCAAGAGCGGAATCAAGCGCTTGTTCATGCTGTGAGGCGTCGAGGTCGACCGCGGCCCACAATGACAGCCCACGTCATGAGTAACATCTCCTCCTCCGAGGAGCCAATAGAAACTCATTAGCTTCATCTGGCTGCTGGAAAGAAACAAACATTGGGGGCTTAAAGAGGATTTCCTGCCTCCACCGGGGTTTTATTAACCGGTTTCAAACGAGAAGCCGAGCGAGTGAGCGAAATGTTTTTCTAACCGTGTGGAAGTGGAGAGTTTTTTTTTGAAAAACACCTGGAGCGTTTTGGGCCCGGGGTGCCAAACGCAGCCGGCTGATCCATATTAACATTCACTTCACAAGCACTTATCGTGGGACGCTCTCTGCAGTGGGAGAGCTGCACTAAAATACAAAAAAAAACATCATCATATTAACACGTAGAAAACTTTAATAAAAGGTAATAGATGCAAACTTGCAGAACAAAGGCATTAGAAGAAAGACATCAGCTGCCATGACAGGTCATTTAAACCAGCGGGTCCCAGCGCCGGTTTTGAATTCCTCCCGGAATCTTCAGGTTCCCACAACAGTTTTTTTTTAATATATGCATTTTGTGTGTGTGTATGCACAACTGCCTGGCGTGGGCGCGGTTGTTGGATTGATGTCAGTCTTTATCCTTTGAGGCCCGTTTACGTGACGTTTTCAAGTAAAAACGTAAACATTTCATTGTGAGTTGGGAGTTCATATGCCTGACAAGACCTCAACCCTTTTACTGGAGCCGGTGTCAGTACTGGGCTCCGTCTCTTTTCCTCCAATAATTCAATCACTGCAAAACACAGCTGGCAACATTTAATCTCTGCCAGTGATTGACAGTGAGCAGGTTGACTGACAGGCCATTGTGGCTTTATCAAACAGCATCTTTGTTTATCTCAGGCTGCTTGCATTTGAATAATTAAGTAGCGGCAGCGGTAATTACATTGGCGTAAGATGGACAAGTAGATTAAAATTCTATCGACTGTCGCTGAAGGTGAAGACGATGAAGCAGATGCAGTTTACAAAGTCAGATATATAGTCACCATATGTATTTCAAGAAAATGTAATTCTATTGTACATTTTACAGTTTCAACAGTCTTTAAGAATTTTACACTACTGGTCACATTAACCTGTTTATACTTGTAAACGTGTAACTTGTAAACATAATTTCTGAGATTTAGTTTCAGATATGTTTTTTGTTTACGACACAACATTTTGAAAACAAATACCGTTTATACGGAAAATGGCTGAAGACCATGTAATTGGCATGCCAGGCCACAAGTTGGCACTGTTGTTTGTTTTTTGTAATGAAACCACACACACATGCATGCAGAGAACGAAACACTATAAACGAAAACATTGTCGTGTAAACGGGTCAGAATAAAGCAGTGTTCCATCTGCTGCACTGATTTAAAAAAAAAAAAAAAAAGCAAAACAATCAGTGGACCAGTGACTTTTCTCTATTTCTCTTTGATGTAGTCAGTTTTCTGTTTTCTTCATGGTCGGCCCACATGCCTCTTGACCCACTCTGATTTCCTGTTTTCTTGTATTCTGCATCCACCCCCCCACCCCCCCACCCCTCACTCCCACCTGCAGTCACTTCACTAATCAACTCTCAAGTACCCCCGAGTCTTCACTTCTCATCTGCGTAAATTGTCACTTTGTGCCTAGTGCCTTTTCTTCCCAGCCATCAGCTCTGCTCCTGATTAGCTCTTGCATTTTTATCCCTTCTTTCTTCCTTTGGCCTCTCTGGCACTCGAAGCGCTCGCCTCCGGCTGCCGCGCTCTTCAGTCCGCTGATCTGCACTCTGGCAGCACGCTGCTTGTACTATGCATGACATGGGGCCATGAATCTGTTTGCACAGTCACACGACAGGGACTCGCCAGCCTTTCGGGGATTGAAATACAAGTCCCCTCCTATCTGGAATGCTCAAACAGGAGGGCCAGGACTTGGTTTAAGGTTAGGATTAAGCAGATGCTAATTAGTCATTACATGAGGAAGGCTCCGGGATGTTGCAGCGGCTTAATGCCACGTCCTCCGAGGTGATGGAAACATGGCGACGTGTGTCTGCGTGCAAGAAATAATGGACAATTTTACCTTATGGGCTCGCCTTTGTAAAAACTTGAATAAAAAAAGATTGCCACCTGGTTGGTTTTCATAAGCAGGTATATCCTTTTGAGCAACACGTCTGAATGGCAGAAATACAGGGAATAGCAGGATATTAATAAATAAACTGTCTATAATCTGAGAAACACCAATAAAATTACTAGAAAATCAACGTGTTTCCCTATTAGTACTGAATATTTAGCATATATCATGTCTTAAAATTTGATTTTCTACATTTCTAAGTAATTACATACACCTAATTATTCATTTCAAGTTGACGCTTTATTTTTCCCACTACCTTCTTCTTTCACACATAATAAATCTTATTCACTAATCTGAACTTCTAGTTTAGTTTTAGGTTCCATAGAAGAGAAAAAAATATTATTTTACTTTTTAATTCTCAAGATTGACGAGAACCTAAATGAATGGGATGAAAACACATGTAGATGATATAAATTTATTTTTGAGTTTCTGTCGGTGCATTTCTGGCATGTAGGACTTAATAAAAAAAATTTAAAAATCAATAGTGACGACGAGAGATTAAATACAAGGTGTGAAGTAGATCCAGGTAAAACTGATGACCAGGTAGACTTAATCTGTGGGCTTCTTCAGGCCAAATGTTTGAAGTTCTGGGCTCAAAGAACAGAAACAGCCTGTAGAAATGTCCTTCAAAGGCCAAATTTCACTTTCAACCTTGGAAGGGCATTTCAGGGCAAAGATGTGTCTTTATATTTTTCTTTGTACTTTTGTGAGAAAGTTAAATCTGTATTTCAACATGTACCTTAGTATCTTCACTTCTTTATGAGTGCAATATTGTTCCTGAATCTGTCCGTTGCATGCAAAAGAACCAAATCCGATGGGTTTTTTTGGCAATCGTGACCCCAACAAGCTAAAGTTCGGAGCACGAGACCCCTCCAACACGACAAAGCCAGAAAATGCTGAGAACCCCTCCCCTTTTGCCCGTCGACCGGCCACTGTGCAGGTGTTGATTGGCAGGTTCAGACGATTTCAAGTGAAAACACAAAACCTTTGCAGCGTTTATACGGAGCTCTGAGCCACTGAAAGCAACTTTTCGAAAACGATTCCCAAGCTCAAATCTTTTTGAAAATGCTCCAACTTCAACTCTGTATTAATGGAGTAAACCAGAACTTTAAGGAAAACTCTTGTCTCCATATCGAGGGTGGAAGCGCTGCTACTGCACATGGACGCCACGGCTACAGGACATAGTTCTTCTGCACACGCTCAGTAGACGGACAATAACAACAGTCCATATTCTCTTGGGACTTGGTACCGTAATCGCAATTCAACTTCATGGTCTGTCCATGTGAATGTCCGTGTTCTCGCCATTGTTAATGTTTACAGCGTAGAAATCAGAGAGTGTGTGTGGACATACAATAGTTTGAAGCTTTTTACAGAAATGTACTTTTGCACGCACACAGAAGGTGAACTTCATGAATGTTGACATGAGCTCGGCGCTGACCCGTTGACCTGCGGGTCAAATCAATTTCGGGTCCGAGGTGTAATACAAGTCTAACTCCAACCTGAACACGACGACCCAGAATCAACCCCGGAGCCGCCTGTGACGACCGTTCGCAGCGCAGAGACGTGTCCACTGGGCTGGAAATCCATCCACGCCGGCGACACCCACATCTATGTAAACACTCGTGTAGTATTGGATTGTTCGTATGTGCTCAAGCCCGCTTCTGGCATCGACGCGTCCGCCTCACCACCGACAGTCACCGCTGCTTCCTCTCACTGCTCGTCTTCGCCACTTCAGGCCTGACCTACTTCCTGGCCATCAAAAGCCTCTGCTCAGCCTGGAAGTCGGTTGTTCTCATCTCTGAGGAGGAAGGAGTTTTTTTGGGGGGGAGTCAGACAGTACAGTCTGGTCAGCAGAATGAGGATGTCACAATAACAAGAGGTGCAGGAGAGGTGCAACTGAGTGGAGCTTGCAAATGCAACGATCTTGTGATTTCGAGTCGTGGCAATCAGATTTGAAGTCGCCCCGATGGCACACACACCTCTCCAAACCGCTCCTCTCTTTTTCTCTCCATTTAATGCATTTTACACTTCCATTTCGTGCACTTAGACGGTTTCCCGATCCAAACTTAGAAGGAGCGTGACAGGGTAAAAGCCTCAATTAGCCTACATCAGAATTCACGAGCAGCCCTGATTATTACACACTTACAAGCCTTGTTCATGTACAGGGAACAAAAAAAATATGCATCAGCCGGTGCACTTAAAGTTTTTCCTAGTTCGTAAAAGCACCAAAAAAAAAACAACATTTTGTTTCAGCAAGTCAAACTTTGCTGCAGTGTTTATTTCAAAGCTGACGTGTTTGATTGTGCTCACAAGGGCCGTGATTCACAACCTATTTTCAGTGAAGCACATCTCTATTAAAGTATTCAAGTCTATTTCCACTCTCTGAGATCCCCGTGATTCTCACAATGCCTCGGCCCCTTTTAGGACTCATTGACTTGTCACTTTACACTGTCGCTTGGTGGTTGAGTCTTTTTTTGTAAAGCCATACAACCAGGCAAACTTCTAATTAGACAAAAATATTACAGTCCCTCCATCTATATTTCTATGCTGCTTTTGTGTGAAAGGCAGGTGCAGCGGTCCAACACAGACACCCACACATTCACATTCAGGCCTACGGGCAGTAACAGGCTTATTTATGTTAAATATGCATGTGGACACAGAAAAAAAAAACATTCCCTCTGCACTTTGCATTCATTTAATCTGCATTTCAAGGGTCAAGGGCTTTGTCGCATTTAAGCGTTGACATGTAAATAAAATGCGTTTCTGAGGACCGGCAGCACCACGTCTGTGCTGGATAGACTGGCGGAGCAGTACCACAGGCGGCCATGGGGGGCACTGTTGAGGTTAGAAGTGAATAACGGGAATGGCCAAAGATTTTGAACAGATGCTGCTCGATTAGACGCAAAACATCGATCTCCATTTTCACAAAGAGGATAATTGAGCCTTTAGAGTAAATAAATAATGTGAAATACATGTTTATGAACTGTGGGAGTGAATCTTAAGAAAACCAAGCACGCACAGGGAGAACGTGTAAACTCTGCACAGTAAATCCCCGATACCTGGACTTAATTCAGAGATCTGAGTCCTAAAACGGTCCGAGACGTCAGATTGGAGACTGCTGTATAAAAGCGGATTACACTTTGCTTTTTATGCAAAACAATCTGAGCTCTATGTAACCACGTCTTGATATCTACTACTGAACACTCGATAAACTGAGTTCTCTGAATATAAAAACGGTTTCTCGTAAAAAATCCATACTAACACATTTGCTTGGGATGAAGTGAACACATCTGCATCCTAGTGTGAAGTATATTCATGATGTCATTTTCTATTTAATTAAGTACATTGATTTTTTTTTTTCCTTTTCTTTTTTCTTGTTTAACCCTGCTGGGGCTCTCAGCATCTTCATTAAATCATCTGCCTGTGCTCTTTTCAGAAGCGTGAAGGCACTTGGATGCAGATATTTGATATCTTCCAATCTATTAGGAGGGTGTCGAGGGATAAAGGAAATATTCGAACCCCCAGGTGTCTGATGCTCTGTGATAAAATCATACGGCGGCAGCGCTCACTGACAAGGGAACTATACTGCCACGTAGCCTCCACTGTGCACTATAGGCTCCTGCTATCATCTTCCCACTCTGGAAGTCTGGGACACATTGAAATACACAGTTGGGCAGAAGGTATTGTCTACATCTGGCATGAATTGCCAAGAATGAAAATAGGCAATCGCTAAGCCTGCAGGGTGTTTGAAAGCATGTTGGCCGTCTTTCTTGACAGCTACAAGGACCGAGTCCGCCTTCGGGGCTTTGTGTTCGACGTTCCTCCATCACGCTGTGTGGTTTTGTTTGGTGTGTGGTGGGCAGGAGATATTTACACCAAGCAGAGGAAGTCCAAAACGTGATTTATTTTCCTGCTTTTGTTATGAAAATCCCTTCCAGGCTTTATGGGTGGATGTACATTCGGTACGTCTGGTGTTTCAGTTCAGAAGAACAAACTGAGAAGCCCAATCCAATCCAACTTGGATTCTAAAGGACCTTTTAAAGACGCCACGGTGGAACAAAGTGCCGTACAAAGAGTCAATGACATGCAGAACTGCATGTCATTTAGACACATTTAGACACCAAAACAGTGCATTTTAATGGGACCTAAGTCCTCTCAAGGTTCAATTTGAATCATGCAGAATTACTTAAAAAGCCAAATGGATCTAAAATCACAACACCAGCCAAAATGTTAGAAAAAGAAATCAAAGCATTTTTTTTCATTCCGTATACAAAGCTGTTGAAACAAGGTGACCTTAGTTTTCCCTTTAAAAATAGTCACTTGTTTTCCAATAAACACGAGGTCCTTTTTATGTTTACAACTGGTTGTTTGACCCAGTATAGTATTTTAGATAGATGCAAACATAATATTCCGATGGAGTGGGCTTCATCAGGCTGTTCGCCGGAGCAAGAGCTGCTTCACTGATCTGAGAGGCGAAGGTTTTAACACATGAGGTTCAAGAGATCTTATTATTTCTTTGAAAACAAACATTTATATTCCTGAATTCAGGAGGCTGTTTGCTGGTGACTCATTGTTTCCGATTGCCCTCCAGAACAACACAAGCATTTATTTTTTTTCAGATTTGACACTGGAGTCACAGTACAGAAGTATTTTCTAACAGTCACAAAACGATAAACAGTGCTGGAAAAGAACAATAATAAATGTTGGTAAGACATGAAACGGGAATAAACTGTGTTAATGCACTACTGTTAGTTCACTCATTGGAAACATTTGAATTAAAAAACACTAAACTAAGAATGTTTGTGTTCTATAATGTCTGTAATTGTAGCATGAAACAGTTGGAATCTCAGGAAAAGCCTCCAAACTGGAAATGTTTCTTAACCCTTAGTAACACTTGAATGTAATAAATTAATGCAGTTATGTAGAGTATTATGTGACTTCATAGGTCAGCTTCCAGTTCTAAACGTTCCGACAGAAAATCTGTCGGAAAAGTAGAAAATTGGCCAAAAGTTCCACTTTTTCAAGCGTGAGGTGATTTGTCTTTATCTTAGCAAATAGTTATAGAAACATGTGTCTCGAATAGGTGTCTTTAAATAGCTTACTTGTTTCAGATAAAACATAATAAAGGTTGTGAAGGAAAAATAACTTCAATGAATAGACGCGGTTCACAGTATTAATTCATGCATTCGCTCCCAAAACTCAGTTTTACTAATCGATTCTACAAGACGGTCAATGACTCAACAAAGTCTTTTTTCTTGCGTCCTATTTTTAGTCCCCTCTTCTCAGGAAGGTATGTGCACATTTATACAAGTGTTTGCCCAGCACCTGTTCTCTGGGCTCGTCGGGGGCGTAAACTATGCTAATCAACAATTGGCCAGATGCCTCTCGTATACATCAGGACGCAATCGTCTCTCTGCCAGGAGCAAATCAGACGTGACAGAGAGGATTCAAATCTCCAATGCATCTGTTTTTAATCTCTCTTGAGAAAATATTATTCATTAAATTGAGGAGTATAGTAGATCCTCGCTGAAGGAAGTTTTGTAACCTCCCTCTAGAAGAAAGTTGGAATTTATGCTAAAAGTGAAGTAGGAAAAAAAACAAAAACACTGATTATTGAAAGGGGAAACAGGAAAGGAACCGTGTAAACTGTCACTCGAATGCGTCTATTCTGCCGATATGACAATATTGTGCATTTTCCTATTTTCCTAAACAATGCTGTCTTGATAATCTCCAGGATTGATCTACGAACAGTTTGCACATATATGAAAGAGGCCAAAGGTCATATTATACTTAAACACGTGGAATTTGAACTGCCCACTGAGGATTATGTTGAATTTACGTGCAAACTGACATGCACTATCCATTTCGCACATTTGCCTTCATGAATATGGGATATCGGAGACATGTTTCACACATTGTGTCGATAGGTTGATGTACGCAAGCACATTAATAAGTGATGCAAATGATCTCAGATTTCACTGGAGACGCTGCCGTTATTACGGTGAGAGGCGTTTTCCCCACGACTTGATTATATAAGAAGATATTTTCTATTGCGATTGACTTTCTTTTCATTTTTTTCTCACCGATTTCAGATTTGTTCGCTGTGACTTGCCCAGCATGCTCAGGACACGGTTGTCAAACATATTTTAGTTCAGGTTCCACATTCAGGCCAGTTTCATCTTGAGTGGGGCGAGACCGGTGAAATAGTGTCATAAAACAACCTTTAAATGTACGTTTTCCTTTGTTGTGGTGCAGATTATATGTGATTAAAATGTCTATATTTTCACAAAACCAAACAATTACCACTGAAAATCATTACAATCTCAACATCGTCAAATTTAATGAAACCCTGTGGGAGAAAATACAGTGAAAACTTTGCGTTATGCTTGTTTTCACACTCATGGCTTTGCTAACGCGATAGCTCTGCGCTCCTTCCAGTCACTCCAAGTGAACAAACACCGAGACCGTCGGGTTTCCAGCAGATCGATCTCCTGCAAACAGGGACTGATGCGCTCCCCCGCCTTCATTTGAATACTCCTGTTTGCTCGTGACGCCACTTCTATTATCCTCAGTGAATCACCGCACAAACTGAAAGTGCAAGGTATTTGCCTGAGCATGCAATTTAGCCATAATACTGCTAATATATATTTTTCTCGGCGCGATGCCAAGGCTGATGTGACTTGTAAGTATACGGCGGAACTCGTCATCCTGCATGTCGGTGTAGAAGCAGATCAGACTTGCTCCTCTGCTCTTCCCTGAGGGGTTCGCCACGGCTAGTTCATCCGAGGTCCAAGATAAAGTTTTTTGTCTGCTTATAAAGTGAGGAATAAATATATGGTAGAATTTAGGAGGCTGTTTGCTGCATGACTCATTGTTTCTCGCTGCCCTCCAGAACAACTCCACCATTTTCAGATTTGACACCGGTGTCAACGGGACCTAAGATATTTCCTCTCGGTTACATTTTGCTGGGAAAAAAAAAAGAGTTCATTGGTGAGAAAAGTAGAAAATTGTGTTGGGTGAAAAGAGGAGATAAGCGATGGAATGAAAGGAATACAGAGGAGGAGAAGCGTCCACGGTTTATCGGGCCATCCGTCCACCCGGACCTCCTCCCGGCACTTCATTTGTCTCCACAATAACACCAACACCACTTCATGCGCTCCCAAAGGATAAGAGACATAATTAGTCGCTCGAGGACTTTCCATTGTGACGGCGTGTCACTTTGGAGCATCGACTGAAACCTTTTGTTTTGTTTGAGAGACAGTCTTATGATTTCTGCTCGTTCTGCGGCGGAGGATAAGATTCAACAGCTCGAGTCCAGATTTGACTGCAGGTTTGAGTGTATGTGAGTCCAAGTGTCAGGCCCGTTCATTCATATTCCAAACACACTCATTATCAAGTAGAACAAGCAAAAAAAGCGAAGCACAATCATTTGCATGTCTACAACTTGCTGGGTTATTTTGTGTGTGTGTGTGTGTTTTTCTTGTCTTTTATGTAACGGCTATCAGCGCTGCCAAAGCCGGGTTGCATCTCGTAATGCGGAGGGGCCGCATTTACATTTTAACACCGCTCAAAGTGCAACTGCGCGAGGCGGCACGGAGCGTTTCTAAAGACGAGAGGAGACAGTGGCTCGCTTCAACCCGAGAGCTTATTGCCTTCTCGTTCTCCCTCCATTACACCGAGGCTGGAGTCTGTGTGCTTCATGAGCGATCTTTTTTAAGAGGAGGAGGAGGAGGAGGGTCACTGGAAGTCTGTAACACACCAACAGAGCCAAAAACAGAGCCTTCCACAACTCTATAAATAAACTGCTGGAGAATGGAAGACCCAGGGAAGCCGGAGAGGAGGAGGAGGGGGGAGGCAGTTAGATGGGGGAGAAAAGGCTAATCAATAAATCTGAAATCTCCTGCGTATTCTCTCCTCCTCTCTCTCCTCCCTATTCCCAGTGTGCAGCCGGCAGCTCGCACGCATACGTAAGCAGCGATCCACTGGTGCAGCCGCCTCCAGCGGGTCTGCTCTCATTATATCCACTGCGATTGGGAGGAGACTGATTTGTTGCAGCGTGTTTGTCAGATACTGGTGACAGCAGCCATCCAATCCCGCGGCAAAGTCAAGAGTGGAGCCAGCGGCTCACGCGAGGCTAATATGCCGCAGCTTATTTCCCTAACGCCAGGTGCTAAAGCCACCCATAAATCAGGCTTTTGCGCGAGTACAACCCTTGAGTTAACATCGTCAGCTGTCTCCCAGCACATTACGGCATCTTGGTTAATGACGTGGTTCCATGGGTAAATAGGCAGAAGCCTCCCTTCTTCACAACTGAGAGACTTGTGCTTCTCCGAGGACGTTTGTGGGTTTTTTTGGGGGGATTATAATCAAGAATAATTTTCAAAATTTCTACCATTTTCTGACAAAACAATGTTAAAAAAAAAATCAAGACGAATCATTGCGGTGCAAATGACCCCTCCAGCCCCTGGAGTGCTGTTCGATCCTAAAGCATGCTCGTTTATGAACAGGTTCTTCACGCATGAGTCACCATTTCTACACAATTGCATTTAAACTCCTCCAGGATAGGAAGATATCGGATTACAATAATAACAAATAAAAGAGATACACATCCAGTTACTTCCAGAAACTACAGAGCAGTAGCAGTTTAAGACAGGGAAAATGTACCATTTGTCTCGAGGCAGAGTTAACTCTCTGGCTGCAGTCATTACCAACACTCATGCCTTCTTTTTATGCTTTAGCTCACTTCATTTACTTCTTTAGTGTTTGCACGACACTCAGGAATCAACAAGCTCAGAAGGCCAATAAAAATCTTTTTTAGATCATCTATAGTGAATCATTACATCTTGTATATATATGAAATTTTGATGGTTTTTGCCAACCTTGAAATATTATTAAAGTATGTGTAAAATATAATTAAGTTGCAACCATGTACAGTATGATATCTAATTTGTAAGATGAGTATTTTATATATATATATATATATAATTGTAATAACCCGACAAGTGTGCAGTATTTTTCTGGTTGTATTTAGCATAATGGGTTTGAAAACGTGCTGAGCGCTAAGGTCTCGTTTACACAACATTTTCAAGTGAAAACGTCAACTTCTTGAACTTTTTGAAAATGTTTCAACTCGGTTTTAGTGGAATTGGGCGAAAGTACAATTTTGGGGGGAAATGTTCCATTGTCCGGTACACAGGCTCTTAGTGTTGCAATCCTGGTCTTTAAAGACCCACCGTCCATTTCATGATTCACACATGTATTTATTGTCTTTAAAAAAAAAAACCCACAATAGCCTTATAACATCCAACGCAATCAAAACAGCTGTGATTGACTGACTCTTTATTTACATGCTATGAACACAGCTCAACATGCACGGTCCTGCAAATACCTTGTAAACAAAACTCTCAAGTCGCAGAGATCAGTATGGAATAAAGCGGGTCAGAAAGAATAGACTGGAAGTGCTCACAATCTTCAATAACACTCCAGGTGTGTCTATAAAGCCACGTTTGAGTCGTGAGGACGTTTTTATCATTCACACAATAGTGAAGCAAATGGAGTAAACAGAAGATACAAAAAAAGAATGAATAGCTTCATTTATTTAAATCAAAAGACGTGACCTTGCACGAAGGTAAAGCTCTTCATCTGAATCCACATAATTAGTGTTCCTCCAAGCATCATTCAGACTCGGAGAGCCTCGAATTAGACCGAAGTCTCTGGGAAACTGCACCTCACGCTGAAGTTTCTCTCTGTAGGCCCATTAGCCAGCGTGACGTGCAGCAAGCAAACAATGTGAACACATCGTAGGCTTAACCTTGTTTTACTTTGACGAAAGGTTTCCGATTAATCCTTTGGACTCACCGAGTATCGACAGTGTCATATTGAGATAATGCATATTTCTTGAACAAAGTGGACAGATAAAAGGCCATCAAGCATTTCATACAGGTACTTTTCACACCATGATTTTTTGCCTTTATTTTGTGAGGAGAAAAAAAAGATGATCAAAATAAGCGAGGAGGGTAAAACGTATTTCATTAAAACACAGTTCTTTTGTACGTTTTTGAAAGTTTCCCCGTAGACTTGGCTAGTCTCCAGGGTTAGGGTTAGTCTGACACGAAACCCTACTGGTAGAGTTTGGCGTGTCGTCCAATCACCATCGCTAACCTGCTCCTGTCGCATCGTCGGATATCGGAAGTTGCTCGCCTCTTCAAATCTCGGCCCATCTTGATTCTCTCCTCCAGAAGTCTCTTTGCTCTGCTCACGGCTGATTTCAATGCCATAACTGTTTGCAGTGTCGCCAATGCGTCTTGTAAACCGAATGAGTTTCTCTCTGCAGGAAGCGATTAAGACAATATTGGAAGTAAATTGCAGGTTTTTACAGAACCGTGACGACAGATACAAGCCTAACACACATTGTGAATGTGGCTTGTCGGGAGTATCAGGGGTGTGTTCAAAATTGTGCAGACAAACTGTGAGTCGGTCATGCTAAGAGATTCATAAATAGCATATATGTAGGAATATGTGAGAAAACACTTGCAGGCAGGAGGCGCAAACCTGCTCAGCCTTCAGCAGTGGTGCTGCTCTTATTGTGGTGAGTCATTTGCTCAGATGCCTTGCCATGACTTTTACTTGCTGCTTTCATTATTAGCATTTTTCTTTTTTTTTTGCCTACTTCAAATTTCTATGCCGTAACAGTCCAGTATGGTCGATAAGTTGAACACATTTTGTCTGGGATCATCATTCCAGTCACGTCCTCCTACTCTTTGAAGCCCCGGGCAGGAAATATTTGGAGACAGTCGTAAGAACACACTGGCGTTGCTCAGCGTCCATCTGCTTTTACACTAGATTTGTCTGAAACGCACCAAAAACTGCACCAGGGTCAAAATGAACATTCATTGGTGTTTAATTGATGATTGGGCAGGCCATTGAAAAGGAACAGAATGTCCATGAAACCACTTCAGAGTTTAATGGCTTATAAATAAACTTTGTGGGCGTGAATGTTTGCAGAATCCAGGAACACACCGGGAAAGGGCAGCAATTGCTCTTTTCAGGTTCACCCAGTGTTCTAAAAGGCCCCCGTACAGGCTGGCCTTTACTCAACCATGCAGGGCCATCATCGGCGCTAATGACTCCCACTACGCTCACCCCAGCGCCGAGTCTGACAAAGGCAGCAGCGACGCAGTGAAGGCAGTTTTCGCTTCAAATAAGAAGAAAACTGGTTTTCATTTTGCGTTCTTGATGTCATATATTATGTATTGCAGCCTAGTAACACATTGTAAGTGGTTGTAGTCGCAGCGTTCAGGGTTTTCTTCAGAAGGAGTTCACCACCCCCCCACCATAGGGAGATTTAATAACGTGAATTGAAGCTATTTCAACGGGAAAAACTCGAATAAATGTCAAATAAATGTGTGATAAAATGACGGGAAAGTAAAGAGTCACATGATATCTTCAGAGGCCATTTGTAAAGATTGAATCTGCAAGTTTGTTTGCCGATGCTGTTATCCACATCGACCTTCTGTAGGGTCGTATCAAAGCATTATTTACGACGGCAACATTTCAAAGTGAAATCAGGGAAATGGAATCGCCAAACCAAACGGCTGGATTTGCCCACGGCAGCAGAGAAGATATGTGCGGGGTTCGACCTTGGCCAGCTTGTAAATTCTTGACCAGATACAAAGCATCTTGACAGCGCTGACCTTTGAGGAAAGCGATTAAAATGGAGGAAGCAATCACACGAGACTATTCACTTTCCCCCTACTTGTATAAATTGCTCCCAAACACAGACGTGATGCGCCGTCGGTCTGCTGTGAGGAATCCCGGGCTGTTATGGCAACTGGTCAAAATTGCACTTTGAAATCATCTTTGTCTGTGCATTTTTCTCTTTTGAATTGAAAGCAACAAGAGCAGAATTAACACAAAACATTTTTTTTTTTTTTGGAATGTGCAATACTGCTGGAATACGTGCTGGAGAAGAAAAATCTCAAACTTCATCCCCAAAACCCCTGAATTCCTTGGCTTCACACCTCTGGGGGTTCCTGCACGTTAGCCCACCAGCACCACAGTGACACAGCTGACATGCAGCCAATAGAGATCCTAGAAAACACACATTACGGCATGAACGCTGACTTTAAATCCATAGTCTCCAGTTAGTCTGATAAATGTGCTTTATCTGTAAAGGAAATGAGTGCTGGTTCATGTTCAGAAGAAAACGTAAGGGATCGCATGGAATACATGGAATACATGGAATACCGTGACAACGGACAAGGATTGTACGATACAGTATGCTATGGTATGATTCGATGCGATGTGATATAATACGATATGGTATGATACAGTATGATGTAATATGATATTGTACAGTACGATGCGGTATGATTCGATATAGTCTGACATAATGTTATGATGTGATGCAATATGATACAATGGAATATGATGCTATACAATATTGTACAATAAAATACAATGTAAAATAATACGATACGATATGATATGAAGCAATAGAATGCATTTTATGGAGGAAAATGACTCGGGCAAGTTTGCAATTTCTAGTCTATACATTCCATTCATAACAAAAAGTGAACAGATGAAGATCTTGTTTGATGTACACATAGAAAACACACATTATGGTACTAACACATTTCAAAAGGTTGCCTGCAAAACTAACAAAGTGCATCTATAATGAAAAGTTGTGGCATTTAACATAGCACCTGTTAGTGGGCGGAATGCATTAAGCAACTAGTTGTTTGTTTGTTTGTTTTTAACTCAAACTTGATGCGTTCAAGGCAGAAAAATAGAAAAGTGTAAGGAAGGGCAGGAGCTGGACGGCGACATAACTGGGCTCCTGTGGCGGGCTCCCCGTCTGCAGTGTTCCCTGTCTGCAGGGGTCCAACCAGAACAGTGTTGAAGTGAAGTGGCTCCTGATGCAGGAGGGGATTGGACGCTAGCGGACCACCGACTGAAGACGTGCTCTGATAGAGAGTTGGAAAGTTAGTATATGGTGTAAAATAGAGGCCCGACAGCATCGGACAGAGTGATTGCCTCTAAATTAGAAGGTTGCAGGTTCGATTCCCCATCTCCACCTGCTATTAATGTATGGATTGAGCAGATTGGATGGCAGCCGTGTGTGTGTGTGTGTGTGTGTGTGTGTGTGTGTGAGTGTGTGTGTGTGTGTGTGGATTGCTGAAGTGGTGGAAAATCCTTATAGAAGTGAAATCCATTTACCGTTTACTATTGGGCGACTGGTCTTAATAATATAGTTGAGCTCTATTTTAAGATTGAAAAGTGACTTTGTTCTTGTATTACGATACATTTTTATTCAGCCAGCACATTTTTATAACTGAGATGAAGAAAAAAAAATCTATCAATCCATTTAACCCCTATACCTGTTCACCCAACTGAAAAGACGGGGTGGGGGTGGTGTGTGTTGGGGAGTGGGGGGGGGGTCTGGAGTCAAGCCAAGCTGACTATAAAAAGATGAAAAATCACACACAGATTTACACCTATCAAGTCGCTAATCACTCTCCAATGCATATGTGAGAATGTTCAGAGTCGCTGCAGACGACTGGCGGCCTCCAGTCTGAGAGATTCACCTCATCTGACTATCGGAAGTGTATCTCCCCTGAAATAATACCTAATCGCTCTCGGTCTGTCGCCACGGGAGCATTTTTACTTCTTCAAATTCGGCGCAATTCAATAAAACTTTCTCTATTTTTTTTTTTAAACAGCGGATCATTGTTATGCAAATTCTGCCTCTACCGCTGAAGACGGTCATTAATCTCTCAACCTGCTAAGTAAGACAAATAAAAAAAAAAAAAAAGTAATTTTAAGTGTGTGAACAGATAAGTGGTGCATCTCGAAACCAGTCACATCCTCTCACACGACACACACGTTCACCGTCCTGTCGAATTGTGAGCACAAGAGATTAGGACGTGAAATAATTTTCTGATTTGTGCAAAGCTAAAGAGTCCCTTTAGAAGTGTTTTAAAACTCACGTATTAAAGAGAAAATTGTTCCAGTTCTTGTAAAGTCGACACCTCCAGCTAATTAACATTCAGCGGGAACTAATTTATCTGAGCGGCTCTACGTATTACTTTGGTTTCGTGACTTCAAAGTTAAAATTCCTTCGCCGTGCTGTGGTATTTCCATAAATTTGCCGTCCCACTCGTGCACAAACAAGTTCGTCTGCAATCACATCTCACCGGAGGCGGGAGTGCAAAGCACAGGCCTCCTGTTTTCCCTCGTGTTCAACCTTTCGCCTGCTGAATGTCTTCTGGTGCGTTCAGTTGTTGCTAATGACAGATTGATAAGGCGATACCTGCACTGCACGAAGTACTGACTAAGTCCCCCCCGCCCCCCGAGAGGGAATATGGAGAAATCTGACGCTGGCAGCTTCACGAGCAGTTCCCTCCTCTGTCTCCGCTGATGAAGGCGTCGCAGATGAAAAAACACGTCGCCGGCACGCTGTAGGGAAAAGCAAATCTCTGCCTGCGAAAACTACGAGATCCAACCACATGCGGAGGCGGGGTGGAGAGGGGGGGGAGGGAGGGGGGAGGGGGGGGGGGGGGGGTAATGGAAAGCTCAGCGGACAGTGACCAATGAGTCGCGTACGAGGGAATGGCAGCTGCATAACAAATCAGAAGTCGAGGACAGAGAAATGGAGACCAGTGAGAAGTGCCCTGCAGAGCCGGGGAGGCATATCACATTATTATTGGTGGGAGGAGAGAGAGCAGGGGGCGAGTGACAAAGACCGTCCCGCGAGGGCCGCGTGACACGACGCCGCGCCGTGCGACGCCCGCGACAAGCAGCCAACAGACAGGAGATACGGAGGGACAAAGAGGCGGGAGGGGAAACGCATCCAGACGGAAGTAATGGGAGTGGGTGAACAAAGCCCCAAAAAAAAAAAGGGGGGTGACAAATAGGCTGGGAGATCCAGGGCGCCGTGCTAGCCGGCGCTGCTCATCCTGCAGCAGCACAAACACACAAATCACCACGTACTTGTGTTTCTCAGGCTCCCGGTTCGGACGCTTCCTCGCGGACGTGCGTCCAGCGCCAGTCCAGAAATCAGGGAAGTTCGCCGACGACATATGACCTTCACTTGATTAATGTACGCAACACGCAATTAAAGTTCCCCCGTGATCTTTTCTAGGCTTTTCACGCACATTACTGCAGTAGCTACGAGGAGGTAATGCAGACATAAATCATTCCGATATGACACTGCATGTGATTCATGCATCATCCATGTCCGACTGACAGATTATTATAATTCAGTTTGATTTTTCAGCTCGTCTATGAATTGAACGCTCACCAAATTGAAATATCAAAAAAAAATGCCCCATTGTGCATTTTTATTGAATTAAATAATGCCGTGTTTTATGAATATGACTTATTGGAATGTCATTCACACAAATTAAGGCCCTGTTGAAACGTCAACTTGTTTCCATGGAGATGGAGTCGGAGCGTTTCCAAAAAGCTCCACCTTGGGAGCCATTTTTAAAAACTTGTGTTGTCAGTGGCCCCCAGCCCCGTTGTCCTGTTTTCCGTTTTCACATGAAAGTAGGGATGCTCGATATTGGCTTTTCTACCGATATCCGTTATTCCGATATTGTCCAACTCTTAATTTCCGATACCGATATTTCCAAATATTACATTTTTAAGTCAATATCGGCCGATAATATCGGTGGGCCGATATTATCGGCCGATATTGACTTAAAAATGTAATATTTGGAGGGATATTTGGACATCCCTACTTGAAAGTGTTAATGTCTTAAATTTAAAATAAGAACAACAACATAGCATGTCACAACTCGATTCTCTGTGTTTAAGTTGTCAGTTATTCTGCAACGTAAATGAGATTCATGTTCGCCGCAGTATGAGACGACAACTGAAGCTTGATAATTATAGCTTCAGTGAAGTTTCATAAACTGAACATTGTTTTGACTCGTTTGAAATTGATGTCTTAACTTTCACCCTGAATTATGTTCAGTGAAGGTCCATGAAGCATCGACTTCATTCCGCAAAGTCGCTTTTGAAAACTTTTTGTGTCAGATTAGAAAAGCACTGCAAGTGTTCTGCATTGGCAGGTATTTCCAGTTTCCAAAGCTTTCTGAGAGTTCCAGTGTTCTAATCTCTCCGGAATGACTTTGGTGACGGCAATGTTATCTGAGCGGGTAGAAAACATGGTGAAACCTATTAACTAAGACCCTTTGAGGCTTTTTATGACCACACTCACAGCAGGGAGTCCGTCCTAGTAGTCATCATTTAATCCGTTTTTTTTCCTCATCCAAGAAGAAACACCAAACACTTGTTCCAGTTTCCTCACATGTGAAATTTTGTTTTATCTCTGACTTTTTAGATGTCTCCAAAGGAGCTCTGGGAAACAGTTTTGAGCATATTTAATTACTTTTTGACACTTTTTCAGATGAAACAAATAAACTTTTAATTATAAGATAGTCGGCGAGCTTTATTTGCAGTGCTGATGATGATTTACTCGCCGGGCATCAACTCACAGACTGTGATCAAGTTTGAAGTAGGCATAGCGGACGTCTGAAGGCTGTAGTAAATAGTTCTGCACATGCTCAGTAGATGGACAACAACCATGTTTTTTCTCCAGAGTGTCATGATTCCAAGTCCATGTTCTCCTGGGACTTGGTAGTTTTATTTTGACAGTCCAACTTGATCGTCTGTCTACTCGAATGTCCCGATGCTAATGTTTATAGCGTTTTGTTCTCCGTGAACGGCGGCACCCACTAGTGACCTGACACGTTCATCACATCATATTTAGTGTCTCTGTTCTTTCCGTGTAGAAGGACACCGTGTTCAGAAGCGTTGGATAAACTCAAAACCTTTCTGACACAGAAAAACAAAAACATTGCGTTTTTCACTTGAAATGATAGTAACTATAGATTTCCCTCTGTATGACTGACATTGAAGTTCGCATTAACCCATTAAAGTAACCTATTAGTGCATAATTTGTGGACCCCCCCCCCCCCCCCTCACTATACCATAAGTGACTTATTTTGTCCAGTGTCATTCAGCCCGGCTGCTCTGACCTTTACTCATAATCAGATCTGAATTTGAATGAGATGTGGGGCAAAAGGTTGTATAACAATATAAAGATGCCAGATGAAGCAGCAACAGGTCCGTACAATACCATACAATCATATTAAATCCTTACAAATCCCACACTTGATGACTTGGGAAAAGGTGTGATAGGAAACTTTAAACTTTTCTGAAATGAAAAAAACATAAAAAACACGCAAAAACTAGAGGTTAGGGAAGTGAGCTTGCAATCAGAGGTTTGCCGGTTTGAATCCCACGGCTGATCTCAATAATGTGACTCCCTCGAATTTGGACCTCAGAATTCAGTTTTGCTTTCGCCCCGGCACTTCCTGGACTCGGCTGAAAGCACCTTCACTGCAGGAGATTGTACATTTTCTCCCCCCACACGGTGAAAGCGGCTCAGCAGAACAGGGCTTGTGTGTCCCGCAGATTCCCCCGTCGTAACAAGGTCGTCTATAAACTCCCTCCTTCACTCCTTCACTCCTTCACTCCTTCACTCCGTCTCCCGTCTCACTCCTCCTCCCGGACCAGTTCACTGACATTTTAATTCCTTGTTACTTAACTGTGGTGCTCTTTCCAATTCTTGCCCACCCGTTCCCCCACCGCTCACCCACTCCGATCATTAACACCTCATTACTCCAAACCCCTCACCCCCGACCAGGCTCTGTCACACCTCCTCTCCTCCTCTCCTCCCATCATTAACTCTCCCTTTTCACCTCTGCCTCATTCCTCTCTCCTTTCCTCACCTGCTGTACCCCCTCCCCCCCCCTCCCCCCCCCCCACCTGCCCTCCTTCCACTCACCTCCCCTTTCATCTCACCTTAACGCACTCAAACAGTTTCACGCCGCCGCCGTGTCCACCAGCCTCGTCGTCGTGGCGAATCCACGCGGGGTGAGAGGGGCTTATACTTGAGCAGGCTCAACAAGCCCGATGCCGCCTCGACGAGCGGACGGAGAGCATTTAATAAGCGGATTAATCAAATAAAAGGAGGGTTCTGAGCTTTTTCTCCCATCGTACACACTCAAGCTGCAGTTGAATAGCGGGAGCCTGCTGCCGCTGTGGATCCTCTCCGATACGCAGGTAATAAGATAGAAGCGTCGGCGCTGAATATTTCAAAAGACCCCGCGCATCAAGTAGAACAGGGAGGACCAGAAAGCAGTTTTCTTTTTTTTTCATTTTCCTTTTTGGGGTTGCAGAGGGGGGTAGTTTGCAGAATCAAACGGCTTTGAATGCACCAGGGAAGTAAATGTGGTGCACAGGAAGCGAGGGGGGGGAGCGATCAAACGCAGCCAAGTTCCTGATGAGGCGAGAGGGGAGCACTGACACGGCGTTGAGCTTTAACAGGCCCGTCTTTATGAGTCTGAGCAGTGCAGGTGCTCACAGGGCTGCGCTTTATGTCCCAGCCTTTTGCATTCAACTGTTGTGCAAAGTACTGTGAGTTAGCACTCGAATACAGCCGCGGTTGTATTTGTCAGCCGTGGCGCAGAGGGTAGAATTGGTCGTCGTGTGATTTGAAGGTGCAGAGATTCAACCACCTCAGACACTCTGAGAGTTTCTCCCAAAGGGAGCGGTACGAACCATCTGCACAAGTGAATTTACTATTCATTGGTAGCAGTTACTTACTTTCAACTAAAAAAAAACAAACTTTGTTTTTTTTTTACTGAAGTGTTTCTGAGCTGGCTGAGCTGTCGAGACTCTGCAGGTCAGTCGAATGCCGAAGACACTTACAAGCAAATACCGGCTTCAGTGGGCCGGACCGGTACAATGGTGCCGTAATAACCTTTAGATTTAAACTTTCTCTTTGTCGTGGCGTATGCATGAAAAAAAAGGTATATTTTCACAACACTAAACAATTCCGACAAAAGATTAATGTCAACAAAAAGCCTTATTAGAGCCCAATGTGTAACAACGACCCAAATGGTTATGAAATATGAAGCAATAAAACCTGAAATGTAATAACTGGTCAATAATGTGACAAAAGTGCTGAGCCTCAAATGTTTTTTTATAAAACCCAATTGGATTCGTTGTTCATATCGGTTCTCTAACAAACCTTCATGCTTTCTGGTAGATAAATTTAAATATGTAGAATTTGCCTGGTTGTTTGGTTGGATTGGAGCCTCTTGCACCCCGAGGCTAATGACTGATCCACTAATTAACTAGTTGATATTCATATTGTTTTTATTAGAATTCCAATGCATGTAAATAAGAATAATTTAAATGTAAATTTACTATTACAAACAATCAAAACATTGATAAAAGCCTTCATTAAAAAGGAATGCCTTCAGCTTCCCTGTGGAAATGGATACAACACAGTGGCTTATATATTATTAGGATGAATTAATGTACTAAATCAGAGGCTAATGAACTCGTCATTTCAATAAATCACAATTGAATTACAGCTCAGTAATTCAAACAAAATTCAAACAATTTTCAGCTGAAACTGATTTTGGAGGATGAACGAGGCTGACTGGTAGCGCATGGCTAACTGGTTAGCGCTGACGTGATCTCAACACTATGCATTTCTTTGGTAATACGTGAATTCATCCTTTCGTTTCTCCTCTCTCTCGACTGTTTCGTGCATCATATCCGTTTCCTGCTATTCTTCATTTTCTGTGTCGGTCGATGCTTCAGGAACTAAACAGAAAGTTTCTCAGGTGCACTGAGAAACTTTCCATGTTGGAGTGTGAAAATAATAATGCAATTTATTCATCAAAATTAATGAGACAAAGTCCCAGACCATATTGACAGTTTTGTGAATAGATTGGATCCCAAAATAACAGAAACAAGGTGAGGAACAACAACATGCACTGGCTCGTTTTAATGGCCCCTTTCGAGTCCCGCCATAGTGATCTGAGTCTAATTTAACACAGGAGCAGGTTGCCAATAATTAAGAAAAAAAAAACAAAAGCCCTGAGAGGAATTAGGAACAACATGCAGGCAGTGAACTAATTCAAGCCAAAGAAAACAAATGATTGTGAAGCTCTGATTAATTAAACTTAATATCCTATATTTCGGTGCGCAGCGTCATCGGCGCTGCTTCGTGAATGTCGAGGCGCCAATCAGCCTCCAAACACTCGGCCGCCGCGCTTTCCTAATCAAACCCGACTGTCCAGTCGCTCTACTTCAGTAATTATCCAGATCAGGGAACCTCTTTAGTGTGCAGTGGCTCCAGCAGCCACGGTTGCCGCACCGCAAAGACCTGGACGTGACGCCCGCCGTGTTTCAGCTAATTCCGCCTTTGTGGTTGCTTGAAGAGGCGGTCCAGAAAGTTAGATTTTTCTCCACCTAACAGGACAAATGAAACTCTGCAGCATTGTTGATCAATGCTCCGAAATTACTTTTTCTGGCTTCCAACACCTCAATTTGCAACTACCCATCTTTCCACTTTTGTGCACAGTGGAGAGCAGAGAAATTGGGTACCACAGGTGGAAAAAAAAAACAAAACAAAACAAAAAGCCCCAGCGACAACTGAAATGACAGAGAATGAAAGCAGAGAGAAGTGAAAAAGAAATATGATAGAATTTCAGACTGCTGCCAGAAGTGATTTCAATAACAAATATGTTGCTGATCTTCCACCTTCACCTCTGACCAACAGTTACCATGTAAATGAAAACACTGCTGCTTTAATGGAAAAGGTTTTTTTGTGTGTGTGTGTGTTTGATTTGCATTTTCACCCAATTTCCAAACCAAATGTAGGCGTTTCTGCTTTCCAGCGTTTGCAAGCAGGAGTGTAAATTACTGAGGTTTTCCAGAAAGACACAGACTCACCTGCCACTTCTTTTTTCTATTTAATCACAAAAAAATAATATATCACTAGATCATCACATGCACTCATCTCTCCGGATTATATGCAAAAAAAAAGCAACATTTGAAAATTACACTTCCCCACAGTTTTGCTGCTTTTTGAGGGCTGATTTAATAAAAAAACAAAACAAAAAGAAAGTAGCAAGAAGTCATTGAAATTATACGAGGACATATATTGTTTGTTTCCCTCCTCTGCAAGAAAACATAGATATGATTAAAGGCGCCTTCCAGCGGGATTACTGTAATTGTCCGTGTCTTGCTGTTAGAAATCACCGCTGCAGAAATTAAAGTACTTTGTCATGTGACGCTGCAGCGGCGAGTGGAGTGAACAGTGTCCACAAATAAAATAATAAAGTGGTGTCAGGTGATAAATGTGTGAACATTACCTTCCATTTTTCAAGTGGAAATTTATAATTTTTGCGTCTTTGTTTAAGAAAAGTTTCGCGTTCACACAGCAATGTTTTGAAAATGATGTAGTTGGCATGTCGCGGCCACTAATGGGTGCTGCTGTTTCTTTAATAAAACCACACACACACACATGCAAGCAGAGAATAATACACTATAAACATTAACGATGGGAGAACACGGGCATTCATACAAACGGACGACCAAGTTGGATTGTTATTACAGTGACTGTCAAAATAAAACTCCCACGTCCAGGAGAATCTGGACTGGGAGTCGTGACGCTCTGCAGACAGACGTTGTTGTTGTTGTCCATCTACTGAGCATGTGCAGAACTATTTCCTCTGCCCACGGTGCTCATATGCAGCCGCAGCATTTTTGTTTCCACATGTTTTTGAACAGTTCCACTTTGTGAGCCATTTTTCAAAAGGTTGTGTTTTCCCAGTTTCCATGGAGAACTTTTTCAAACGTGGGAGCTGTTTTCAAGAAGTAGCAATGTCAGAGGCTCTGAGCGCCGTTGCCATGTCAACAGACGCCCAAAACACAATGAAAGTATTGCGTTTTCACGTCGTTGTATAAACGGGGCCTGAGAGTTGCAGATATAACACGACACAGACGACACGTGTCATCTCTGAGGGGCCCGTCCACACCAGGAACCCGGTTCACCTAATCCAGATGTTCCTGGCCTGTCGCCCACACCAGGAACCCGGTTCACCTAATCCAGATGTTCCTGGCCTGTCGTCCACACCAGGAACCCGGTTCACCTAATCCAGCTGTTCTTGGCCTGTCGCCCACACCAGGAACCCGGTTCACCTAATCCAGATGTTCCTGGCCTGTCGTCCACACCAGGAACCCGGTTCACCTAATCCAGATGTTCCTGGCCTGTCGTCCACACCAGGAACCCGGTTCACCTAATCCAGATGTTCCTGGCCTGTCGCCCACACCAGGAACCCGGTTCACCTAATCCAGCTGTTCCTGGCCTGTCGTCCACACCAGGAACCCGGTTCACCTAATCCAGCTGTTCCTGGCCTGTCGTCCACACCAGGAACCTGGTTCACCTAATCCAGATGTTCCTGGCCTGTCGTCCACACCAGGAACCCGGTTCACCTAATCCAGCTGTTCCTGGCCTGTCGTCCACACCAGGAACCCGGTTCACCTAATCCAGATGTTCCTGGCCTGTCGTCCACACCAGGAACCCGGTTCACCTAATCCAGATGTTCCTGGCCTGTCGTCCACACCAGGAACCCGGTTCACCTAATGCAGATGTTCCTGGCCTGTCGTCCACACCAGGAACCCGGTTCACCTAAACCAGATGTTCCTGGCCTGTCGTCCACACCAGGAACCCGGTTCACCTAAACCAGATGTTCCTGGCCTGTCGTCCACACCAGGAACCCGGTTCACCTAAACCAGATGTTTCTGGCCTGTCGTCCACACCAGGAACCCGGTTCACCTAATCCAGCTGTTCCTGGCCTGTCGTCCACATCAGGTGGTTTTAGAAGTGTGAAAATAGTTCCGTTCAGGAAACAATTCTAAAACCCCGGCTCGTGCCGTCCAACCCCCCGGGGTGTAGACGGCAAAGTTGGCAAAAACAATTATCTGTGGAAATGACGTAATCACCCCCTCCCCCCACCGTGATCCGTGATGTCATCAAATAACCACAACAAGCTTCCGGTGAAGCTGCAGAAGCTACTGATGCTAGCAGCAGAAGAACCATAGACCTATAGAACTAGAATTATATAGAGGTTTGTGAGCAGGAATCTACTTCTAAAGTTCTATGTGTTTTGTCTTCTTCTGCCTTTTGGCGCGTTCGGTGAGTCACAGCGCCCCTAGAGGCCTGTCATGTGTACTACACGCCCTGAAGCCTCGTGTTGAGCCGAGTTCATAGTGACGTGTGGACGGAGGTTTTTTTTGAAGAAGGCAGGGGAGAAAAAAGATTGTTTTTCTCGTCGTCTGTATGTACCTTTATCCAGCAAGTAAAGCTCACTGACTTAATGGTAACCATTAGCATCGAAGACCAACTGTGAGGGCGAGTTTATGAAAAGCTGCAGAAATGATGCTTCCATCAACATTATCCGAAACAAAAGAGGATTTCAGCAGATTTGCAAAATCAAATAAAAGTCATCTCATCCAATTTTTACAATCTCTTACAAAGAGATAATAGGAGCTTCAAACAGAGGAGAGGATTTTGGGACATTTTACTGCATTTTGCAGGTTATAGCATTAAAACAAAACTGCACTCTAGAATTCCTCTCTTGTTCAAGTTTAGTCAAATTGGATTAATTTTGAAGTACTTTCATTATGTGCTCATGTCTCGCAGGCATCTGTCACTATTGAAGAGTACTTCCATATAATTTCTCAGGTCCTCTGCTGTTCGTGATCCCTGAACTGACGTCATTTTGACAACTCAGATCTTCACTCATCAAATATGTCCGCAGGCTCCAGTCACAAGCTGATCAGGTGACGTGAGCCGAGCACGACGCCAGGAAACGGCGAGCGTGGCTCTGTCCAAAGACAGGAAAATCTGCCTACAAGCATCTCTAAAGCTCTGTGATTAACATGTTACATCTCGTTTCCTTAATCCGCACATGAACCAAAGTGTAGAAATGACAATTCGTTTTGCTGGGGGTTATGTGCCAGACTTTCTTGGCCACGCTACTTCCATCGAGGCTCGGCAGCTCGAGGAAACGCTGACGCGAAGAAAGAAAAAAAAACAAACAAACAAAACACCACGTACAAACATGATTTTTTTTTTTTTTTTTAAGCGCTTTCATTGAGTTTTGGTGGCATTTTTTATGACGTCGTCTTTAGAAAAATTATTCAAATGTATTTTTATTTCTAATTTCATTTATCATGTGATCAGTGTATTTCAGAGAATTCTGCAAAATTTCAACTGGAGGAACGTTGATGTGCATGACAAACTACCACACACACACACACACACACCCACACACACGCAAACCTTGGAGTCTTCGATCTCAAGTTTTTTCAATGCAAATTAAATCCGGTGGACTTGATCGAATGTCTTGGACGACTTGGCTTCATCAGGTCACGGTGTTCATTAGATGAGGCTGGTTAGTCGAACTAAAAGGTGGAGCTCAGGGTTTTAAACTCTCTTACTATGTCACCTCAGGTTATATTTGCTAATCACACCAGGTGTTTAAGGTCCAGAGTTCACCTCTTGACACTATGAACTGATGATGCAAAACGTCTTGCAGGACTTACCGTACGACCAAGCCCAGTTGAGTTGTTTCAATTTGCATTGACTGGTTTCCCACCTGGACACATAGAACATGAACAGACAATTCCCAAGTGGAAAGAATTGCTGTTTTGTTCATTGCAAAAACAAACAAAAGCACCAACTCCCGGCCCGGCAGGCCAACTCTATAGGTTTCAGCATTTCTGCCGTTTTTATGTAAACGGACATCATTTTCAAAATGTTGCAGTGTAAACATGAAACCTTTCTGTAACAAGAACAGAGTCCAAATTTAGCTTTTGACTATATTGCCTGTATCTTTAATCTTTAGACTTTGCTGTTGCAGAGTAAATCTGAAGTCAACTACATGCCGGATTGCAAAAGTAGTATTTTCACCTACACAGGAAATGTAAACAAACCCGAGGAGAGAAAATGTAGGTAGCAGTCAGCAACCTTCCAATCAGTCTCTGCATCAGTCTGCCCTTCTATAGATTCCTTTTTGTCCTCTGAGAGAGTCCCTCTTCACAAACAAACCACAAACATGTGAACACAATGGACCATTGCAAAAAACATTTAAGGAGAATGGGTCTGTCCTTCATGGGCAGTTCTATTTTTTTTGTTTTTCCATCATGAGTTCCTCGAATTTGAAAGCTGTCAACAGCAGAAAATCATTTGCAAGGTGAAGAAATCCTTCTCCAAGGTAGTGGAGGTGAGAAAACAAGACGACGCTTTCTAGGTTGCGGGTGTGTGGGTATCTTTGTCAACAACCAAAAGAATAGTCCACAGCCGTGACCCCGGAGGATTTATCACAAGACCGAAATCCCTGAGAAGCTTCGGAAACAGAACAGCAGGTTGCGGTTGGCAAAAAACATCCAAACAGAAACCTGCAGCGCTCGGGAACAGAATCTTAAGGACTGATCAAATAGGAACCGTGGCTGAAAGAGGAAAAAAAGGTGGAGAAGCAAAGGAACAGCTCCTGACAGTTCCACCTCTCATTTGTCAAACATGGCGGTGGGCCTGCGAGGCTGGGGCGACATGGCTGTCGGGGGGAACTGGCGCATTGGATTTCATAGACGATTTCACTGCTGACAGGAGCGACAAAGAAGAGGCGTTCTGCCTTTGCGGGCGAAGCAAGACGCATCAGAACCCGCGTGAAGACGTTCCATTATCTCGTCAGACAACACCGGGAGTCATGTGACCAAAGCAAATGCGGAGAAGGGAGGTGGAAGCAGAGGAACGCCCTCAACAAGGGGAGTAAGATCACCTGACGTCCAGCAGCCGACGGTAGACTGAAGACAAACTGAAGACATGAGGAGGAACCCAGAGGATCCAGAGTGAAGGAATCACTGACATCTGCTGCTGCCTGTGGCTGAATGAAATCACAGTCATTGACTGTAAAGTGTCTAATATTATTTATATGTATCTGCTCATTTACTTTTAATTACCTGATTTTCTTTGAGAGTCACTTGTGCACGATATTCAATAAACATCACAAGATATTATTATAGATATCATTGCCTCGCAGCATCTCGGAAGCAGAGCAGTTGGTAACACAAGATTCGCATTAACATTTAATTAATAATGTCAAGAACTATCCTCAGTGTTGCAGTTAAGCCCAAAACCAAGACTTAAAGGGGCGACGACCGACTCAAGGCCAAGGCCTTGAAAACAGTCACGAGTACTGCAACACTGCCGTTGATCACATTAGGTATTTTATTTTAAATTAACAGCTATTATAATACTATAATAATAATAATGTTATGTCCTCTGCATGATTGGACTTTATGTTCACATGCAGAACATGAATGCACACTAATATGAACATAATAGAATATATTCTTTCATAGATCTTTGAATGTGACCTCATTGTATTTTATTTAAAGACGGGATGTAGTTTTTTTTTTTGTTTCTTTCAAGTCTGAAGACATCTGAAGAACCAAAATGTTAGCCTTTGGACCTCTGTTGCATGCTTCGTCTTGTTTGTACATTTCATATTTCAGTACTCTGTAGTTATGTTTCGAATTTCCACTGTATAATTGAACATGTTTATACTTTCTATCGCTCCATAAATGTCTTTTTATCTAAGTTCATTTATATTTTAAACTTGCCGTTCCGGTTGGCCGGATCGAGAAGCAGAAGCCGTCCCTTTGTAGTCGAGCATTCATGATGACAGTGAAGGAATCCATATACAACTGGAGGTATTTGCTTCATAGGATTACAAAGTCACTTCTTTTTTTAATTTAAGTTTGTGATGATTTTCTTAATGCAAATGGAAAGATAAATTCCCTCATAGGGGCTCGATAAAGTCTTGTCTAAATTGTTTTCAATTTTCAAGAAACTCGTATTTCCGTTTTGCATTTTTGACTGACAAAAAATATAGATTTTTTTTCACTCATTTTCTGAGATGTATATCTGGATAGATGGAGGAGAGCTGGATAGATGGATGATGGACCCATTTTTCACACCATAACAGTTCTCACGGATGATTGATTTGACCATTTTTGACTTTAATGGCACATTTGGGAAAATGTGGGACATGTTGACCATTGTGCAGCATTCCCTCATGCAACAGCTGTCTGTAAACATCTGGGAAGTGAGGAGAACAGCTAGAGTTTGGGGAGAGAAAAGCAATCCCCATTCCCAGTGTGATGAAGGATGCTCTAAAGCGGAGATGTCAAACAAAAAGCCCAGAGTCTCCTCACCACCAAGCAAATTGTCAAAATCTCAAAGAAACGCAATACTGAGACGTGAGCTGAGATATTGGTGCTGCTGCTGCGAAAGGTAGCAACCACGTTGCTGTCGAAGAAGCCTGAACGCCGTGCTGCCAGGGTGAGTTTGTAGAAAAAACCTTTCACCATTGTCACGACAAAGACGAACTTTAATGTTTAAATTTAAAGTTTATTATGGAGATATTTCACCCGATTGGCCCGCCCAAGATGAAACTGGGCTCTATGTGCCTCGCTGAACTGCAATGTGTTTGACATTCCTGCTCTCAAGTCCTGAGCCGCTGTCATTTTATGTTCAATGACGCAGAAAATGTTTTCTGTTGTTGAAAGGTCTGTGACTGCAGGCGGTGGAAGTTGCTGGATTGTTGTTTTGCTCTCAGATGCAAGGTCTTCCACTGGACAGACAATATCTTGGAGCAGAACTTTGTCAGAAAACCTCTGTATTAATGTTGTTAATGTATAGTCTGCCTGGGCTTTAGCTGTCAATGGAACTCTATACCATGAGAGGCTGTGCACTTATAACAAGCATGTCTACTGTGAAGGACACGGTGTTCGATTGCGACGATCTAACAGAAGAGAGTTCAAATATTACTCAATTGAAGCAGTTCATAGTCTTGAAACATGGCTGTTTTTAATGCAGTGTCACAGAAAGACTAAAAGAACAAGAGATACCCAACACTTACCTGCAGCATTGTTCCTCACGCACAGTTTTCATTCATTTGATTCGATCCACTGTATAAGGTTAGATCGTCAGCGTCTCCACATGTACCTTGAGTTCTACTGTTAAATGCAGGAGTGAAATATGTGTACATGATTGCATCCTGGATATGATTGCATTTTAAAGTTGTGAATAATTAGTGCCGCATCATAAATAACGGCAATCTATTGTGAAATTTGTCCCACATGCAATTAGGCTCAGGCTTCATACACAGTTGTGACATGAGCTAATAACTCACGTCAGCTAGCAACCAGTCAGAATTTAAAAAAAGAAATAAAAAATGTGTGATGAGATCTGGTCATGCATACTGGTCAGTGTGAGACTGCTGAGAAATCAGAGCATCACTGTGGAGGGTGGGCAGCGCAGGCCTTAATTGGTTTTCCCAGGCATGTGGAAGAAGAAGAAAGGAAGAAGAACAGATCTATATTTAAAACGGGTGATCTCCAGCTGCTGCTCTATCAGTTACACACATGAGGGTTTGAGCAAAGTGACAGATGGTGCACCAGCATGATGGTTTTGTCTGATTTCAGTCCTTGGATGTATGTGTCATTGAGGGAAATATTAATGATTGAGAAAAAAAAGAACTGTAAGAAATGATTCAAGTTCTCCTATACACATGCTGGCATGGCTTGTTAGTGAAAAGACGGGGTGCGTCCTCCATATTTATATCCCCTCTTCCAACACGCCTTTCAACCCCATGCAAGCGGATTGTTTGATCTTTCATGCCATAGGGCACTCCTCAAGTCTTTTGGCTATTGGGGATTAGCAGCAACACGCATGAAAGAACTTGGCAATCATGATAACAATGGAAAGAAACTGCTCAAGACTTTTGAAACTGTTGCTATTTCAGTCGGTTCATAGAGACGCAAAGGAACGGGGTCACGGTTGTAAAATGGATAGCTGAGAAGACCAAACATGCCTCTGTGGGGAACAAAAGCCACTTCCAGAAATATAAAGTCTCCAGCAGGTCAAACACAGTGTCTCCTCCATGTTGGATGCAGGAGAGAAGGGAACCTAATCAAACCGGCGGCCGTGGATCTACTCTGTCTCTTTTGATGGTTGAGCTCCTCGCTCTTTTCACACAGAGGGATCCCCGACACTGATTTAAGCTGCTTGTCTCCACAATCTCATTCTTTCCTGGGTTGTAGCTGTATTGAGGAGAAGTGGGTTGTATTGTCGGAGGATCTCCAGGGCTTGGCTAGGGTTAGCACTGTGCTGGTAGGGTCAACTCAAGTGGACAGTTCTGCTGTGAAGATCCAGGCAAACACACTTTATAAACAACCCATTGTGGTTGACCATGTCTTGCCTCATCGTGACCCGCCTTGCTCTCTGATTGCCTTTAAAAATGACGATTTTTCAGGTTCAGTAAAAAATAAATAAAATATCTAATTTTCCATGACCCTTTTTTTTGCCCCACTATGAATCTGAATCACAACCATTTGAGTTGTAATAAAGCCAATCACAGCTGTAATTTTCCGTGGATTCAGAACTTCCCCCTGAGGGCCAGTCGAGCAGAGGTAAAGTGTCACATATGGCTTTATGATGCCCAGGTCTGCAATAACCAATCAAATCAGTGCATGCAGAGGGTTCTAGCCAATTAGAGACCGTCGGTTGGGTCATGGCTTCATCATCCCCGGGAAAGAAAATAGACAATCTGGCTTGCAGATACTGCTGACTGGTGCATCAGAGGGTAATTGGAAGCGGGTGGTACGCAGTGCTGACTGAAAAATAAGTGGGTCTATTTTGTTTACCCTTGAGTCCAGCTCTGGGCTCCGCCTGAACAAACGGCGTTGTAGGCCTCCATTGGGTTGAGACGGATTTAGTCCAACAATCAGAAGTGAAAGAGCCGGGAGCTACTGCGTGTGGCATGGTGGGTCCCGACAACGTTCATCTATCTTCTGTATCGCCGTTTGCAATTCTGGGTCCCAGGGTGCTCCCACGCATTGAAAAGCCCCTGTGCTATGTCAAAAAAAAAAAAAAAAAAAGTGAGTACTTTTAATTGTCTGCTTGCTGTTTGATTCCTGGAGGACCAAGTAATTATAACGGCAGAAACGAAGGGCGATGTCATTCAGCACGTTGGCTAAGAGGAGCTGCAAAGATTAATTATAAAAAGTCCAATGACGAGAGCGGAGTCGAGACGTAACTTCAAGTTGGGTCTTTTTCTAAACTTTACAGTTCACTTAAATGTAAATGTAAATGAAGGGAACCCTCGCAGTGACCCTAACCAGGACCCTTTGTGCCAGAGTGGAAATCCACCTGCTCTTCCATTCCGGTGTGTGGATGTGTCGCTCCCAGGCCGGGCTGCTTGCAGGATTGCTCTTGCACGCTTGTGTGTAAAAAAAAAAAAATTTGTATGTGGATTGGATGACAGGTCTGTAATTTTCACCCAGCGGTGTGTGTGGCGCTGGGGATACACAGTGTATCAGTAGAACAGCCCGTCTCATCATTCCTGCCAAGTAAAGCTGACTCTGTATATCAGCATGCAGTCAAGACTCGGCTGCCCTTCCTGATAACGCACCTTTGTGAGGCAGGTTTCTCTTTCCGTCAGCCGCAAAAACAAGATTTCAGAACCGAGCTGATGTAGGATACACTGAGGGGGGGTTTTTGGTTTGTTTTTGTTTTTAATTCCCACAACCATGTGATATGCCAGCTATGAACAAATCCCAGTTCTACAATTCAGATCCGGAGACAAATTAATTTGGGCTGGCAAGAAACGAAGGATCTGGTTTAAAACACTTCAACTAAAGAACGATGAGGGCCGGCTGTCGGTACCTCATTTAAATGCACATTTTCCTGCTGCACAAGCGAGATGCTTGGTGTGTGCATTGCATGTTGAAATTTCAGTTTTGTCATGTGTTGAGATGATAATTCAATAAATGTGAACTTCTTAATATATCAACACTCATTATTTATTTACTCATTCACCCCACAATGACATGAAAATGTAAATCGTTTTATTGAATTAACATTATTTACCAGTGAAAGCACCCCCCCTTGTTGGCACCTTGAATCTCTCCCACCTATGAGGGTTATGATAAAGAGATAAGCAGTGATTCACTTCCCCTGTCAGTCATAATCTTACGGCTGATCTGTTTCCTTCCACCATGACTTCAACCACCTTTACTTGTCACATGCACTTTTTTCCCCCCTGCTGTTGTTATAAAACATTTGCAGAAAAAATATGCATTAAGTACCAAACCCCCACCCCCTCCTCCCCTCCTCCCCTCCTCCCCTCCTCCCCCGGGGACACTGGAGGCGGCGAACAGTTTCCGATAAAAATTGCTGAAGTAAACAACAAACTTGTGAAGAACATTTAGCTTTGTCATCACAGCACATGATAGAAAGCGGTGAAATACGGCCACTCTGTTGGGCCTGAACGTTCGGGCGCTTCCAGGCACGGCGCCTGCTCAGATAAACATGCTCCATATCTTGTTAATGCATATTGCATGAGGACATTTGGGTTGGGTTCCTGTGTTTATCTTGTCGCCCGTTAACAAAGCTGTCTTCGAGGCCGCGGCTCCCTGCAGGATCACTTCGCCGTCATCAATAAGCGGCTGCAGAGAAGTGCACATACAACACTTCGCTCTCATTTAAAACATGCAAAAGGGGATTGGCCTTTGATCAGTACAAGACGCCGAGGATTTCATTGTGGCTGCTACAAAAGGGGGGGACGGGGCAGAGGTGCCTCCCGGAAATATCCCGGAAGAAGCTGCTTTTGTTGTGAGATTGATTGGACCAACGTTCTTCTCCTGAGAGAAGCAATTTCTGTATCTGGCCTCAGTGTGTTATTGTGCGCGAGGTTGAGTCGTTTTGTATCTCTGCCCATCCAGACAAGAGTGTGTGTGTGTGTGTGTGGGGGGGGGGTGGGGGGTGGACGATAACACAGATACCCCGGGAGGACACTTGAATACTAAATCATCAGGATGTGTTTAGGTGCAGCAATGTGCCGCTGAACCCTTTGGCAGGTTTCCATCACGGTGCGGAGAGAGACAGATGGCACAACCCTGATAAATATGACAACAATATTGAGCCGCCTTCAATGTGCCTGAACTTATTAGGGACCGTACAGAAATTATTAGAGAGGGAGGAGGCGTCCAGAACGCAGCAAGATATTTGTTTTTGCTGAAGGACGTGATTCATATTTCAGCCGTCTCACATTCAAGGCTGATATTTCTGCCGTCCTCTCGCTCAGCGAGCCTCGGAGGACATCGCATTATGGATAATGTATGTTTTATTAACGATACGCTGTAAAAGGAAATATGCTACACTGTGTTGCCATCTATTCCTCCATCTCCTACTAATTCATTGAACTAAATTAGGGCGATAACATGAAAACAAGAAAAATAAGATTGGCTTGCTTTGGAATTTTCTGTTGGCTTCATTTCAGAAAAGTTTTTCTGTTTTCCCTTAAAACATAGTTTTAAATAATGAAGCCTTCGCCTGAGCGTACGATCATGCTAATTGGGATAAAAGCCGCACAAATAGACCTTTATATTGACGAGGAATTTCACACCTCCGATCAAGTTATTTTAATTTCCTGTACATGGATGACATGAATGACTTTGTCTGAATGAAAGTGTTAAGTGCCACTTTTACAGCAGGAGCATCATTACAGGCCATATCAGTCATGTTAGCATGCAGTAGATAAAACGTGCCTCTGCCATCGATGCATTTTCTAACGGTATTTTACTGACAAAAGAACAAACTACACAGCGGAATTTAAACTAGAAGTGTACCGCTGAAAACGGAAAAGCAGGGAAATTTACAGATGATATATAATTGTTTTTCCATTTTTTGACACATACTATACAACCGAGTTGACCTTTTAATTAGGTTTGACTTCAGAGAATGCGGTACCTCGCCAGGCTGATATAACGATTCTATTTTATCTGCATTATCATACTTTTTAAAACCACTTTTAAACATTTAAGAATTTCTCTCTGGGATTAATAAAAGTATTCTATTCTAGTCTATTCTATTCTTCTTTAACCCTTTAAGACTCAAGGAAACATTTCTAAGTGTCACTCCATCAATGTATGTAATGCTGGTTCGCCTCCCTCCCTCCAGAGATGAATGCAACTTGATTTCATGTCCGCCTACTCATATCTGTGCGGATCACATGGCAGCGAGGGACGTTACTGGATATAAATTATTAAAAGGTGACATGATCTAAATCTTTCAGCTGTACAACATGTCACCACGTGAGTGTTTAATAGGTCGGGATTCTTCCCCATGTGTTTATTACTGCACAACAAAGATCATCAATTAGTGACACAGCAATGCTACTATGTGAGTAGTTATTAAATTCCTCAAGTCTGGTTTATCCTCCATCAGTAAACGAAACGCGAGGGCCATGCGCTGCCACGCTACACTCACCTCCAACATAACCAGAATCTACTTCCTACTCTATTACTATGTTCTACTATACGACTACGCCGACAGTACACTACGTACACCGCGCTATGCGTACTGTCGCGTCCTGTGTTCCAGCTCACTCTTAATGAGTGTATCAATTACACTTAATTTATATGTAGTAAAGGCGGCGGGCTCACGGGTGCGACTAAAGGTTGAGCACTCACTGGAGGAGAGCTGACGATCGAAAAAGAATAAAAAAAACTGCGTCTTTATAATGAACTAAATATATTTTGAAAGAGCTGTTGTATTGGCCGGGAATCGAACAGGCGTCTCCTGGTGGCAGGCAAGAATTCTACCAGTGAACCGCCAAGTATGTGATTTTCTATGACGGTATAATGTTTTTTTTTATAATATTAGAGGAATCACAGGGCAACATTAAAAATCTGCACCTATGATATGTAGCATGTAGCATCGCTGGTGTGAGAACCCTGAAGCTCTGTAGCCTGTAGCATATAGCATGTAGCATCGCTGGTATGAGAGCCCTAAAGCTCTGTAGCATGGCTGGTGTGAGAGCCCTGAAGCGCTATAGCATGTAGCATCGCTGGTGTGAGAGCCCTGAAGCTCTGCAGCATGTAGCATATAGCTTGTAGCATCGCTGGTGTGAGAGCCCCGAAGCTCTGTAGCATGTAGCATGTAGCATCGCTGGTGTGAGAGCCCTGAAGCTCTGTAGCATGTAGCATGTAGCACGGCTTGTCTATAATCTTCCTGAATGAGCGACGTTGGTCTATGACACTGCGGGTCCAAATGTCTCTGGTGATTAAGTTGCAGGTGTTGTACAATCTCAATTTACAGACTGCCTTACTTTTGTCATTCTCATTGAAGAATCTCCAAGCCGCTGACATCACTTGTCCGCTCTTGACATCATGTAATACCCGCCAGGTTGTATCGGTGAGCTTTTATGAGTACAATGTGTACGCCTGATGAAGGGACTCTTATACTTGTGGATGTACTACACATTGGATTCTCATGGTAGCTAAAGGTAAAGGCACTGAAAGGACAGGCCATAAAAACAGGTTTTCATTTGCTTTCCACTTACCTGTGAAATGAAAGCACCTATTAGATGTTGTTTTTGCTCCACATCTACTGAAAATGTGCTGCACCGAGGGTTATTGGTCGGCATTATTGAATCATAGCAAGAGGAGCGCAGTTTGATTCCAGCTCGTATCACCTTTTGTCTTCTCCCAGGCTTTTCCCTTCAGTAGCAAGTGGCTGGCGAACCCTCGGAGCTCCAGAGGTCTGATAAACACTCCTCTTTTCCAACTCTGCGTCCCCACATTTTTACATTTCCACTCCCGTCACATTTATCAGTCCTCCGTACAACTCTCGGGAGCCAAAACAAACCCTTTATACAAGTCTCTCACATACACAGCTGAACTCCTCCAGAAACGTTGTAAAATTGTTTGAATTCGCTTTTTAGTTTTACCAGGTTTATAAAAGAGAGGGGGGGGGGAGACGATGCCATGGGATGGGTGTGTTCTTTTTCACGAGTCACAGGCAGGATATATATCTGAATTGTTTCCTCTCGTTGTGGAAAAACGATGATAAATACAGCTGTCACAGGGGGAATCAACAGCGATACCACACTCAATAAATTCTAATACTTTATTATATTTTCCCGCTCATTTTTGACGGAACAAAAAAAAAAAAGAAAGAGGCATGTCTGGGTCATTAAAGCGTCATTGTGGTGTTTTGTGAACGCAGCCTGCCCGCTCCCTTTCACCACCACCTTTTATTTTTGTGTTTTATTTTAATTTGCCTTGCCCCCTTACCACCTGCTGTTTCCCCACCTGTTCCTGCAACCTCCACGTCTCCCCTGCTCCCTCGCTCATCCTTCACATATCCCCAACCAGTGCGACCTTACCCCCACCCCCACTCTCCTCTTCCTCCTCTTCCTCCTCCTCCTCCTCCTCCTCCTCCTCTGGCTCTGCACCACTCTACCTGCATTCAGCACAGGTCCCAAGGTGCACTGGCTTCCCCTCGTTTGTACATCCATGCTGTTCGGACTCTGCTGCACCACGCTGCAGTCTTTTTTTTTTTTTTTCTTCTTCTTCCCATTCCTTCCCTCCTTTAATTCAAACTACTACAACCAAACCTCGATTACTCCAACAAGGGCAGTGAAGACAAACCCATCGGTCTTACTCTCCTTTTCTCGCTCTCTGTGGTGGTTCTCCTCCTCTTATCGCCCCCGTCTTTTCCCCTCCCGAACACCATCTGCTCCCCTCGTTGCGTCTGGACCCATTTTGCTTCTGTTTGGCTTCACGTTCATACACGTTCTCTCTCTTGTCTTTCCTCCCTGCACGCCACATTCGTCTCTCTCTCTCTCTCTCTCTCTCTCTCTCTCTCTCTCTCCCTCTGCCCAACAGCATCCTTATTCTAAGCAGCGCTGCAGCAAAACCTCTCCCTCCCTTCTCGGTTTCCCCTCGTCGATAAGAAGATGGAATTTTTTATCAGCGTTAATAAAAGCCTCTATTTTTATAGCCAGCTGAAGGAGCGGGGCCTCGTCTCGGCGTCCCTCCCCATGCTGTTGATGTGTGAGAGCGTCGAACCCCGCAGTGACGAGGGACGGTTTGTGTGAATAAAGGTCTCGAAAGGCAGGTCGAGATGCTCTTTATGAATAGATGAGGGTTTTTTTTTCTCTGTTTCCAAGGAAGTTTTTGAGTCGGCAAGACACTCGTGTGAAGGTCAAAGGTGACGATAGTGAAGAAAGGCACGCAAAAGTAAACAATTAATTCAATTTATGCATGGGGCAGCTCACATAATATGTATTAAAGATAAAAAAGCCTTATTGCACATGAATGAAATCAAACATCTGCTGCGTCGAACGCGGCGAATCTCGATGAATATTAACTGGCCTGTTCTGTGAGGAACGACTTGGAGCATAAACAAAAGAAACAACGTGGCATTGAAATATGGTAAAGCTCCTTTATGGAGCGAAGAAGGAGAGAAAAACTTCAGGGTTGAAGTACTCGGAGGAGCAGATTACGCACCCTCAAGGCTTTTCCACAGCACTTTGATCTCAAAAAGGTTCTTTATATTTCTAATCACCGATAGCCAGCCACGTGAAGTCAGCACGACACGCGGGGGAAAGTAAATACTAACCACGGGATGACTTTTTATCTACGGACTGTGATTGTGAAGGTCAGTGACGATGGCGAGCAGATGACAGACGCACTCGTCAGCTGATTATTAACGGCACAGTATCGTTAAACCGAGCTCCCGGTGAGACGGCGATGTTTTGTGGTGAAAATACAAAACTTCTGTCACGTTTACACTGCTACTAGTGAAGAGTAGATGGACAATGACAACAATGTTTTCGTCCAGAGTGTCATGACTCCCAGTTCATATTATCCCGGGACTTGGTACTTTTATTTTGACAGTCTCTATAAAAAATAATCCCACGTCCCCACCCCCCCCCCCCCCCCCCCCGTTTGATTGTTTTCCCCTTGTTAATGTTTACAGCGTTATGTTCTCTGCGGGACCTCCATTAAAAGTTTGACCGAAATTTCCCCTTGACTTTATCCTTGACGTGTGCAAAGTATAAATTCAGTGTAATTCTCGGCGAAAACGCACCAATTTTCATTATTTCTCACATCGTTAGTGTCGAGCCGCCACAACTCGGATGGATAGATGGATAAGCACCATGTCGCTCGGAAATAATTGAAATGTGTAAATCAGTTGTTGGTGTACGAATCTGGAATTCCCAAATACAGGATTTAAAAGGTTGTAATAATATTCGTCAATCTAAAAACAATTTACAAATTTGTAAAGAGTTGTTATGGACTGGAAGCAAACTGGATCACTGTACATGCATACTGCAATGCCTTTTGTTTGTTTTTATTTATTTATTTGTTTGTTTAAGTAAGGGGCAGCTACATATCATCTGGCTTTTTCCTTCCAATCATGGTATTTCTGATAATCTATTCATTTAGGGTGTACGGTTGTAAAAAAAAGTATTTTCTTTCATGAAAGGAACAAAAATAAATGAAGATAGATGATAGATAGTTATGCAGATAGATAGATAGATAGATAGATAGATAGATAGATAGATAGATAGATAGATAGATAGATAGATCTTTATTGTCATTTACACACCACAGGTGCACAAATGAATGAAATTTCACCTCAAATGGCTCAAGACAGCAACACGTAAGGCACGAGTATAAAAAAACAAACAGTAATAAAGTGAGAAGGGGCGTAAGAATACTGCACCGAACTGAAATGAAGAGAGAGGGAAAGGCTTAAGTGGAGGTGAGATTTCATGTGCAGAGGTTGCAGGGCTGAGAGGGTTTTCAGAGGTGGTGCTGAAGTTGATGCGGGGGTGTAAACTGTTTCCCTGCCAAACTTTTTCTATTTTTTTTTTTTTTTTTTTTTTATAAGAGCGGAGTAGTTTTACTGAGTTTACAGACAACACTGACTCACCGCTCACACCACCGCTTCATATATAGGCCACATTGTCTTGCTCTGTTTTCTCCGGCAAAGCAGTTATTTTCTTTCTTAGCATTTTAAAGTTCCAAAGTTGAATGTATTTGATCTCTGGAAGCAGATTTTTGTCAAAGTAATACCATTGCCGTCCCGGCAGTGGACATTCAAGTGAACGTCGTCCACATAAAGGTCATTAGACGCGTCACGGTCAACACTTCTCAGCAAGTTATGTGACATTTCTGTTGTCAGGTGTGAGAATAAAAGCCCGGCAATGTTACCGGGAGTTATTTTGGGCTCTGTGAAGAGAAATATGTGACAGAATGCCTGTGGAGGTGTGGAATTTTAAAGACGTGGGTCACACCGGTAAAGTAATGCTTCCAGCAATTGTTGCACTATGAGGGGGGGGGGGGGGGGGGGGGCAGAACGTTGTGACTTCGGCTGGTTTATTCTTGTCTTTGACCTCTGTTTGCTGATAGAAGTTGACCTGAAAAGAAGGTGAAAGTAATAAATTCCAAGTGTTCACGGTTGTATTTTTAAAGTGGACTTCATCGTCTCGTCTAAACGTGGCGTTTGCTTTGGATGAGTTATTTCTTTGATCTCACCTTGCTTCTTTTCCATAAATCTCACACTTATGGAAATCCAGTTTATTCTCCTTGTGGAAGCATCATGCATTTGTGGGATGAACAGCACACTCGAGTATTTTGGTTCGTGTCCTCGATTCCAAATCTTTATTGCATAATGCACACCCACTATTGTCCTTCTTTACTGCTCATCCCACAGATGCACACTCTAAAGTGTGACGAGACGGAAATAAAGGAAATGAAATGTTCATACTTTAGTGTTAAACACCACGTCACGGCAGACTGTGGTCACAATTTCAGTTCATTATGTTACTAATTCTGCAGATTTGTTGCAGCTAATAAATCATGGGTATCAAACATCAGGCCTGTGGGTCAAAACTGGTCTGCAAGAAACTCCAATCAGGACGAACCAGCAAACAAATTGCAAATATTTCAAATCAAACACAGATTTTTTTCTTTTTTTTTTTAAAATTTCTTAAGAGTACCGGACACGACACTGGAGACTTTCAACATTAAAATCATTCATCATTCATTACAATTGGCTTTATGTTGCGATTGGAGTCATTTTCAGTAGTAATTGTTTGTTTTTTTTCATGAAAACGTTGACGTTTCTATCACGTATATCCTGCGCCACAACAAAACACCTGAATGTAAACTCTTTCACTGATAAACATCACTCTGTACAATATCTCCTTTTTCTTTTTTATCCATTCATTGATTATTCTGCTACTTTTTTTGACTTATTTTTGAGGATTTACAATATTTTCTTTTGTTTCCATTGTCTTCCAGTGATAATCATACTTTACTGGAACAGTGATTTTACCATTGAACATACTAAAACTCATATTTTCAGGACTATGTCCACGTCCGTTCACATACATTTGTCCAATTGCACAATGAAGCTGCACTACTCTTATTGAGAATCAAGTATTTCTATTCTATTCTAAAAAAAAAACTGCTGGGGCAGAAGCAGTTTTGATACCTTTTCCTGATCTGTAACGCTCCTTTTCAAAAGCTAAATCGACGGCGGGGGGAAAAGTCCACTGTGCAGGGAGTTTTGGTGTCGTAGTGTGAGTGTCGCATTTTTCACATCTGCAATAAGCGATTGTCTTGGTGCCAACGCAGGATGCACTGAGGGACAGGGTGCAGAGATCAGCTGCGCTTCGGGAACGCCGGAGACTCCAGCACAGTGACTGCAGTTGTACTATATGAAACGGAGGAGAAAAAACAGGCTTGACGCATGCAAGACTACAATCTGCCACAAAAAAAAAGAAGAAAAATAGTGTAAGCAGGACAAAGGGAAGACATCCCAAACACGTCTGCATGTCAATTATAGGAGCCAGATTGAGCCAAGTGAAAATATGTGGTTTAAGTTGAAAAGAGTAGGACATAATAATTGAGTTTAAAGGAAAGATATTTGCATGATGGGAAAGAAAATTAAAATCAAAGGTAGAAAAGCGACGTCATTTTCAAGGTAAATCACAACTTTCCTCGCGCTTTGGGTGTCCGTTTACATGACAACGGTGCTCTGAGCAACTGGAAGTCCAAGTTTCTAAAAACGGCAACCAAGGTGCAGCTTTTAGAAAATGATCAGACTCTGTCTCCGTGGAAACGGGGGGGGAAAAATGCACTTTTAGGAAAACGCTCCACCTCCGTGTAGAGGTGGAGTGTGTAAACAGTTCGCCTGCTCAGAAGATTGACAATAACAACAACATTACAAAAGCAAACAACAGCACCAGCTAGTGGCCTAACGTGAAACTACATCATTTTCAAAATGTGTAAACATTTCTGAAACTAAAACACAAAACTAATGCACATGTATTGGTTTCTTACGTTTACATTCGTTGTGATATAACACTTCTGCATACAGGGGAGCGTTGCTCCCTGTTCAGATCCAGGATGAAATGAAGAACGCTTCGCGTCCAAACCAGGTTGGAAACAGAACGTAGAACCTTTTCGGTAGAATTCATGTGCGGCGACCTTTTCAGTGGCTGCTTTGTCCCCGCCTCTCCTCGGAGACTGCGGCTCAATAAAAGAGCATTCAGCCACCATGTGGAAGAAATGTTGCGCAACAAAAAAAAAACCTGTGGTTTATAAAGCCGTTAAACGTTCCAAAGCAGATTTAGGCAACGTATCATCTTTTTTCTCTTTTTCCCATGGCTCCCAAGCCAATTCCTCCCCCAAAATAATCCAGGAATTATTGATGCCACAAGTGACTGTGGGAGAGAGGTCAAGCCATAATTCAAGCAGGTATCACTTGTAATTACTCTGTGATCACTGTGTCATTTAAATAATTAATGCCTGTGTGTGTTGATCGAATCCACTCAACTCACAGTCTCACAAACTCTGTATAGTCGAAGAATTCAGTCTCAATTTGGCCTCTTTTTAGTGAAAAGTAATTATTGTTGTTGGAGGCCGTGAAGCAGTAAGCAGCAGTCATGTTGTTGGCGGCGGTGAAGCTTCCCACATACGATGATCTGAGGCGCTTTGTTGGCAAATGACGGCGGCGATGGTTTCCCCTGATCCCCTCTGACACAGATTTGGCGCTCAGATATCATTGGGTTGGTTGTGTTTTTGCATGGCACCACCAAAACGAAGTAATTAAACTCTTGGGTATAACAGGTTCCCATCCATCAGTGTGCTTGTAATTTGCTGTGCATAGTCACATTTAGAAATTTATGACTCTTTGAAGGGAGCCGTTTCTTTCAAAGAGCCATTGTTATGTTAATTTTAAACAGCAAAACTTGTTTTTTTTAATCAAGGAAAAAAATCACTTGTGAGAGTTGCAAGATACAATATGGATCCGAATAATTCAAAGCTTCATATCCCATCGATTTATATGATCTATTGGTGGGAATTAGTCTGAAGAATTGATTATAATTTGTGAACCATAGCTCCATGCTTTCACGGTGAAATCACAATTTAAACATTTTTCTATCACCTAAAAAAACTTTGTCACACTCTAAAAACTGTGCAGGCTCCAGACAACGTCCGTGCATTGTGTTCTACCTTTTGTTTCACCCCCAGAAAAGTGCAAACAAATGCTGCTCATTTGATGTTTTTTTTTTGTCTGTCGCTCTTTCCCCCTCTTCACTCGAGTGGTAAATGCGGCTCCACTCCAGTTTCCACTCACTCCTCCTCCTCTCAGGCCTCGTTCACACTGCAGGGAAATGCAACCCAATTCTGATTTTTTTCACTCACGGGTGACTCATTTCTGACCTGTTCTGCGGCCATGTGAAAGCGTCAAGATGTTTTTCACACCAGACTGCTCCTATTTGGCGACAATTCTCATATTTTTTCTTTCCTCCTCATGTCGTCTAGATTCTGTCGCTCGCATTTAACAACCACTGGAAAATGAATGAACATGCTGAAGAGCGATGCCAGATATGGAGAGAATCCCCCGATCGGGGAGCCAAACCCTCCCACCCTTTAACTTGGTTTGTTTTGTTAATTTCTGTTTTTATGTCGTGTTCTTTATCACACATGTAATAGTTTTATGGTTTTAACGTGATCCCACCTAGATTTGGGCTGGTTTTTATTGAGGTGTGTGGGTTTTACCTTGTTTGGGCTGAAAACGGAGTCAGATCTGGCAACCCTTGTGCTGACCTGCGTGTCGTCGTCTTTGCATGAAAATATCCAGTAGGATCGCATTCGCACGGCAGCTCGCTTTTGAAATGCCAAAAAAATAAGAAGAAATTGCGTCCCAGCTAAAAAATATGAAATTGAGCATCAAGACCCGCGGTGTGGGCGGAGCCTAGGTTAGCCACGTAAACGGAACGTTAGCTGCGGTCGCCCCCAAACTCTGCAATGTCATTCGTTGTCCTCACGAGGGCAGCGTGGACAGCCGGGGTTCACGTGAAGAAGAAAGCGCGAGGAGTTTTTAACAGACGGGCGACTGCCAGCCGACTCTCACCGTTCTCTTAAAAGAGCCGTTCAGACGACCGACTCGTTCGCCGCCGTCGCATCTCCGGCCGCACTGAGCAGTAAATATAGACGAGGCGGCTTCTTTGCTCCGTCCTGTGTCGAACAAGCGTGCAGCTGAGATGTGCATATGGGGAGGCTTAATGCGTTAGCGTACAGCAGCGTGCTGTTAACCTTCGCATGAGGGACCGTCGCCGCCGCCGCCGCCGCCGCCGCGGCTCATTACAGACGGAGACCAGATGGAGGCAGTGAGCTTTAACACCCCACCAACACTGCTGACGTAGGGAGGAGGGGAAGATGAAGAAGGAGGGAAGAAAAAAGAAATGAGCAGCTTGATTCATGCACCTAATTGACAGTGTGGCGTCGCGACGGAGCTTCAGTTTAGGGTGCAGCCGAGTCCCAAGTGGAAAACATAAACGGGCCGAGTGACACTGATCAGAAGGGAGACGCCGGCGTGAATCAGGCAGGAACAAACGTTTCTGATCTTTAAAGCACATAAAACACAAAGTCATCATTAATCGTCAATAGATCTCAGGGAAATGATGGAAGACGCCTCGAGTTTCGGTTTGTTTGAAGTGAAACAGATGAGACCAAAAGGAAAAGAAGAAGAAGAAGAAGGTTCTTCTCGATGTTTTGCTCACGTGTGATTATTTCTGAGGACGCGCTGAACCCTCAATGAGACATTTCCACGTAAAATAAAAAAAAGGATGTGAGGCGGAGGTGGAGGGGGTGGGTGTGAATCTTCACTTACAAGTCATTTATGCCCGAGAAAAAGCAGTGGCGTATCAGTAATGTCAATTTCAATAGAGACAGAATTTCCTTCTGATATGTGGTTGTGATGTTCCCACGCACTCGGTCGTCTCTCTCTCTCTCCCTGCAATAGAGCCTTTCTTGTGATTTGGTGCTTCCTCTCTGCGGTCTCTATTACCTCCGAGGAGCCGCCAAGCTGTGCGCTCCATACTGTCAGGAAATGTTTCTGGTTATGGGGCTTATTTAGTGTAAGATAGAGCGAGGCGAGCCAAACTTTTATGTAAAGCATTTCACGCATGAGCAAAACACAATGTACTCCACATAAAAATATTTAAAACGCGTTAGAATTGCAGGAGATAGGGATTTAATAGGAATGAAGAAGAAAGGCCGGCTTAAAGAGAATGAAGAAAAATAGTATTTTCCTCTTTCAATAGCTCAGTAAGTTGCTTTTAGATTCACTGCGTGTCCCGGCGCCACATATACAGTCCATTCTGCATCTCAGCCACTGCTTCACTGACTTCTACCCCGTGTTTGAATGTTTTAGAGCTGAAATGTCATTAAATTAAAAAAGAAAAATGCAAATTTCTTGGGTTTATTTTATACATATGGTGCAAAGTGTGTTGAAGGGCGGTGGAGGTGAAAAGGACAAAGCTTTAAACAACTAAAATGAACGTAAAGATGCAACACAGACTCCAGAGTAAGATCGTCATAAAGGTTTAGACTGAGGTCAAGTGAAAACAGAAAAGTGTTGTTGTGTTTTTGGGGGTTTGTTGTTTGTTTCCAATACGACGGCGCTCGGAGCTTCTGAAAACACAACCTTTTTACCCGACGTGGAAGTTTTTAATAACTTTTGAAGGCGCTCAGGCTCTGTGGGAACCGTGAAAAACTCCCCTTTGTTTGGAATGCTGCTGTTGTGCATGGGCTCCGGTGGGCGAGATGGTCGAGATGGACAGGAACAACAATGGCGGCATATAATCAAACAGTGCAACAACAGACTACAACTTCATCTCTGGGTCAATAAATACCAGTAATAGTGAAAATCGGATAACACAAGCGCGAGTCAGACATAAATACAACAAAGAATGAAGGTCAAAGGTTCAATATGCATCAGCAGGTGCAGGAAGCAGGGATCAGCAGAGTTTTTGGCAAAACCGGTTGCAATTTTATGTTCAGACGATACCTTGAGTTAAATCCCATTATAATGATTATCTAGGAGTTACTTTGACAATTGAAACGGAAAGCGGAAGTGTTGGTATTGAACCGTTATCGATCTCTCCTCTTCTGCAGCTGCAGTCTGGAAATGTGTTACCATCAGCTGCTTTAAACCTTTTACTGTAACTCTGAATCATCGTCACACAGGCTGAAACAAGGAGAGACAATGAAAACAAGGAGAGAGTACATATACAGTATGTGTATTAAGAGACAGGTTAATGATAGAAACCTGGAAATTCTACAAATACAACAACAAAATGCAAATACTTTGTAATTTGATTTGCGTTGTGGCTTTTGCTGTAGTGTTGTGAATTTCCTGTTGCGTTGACCCTTCTGGGCCACCGTAGTTTACAGCTGTTTGGATCTATAGGCAATAAAAAGCATGACTGTTTACATCATGATTAGATACTTTCAATTAAAACATGTGCTAAATCTTTATGTATAGTCTGCAACTGTTCTCCATGGACATCCCCCCCCCCCATCAGAACCCATTCCCCTTCTCAACAAATCAAAACTTGTGCATATATCTCGTTAATAGTGTTGAAAATTGTGTTTTCAGTCCTTGGGAAAGGCGTCAGTGAGTGTGCTAGAATTAATAAGCATTGAGTAATCACAGCTGACAGATTTGAGTCACGGAATCTTTTAAAATATTCATAAAGGACACTTGAAGACTGGAAGTGCCAAAGCGATGTGCGGCGCAGTGGAAGAACAGCGTGTAGCTGCGCTGTTATGATGGGGTTGTCTCATAATGTAAAGGTGAGTTTCTCCTCCTCCTGAGGTCAGCATTAAAGGATTATCTCATCACGAGGCAGATTTGGGACATGAGCCTCGGCCCAGTAGGAAGGTAATGAATACATTGAAGGGAATAATCATCCATTGAGGTTGGGGTCGGCCCGGCGTGGCGCTGACGTTATGTACAGTTAGAAATGATCAGCTCCCCAGCGTCTACATTATCTCGTCTCCCTTCGTCGTACGGCACTGATTAATGGCTCCGCCGCTTCGTTACAGGCTTTTGACGGTGGATCGTGGGAAATTTTTTGTAGTTTCATGCTGAAACACAAGACTTCCCTTGTAAATGCGACGGTAAAATACACCAAAATGATATAGTTGAAGCGTTTTTCTTAATGGAGGCTGAAATGGAAATGGCTTGACGATGGCGCGTACTGCATGTCTGAGAGTTCAAAATGCTGAATTTTGATAATCAGTTAAAAAGAAAGAGGTGAAGAGCAAAACTAGAAGGTTTATGTAAGTGATGGAGAGTAAATGTATTTGACATTTGAGGTAAAAAGAACTTGAATATCTCACGAGAGAGTGAAGCCATTGCCCAGGGCACGCCACGGAGCTAGTGCATCCATCCATTCATCCATTTATCCATCCATTCATTCATCCATCCATCCATCCATCCATCCATTTATCCATCCATTCATCCATCCATCCATCCATCCATTTATCCATCCATCCATTTATCCATCCATTCATTCATCCATCCATCCATCCATCCATCCATCCATTCATCCATCCATCCATCCATCCATCCATTCATCCATCCATCCATCCATCCATTTATCTATCCATCCATCCATTTATCCATCCATCCATGTATCCATCCCTCCATTTATCCATTCATCCATTAATCCATCCATCCATCCATTTATCCATCCATCCATCCATCCATCCATCCATTTATCCATCCATCCATTTTTCCATTTATCCATCCATCCATCCATTTATCCATCCATCCGTACATCCATATATACATTTATCATCATCCATCCATTTATCCGTCCATCCATCCATGTATCCATCCATCCATTTATCCATCCATCCATTTATCCATCCATCCATCCATCCAACCATAAGAGAGCAATCTTGCATTGTTCTGTTTCTGAACGTTACTATAACAGTTCTCACGTCCGACACAAAGGCCGTTTGCTGGTTTGAGGAAAAAGGCGGGAGATGAGCAATAAATTGCCGTTTCAGTGAAGCAACCATGTGTCTGTGCGGCGGCGGAGAGAACGTCGATGGTTAAATGCACCATGACAGCGTCTCTGAACAGGTTGGAACCAGCGCTGGGCATCAAGTGTCCAAAGCAGTGGAGGGGGGGGGGGGGGGGGGGGGGGGGAAATGAGAGGTGAGGAAGAGGAGAAGCAGGAACGACGGACTGGATGATGGACGGCGAGTGTCAGGAGAGACAGAAAGGTCCCGGCTGTGGTGTCTGTCCAGAAGACAGAGCTGATGAGGGACGGCCAGAGAGTGAGGGAGACAGTAGGGCGGAGGCCACCGGGAAAGACGAGCCACAGGAAGAGGGGGAGGAAGTCGTGTGCTCTGTGGAGACAAATCTTCTTATTTGAACTGGATTTTACCAAAAGTTTCATCAGTCGGCTTCCAAAAAGTGTTTCGCAGCAGCGAAATGTTGCTGTAAGTTGAAGTTTTGTTTTGTTTTTTTGCAAGTTTTCAAGCAGTAATTGTAAATGTGTTCGTCTCGGCCCTCAGCGATGACGTTCTTCATTTCACTTCATCACGTCTGTAGTTTGTTCCTGAGTATCTTTTTTGATTTTCTTTTCCAGCAAGGAGGATTATACAACATATCCCTGACATGTTTCAACACTGGAACATTGTCAAAACATTGCAAGGATATGTTATAAAATCCACCTCGCCTGAGGCGTTTCCTCCACCGGCTCCCAATGTCTTACATTTCTGGGCTTTCTGATATTTTCTTTGTCGCGACTCAAAAAAAAAAACCGACTTTGTGACCGATCGTCCTCCACACTACATTTCCCCCTTTGTTTTCTTCTGGCCAAATGATTACCTGGAAGGCTCTGCTAGGTTTGATAAGGCATGGCATATTTTAGTTTTGTGCTCCATCCAATCACTCCACGGTGAAGGCGAGCAAACACACTGATGCATGCAAAAGCCTTGTTTCATGACTCCGGTGAGCTTTAATCACTGTGAGGGGGAGATTGATTTTATCCCACCCTGCAATAAAAAAAAGGGGGGGGGGGGGATGTATTGTTCAGAGGATGGTTCACTCCCTCCCTGAATATATTACTTTTTATTATGTATTATTAAATATCTCCTTTGCTATAAGGAGACAGGAGCATCTGTGTACAGAGAGCAGCTTCACTGCGGTATAGCGCGATCTGGAAATAACTTACTGTCAAAATACTGACAAAACAGTGAGCACATTGCTCTCTGAGTGCTGCTGCTCAGTCCCGGGGCTAATCTGGAAACGTGTCGGAGGGAACTGAGAGCTTTCCTTCATGAACTGAAAGTGGAGCCGATAATGAATCCTCTCTTAAATGGCTTATTTAATAAATAAACACACACACATTACAGTATATGAAAAGTAGTAGTAATGTGGCCGTTTGCACTTACAGCTGTAGTTCAGTGGTTCGGAAATAAGCTTGTTTGCTCGTCTCCTGTGGAACGCCACGCGATGGTTTGGACGGCTGAAGAACGACGTCGACGTCGCAGCACATTAGTCCAGATTCGAGCAGCGGTTTGCAAACTTTTAAATAACATGGCTGCAAAACTATAAATGAACCGTTTTGGTCAGCTGCAGACTCAACATATAAACGTTCATCTTCAGTCAGATATTACCAAAAGTATTTACTCAGCGATCCAAATCACTGAATTCAGGAGTTTCAATCAAAGCCACAGGTTTTTTGTTTTTTTTCAGAGTTTGGCTCAGCCTCTCGGGCGACGTTTACACTTACCCAGGTTTTTTGCAAAAACCTATATTTCCCCCTTTACAAAAAAAAAAATGTATAAAAATTAATTTACACTGGCCTTCATACACACCTCGTTCAGAGCTGCTATGAGCAGCCAAACCTGTAGGGGGCAGTGTGACAAGAAGCATGAAGCCATGAAAGCCAATCAGAGTCTTGGGGGAAAAAACGCAACGTCACGAATGTGCACAAGTTTTTTCCTGTTCTTTCAACGAAACCGTTGGTTTGTTTGGGCTGATAAACAAGCAGAACTCTTCCTAAATGTGGCGTTAAAATAAAACCAATAGAGAACAAGCAGCTTTCACCAGATCCATTTTCATCACAGCGTTCAAACTGTAAACACAGATGACAACGGTGGCGCTGCACATTGTGACATAAATCCCCGTCGACCCCTCTTTCCACGCAAACAGAGATTTTTTTTCTAAATCTCTGCTGTAGCCGGGGTTTTCAGAAAGGATCGTTTGTCGAGACTCTTGGCGACGTTTGTGTGTAAATAAAGGTCCGGACGCAGAGAAATATCACAGTTATTGTAAAAACCCGGTTAAGTGTAAATGTGGTTCCGGTGAAAGAAAGTCTTTAAGGAAAGCTTCAGCAGACCAGAACATTTTGGAATATTGGAACTTTGTGGGAACAGTTTGGGAGACGGCCTCTTCTTGTTCATGGCTGCACTGCAGCACGCAAAGCAAAGCCCATAAAAGATGATCCAGTTTGACTGACCTCAACCCGAGAGAATAAATAAGAGCAGAGAAAATTAAACAAATTTGTATTTCATGGCCACAAAATAGCAATTCGTGGCAGAAAATACTAATTCCAAAATATAAATTTATGGCCACGGAAATAGTATTTTCCAGCTACAATTTAAAATGTTGTTTCCGAGGTTACGTCCTGCGCTCCGTAACGATTGATTGTCATCTGCACAGACTTGTTGATAATTGTCCAAAAAAATAATTCTGGTTACTCCAGTGACACAGTTACATTATTGTACATGTTGTTCTCCACACATACCAGCGACTCAAAACTGAAATAACTAAACGAATGTGAAGGATGTTAAAAGGGGTAATGAGAAATTAGTCTGGCATCGATTAAAATTAGCTTCTTGCCTCAGATGAAATTACTTGTGTGTGAACTTTTTGCTTCAATACACACCACCCCCCCCCACTGTGAGTATAATTAAATATATCATGGGGCTGCATCAACCACACGAGAGGGATTCTCTCACTTTACCTCTTTAATTTGACTTCTGATGGGAAAAATCCATAATTCAATCAGAAACTTGCCAGAGACGAAGCACGTGTGTCATGAGAGTTGGCGTTACTACAGCAACACCACATCCTCAGTTGGGAGAAAAGTAACCTCATGGTCTTTTTAACAAAGACAATAATTCGATGCAAGGCTAAGCCAAAAAGTTCTTTTTTTTTTGTGTCCATGATATGGTTTTGAATTAATTCATGAGAACATTATTTGGATCAGTGCTGAACCGAAGCCAGAAACCATTGACTTTCTGACAGTTTGTTAATGTTTATAAAAACTATAGGGAAGGTTTTTTTTTGTTTGTTTATTTAACATTTGACCATAGCATTTTGTGAAAATAGAGATTTTCATAAATTGTACTCTGTGCCAAAAAAAGAAACATTTCACAATCAAAATTAAAGGTTATCATGGCACTATTTTACCTGTCCGACGCTCTTAGGATGATCTTGATTCTGAACTAAAACCTGTGTGATACGCCTGACTGAGACTCTCCAGACCTTCACACAGAGCAGTGAAAGATTTTTTTAACTAGTTATCAATTTACTTCAAGCTTCAATTTCATCTTTTTGTATGAAAAATACAAAATGGCTAAATTTCTTTTGAAAATGTACCCATAAAGCTCTGCGCCATTGTTTTTTTTTTTTTTGTGTCCCTGACATATCCTTCTCTGCCCTGTCACTTTCGTTTGCCGTGCTCGCACGTCACCGCGCCTGCCATCGAAGCAGTTTACACTCTGTATGTTCTTTTGCATCCATCAAATATTCAGGAGTTTCTCTATACGTTCAGCTGGAACAAGCACAGGCGTCTTATCTCATCCAGGCTCGCTGCCATTTTTCTGTCATCTTTAATTCTACCTACCGAGCTCCGATCATTCAATCTATTTTCTCTAACCGGCAGTGACACTTTTCAGTGAGCACACAACCGTGTGTGTATGTGTGTGTTTGTGTGTGTGCGTGTGTGTGTTCAGAGGTTGCAGCCTGAGGTTACAGTCCGGACCACAGTCTTGCTGTGAAACGCTCCCCAGTTTGTACCTTTTGTGTTTGCGTGTATCTCGGTCTCTGACGGCGACAGGAACATGTTTTCCAATTTAAATAAAAAGCAGGGGAGGTTTTATCTTCGCAGCTTTGCCGCGGGGATACATGTTAAAGCAAATTTTAATAACCTGTGGAAACAAAAAATGCATTTAAATGCGTACGGCGCAGTAAAGGAAAGCTGGGTGCGCACAAAATACACAAGACCTTTGATTTCACTCCTAAAAATACAAACCGAATGGGTTTTGACAGAACAAATTGTGGTTTTATGCAGGCAGGAAATGTATTTCTTTTCAGGGAGAGGTCGTAAAAACACAAATTAGATGTTAAATGGTTGGGAATGTGACATGGATGCACACTTGTGTGCAGATATATACATCCTGGCTAAAGTTCTCACAGGTGTTTTGGGTACAGGCAGTTGGTGACTGGTATTTTCCCGCAGTATTAACTACAAGCCGTAGCTTGGTTTTCGTCCCCCTGGTACAATCACCATGTCACCATAGAAACTGACAAGTTCAGTAACAAACGTGGATATTTCTTTGTCGTCAGAGGACCTGCCGGTAACCTTCAAGCTAGTCAAGTTTCATGAAATACAGTACTTTGCAGCCCCCACGTGATCCAGGCAGTCCAGAGGATCACAGTCTCACTGCGTCACGCCACTGGCGTTCCCGTCGTCAGAACAAAAGCAATCATCACCAGAGGCTTTCACCGTCAGCAGGCAGGGAGAACTCCACGGACTGCTCCTCGGCTCAGCTATTCCATTTCGGACCATATCGTCCACCTGCCTTTTCAAACGGCCCCCGTTCGTCCGGATTCACCCGGTTAGGGATGCTGTTTAACGGGCCTGGCGTCCCCCACGCCACTATCGTGTCACAGCACTTGTGTCTGCGAGGGAACATCACCAAACAGTGAGCCACGAACCTGAAACAAACCTGACGGAGCCGCCTGCTCGGGAGCAAGACAAATGGGAAAATCACTGGCAAATTACATAATGCCACGGAATTAGCAAATTTCCCCTGCGTCAGGGCCGCCGGGAAGTTGTCCTCGTCAGGAGGTGCTGAAGTGGACAGCTCCTGCACGGCCGGAAACAAACTGACACCCGGCACAACGACTTCAGCACCGGACAGCTCCGGAGGCGTCAGCACTGGCTGCTCCAGAAGCCCCCGGGCCGAGAACGACACTCCATTCTTCCAGCGGCGTCCACTTCCACATCAACCACCCGTACTTATCAAAGTAACCCGTAGAAAGGGAGTTACACTTTTCACAGTTTTTTTTAACATAAAAGAAAGTGGGGGGGACCCCTGAGATGTAACCGTCAGTCTAATATCATGCTGAAGAACTACTTACTATAGCCATAGTGTGTGTGTGTGTGTGTGTGTGTGCAGTCGCAGCGTTTCAGAAAAGTTCCGTTTTCACCCGTCTTTACAGAGATGGAGTCGGAGTGCTTTGAAAAAGTTCCACTTTGGGAGCCATTGTCAAAAAGTTGCATTTTCAGTGTCTCTGAGCACCGTTGTCTCTGAAAGGCGACTAAAGTTTGGTATTTCCACTCGCAAGAGTTCAAATCTGGCCTTAGAAAATCCTACATTGCCACTAAGTCTATCTACAGTTGAAATATCTTTTTTCTTTTGGAGCCAATAAATTCTTTCAACGTGGGAAATTCCTGTGATGCAACTGCATCAGTTAACCAATTATCATAGCATCAAAGTATTTAGTTTAACGCTAGTCTTTGAACTAGACATTTTAAAGGTAAATGGAACACACACACACACACACACACACACACACACACCTACAAAGGGACTGATTCACTTCAAATGCCTGTTTTGTGCCAGAATGTGGAGGATCTGATGAGAAACAAAGTTCTCAACCTGAGGCCAGATTCCTCACCACTGCACCACACTATGCTTCTGCTGCACTTTTATTCATAACTGAATGCAATTTTTAACACTGTGCCACAATAGCAGATTTCTGAGCTGCCTCCACGTCTGTATTTGAGTGTCCGGGGAATAGAACAGGCCTCTGAAAACAAAAACAACAACAACATCACGTCTCCTAAAAAATTATCCTCCCATCAGCTTCATCCTACTGAAGTGAATCCGGTTACTGACACACTTCCTTCTGCCAGGGGACTTCCCTGGATGTCTTCGCATGAATTTTTTAGACAACATAAAACATCACAGTATGAAAACACACACACGGCTCAGTTCGGCTTCAACGCATCATGAGATACAAACAGAAAGATTCTTTCACAGTGTATCCTGATTGATTTGATGTTTTTACAATTGTGCACAAGAAAAGCTTTTTGTTTTTCCCATCATTGCCATTCCCGCCGTGTCCTCCGCCGCTGGCTTAACCCACAGAGGTCAAACGTGTCTTTGTGGCAGACTAATCCCTTTATAACAGCAGAAGGAAACTGTTCATAAACATCATGAAGTCATGACTTCATGCTTAAAAATGCATGTGGCTGTTGCCTTTGAAAAGCATGAAAACATGAAGAAAATTGGATTTCTGAGTGCTGAAGAATGCTTCAAGTAGGTCAGTGTCATGGCAATGCCAAAATCTGGTGTCTATGAAAGCTGAAAAGTGGAATCAAAGGGGTTTGAGCATTAAACTGGCAGCAACGATAAAGCCTGAGCAGCCGCATGGAGGCACCACCTAAGCCTCTTTGTGAGTCAATAAAACCTCAGAGTTTGTTTGTTTTTTTTAAAGTCACAAAGTCAACCATGAACTTGTCAAGCTTTCTTTTTTTTTTTTAATAGAATAATTGATCCAAGGTTATTCTAGTACTGCATCCTGCACTAACATGAAAGATTTCCTGCGCCTGATTAAACACAATAAGCCTTTCTCCGTGCGCACGAGAAATCTGATCATCCATTTTCTGCAGTTATCAGATTATTCAAGTGATGTAAACAGTCCTATGAGGTAGGATTTACAAGGTAATGGCAGCTGATTATGAGAAATGGGAATTATACTCATGTCTTTATACATGTAAACTCACTGATCTGAATTTATTCGTCTCTATATGGGGAAAATTTTTTTTAATAGAAAACAGTCACATTCACGACATACAAGAAACGTGACGACGGAAGTGGAGGAGAGGAATTTCATGTTTAATGAACTCAAAACTTTGAACGCAGCAATCGCTGAAGGCGATTACACGACGAGGGTGGTCGGAGACACTGAAAGTGCAACTTTTTGAAAACGCTCAGACGCCGTTGGTAGTTTTATAGGTGACATAGCTGTGCATACAAAAGCCTGTGTACTCGCATTGTTAATGTTTATAAGGTGTTGTTCTCTGCGCATGTGTGTAGTTTCATCCCCAAAAACAACCAACAGCGCCATCTGGTGGCCTGGCATTGCTCACTGCATTGTTTTCAGTAATAGTTATCGCAGGATACAGATGGAAGCTTTGTGCAAATCAAACATCAAGCACACAGTAAATGAGCCTGCAGTCTGTAGGCAGGACACACAAGTAATCGGATTAGCACATCGAGATTCCCCCTCAACACATCAGCATGTCTTCATGCACGTATGTAAACCTGTTAATCTGATTTAATGCTTTTACATTTACATGTGTAAAAGAAAAATACGACTAGCGTCCGAGTCATAAGGCAAAACTCAACGAACATCACGTTCATCAGAAAGTCCATATAGAGATACAGTTTCATGTTAAATTGACTCAAAACCCTTGAAAAATACAGAAAGAAACGTATACATACATAAAGATTTTTCGATATGAATGTGTCTGATGATCACGGATATCAGATTACCTGCAGCAAACGCATTTTTAGGCTCATGTAAATGAGCCCATCGTCTCCGAAGATGATAGTGAAGAGAAGACAAGAAAGCAGTGAAAGCCTCCCCACTGCTTCTCCGTTTTCTTCCTCTCCTCCTCCGTTCGGATTCCTCACGTTGAATAACAATGTTGCCTCCGAGCTCAGAAGCGCAAACTCGCCAAACTCAGCAAATGCAAATGGGGGGGGGCCTGTTTTTGTGGGCCGTTCATGCAGCGCACGTCTCCCCGGGTCCGGCTGCCAATCGATGGGCCGTGTGCAGGCAAGGTGCAGGCAAGGTGCCGGGCAGCGCGGCGCAGACAGATCTCATATCACTCGGCAAGGCAATTCCTATTGATCCGGCCAAATCAGCGGAGACAGATGCGAGCCATTCACAACCCTGGCAATCTCTGGATCCTCCACGGGGCTCTGACCTACATCGCAGTGACAAGTAAACACAACTTCAGAGGACGCGTCTTCTCTTTCACATCTCCATTCTTTGCATCTCATCTCTGTCCCAAACTCACCCACCGCCAGGCTTCATCTCCCCCTCCGCTCGGTGTAAAAAAAAACAACACACGCTTCTTGATAACAGGATTAATTGAAAAGTGGCTGTAAATTACAGTGTTATTTTGGTGTTTTGTAGCCGTGGGACTTTTTTCCCCCTCAGCTCTGTGGTGGTTTCTACTGACGCTGATTACTGTGGATGTTTTGGAGTGACCTGTTCTTTCAATATTGTGGTCGAGTCATCGCTCCAGCGTTTAGCGGATAATCAGCATTTTTCTCAAAGCACAGAAATCTACTGCTCTGCTGTTATTTGCTATATATATATATATATATATTTGACATGTTGTCCAGAGAGAAGCTGCTCTCTCACCCATACAGACAGTGTCGTGGACAAATCAGCCACAACATTAAACCCAGTGGCAAGTGAATGATTGTTCCCATACAGTGGCACCTGTCAGGGTCCAGGATGTATGAGGCAGCAAGAGAACAGTGAGAAAAAAGGGACAAGCGCAACAATCTGATCCACTGTGACAGGGCTCAGACATCAGACAGCCTGAGCATCTCCAAAACAACAGGTCTGGAGTGGCGAGAAACTCCCACAAGGCCTCCGAGGAAGGACACGAGGTTGAACTTGTCACAGACACCGGAGTGTGTGGAGCAAAATGCTGAAAGCCTCTGCTGGTAATCAGTTTGTTTGTGTTTGCACTACATCATATTCAGACTTCAGAAACATAAATCAGCCATTGTTTTTGCTTTAAAGACCTGCTTGGTAAGGGTTTTTTTTTTTTCCTCGGGGGCTTGAACCACATTGTTCCCCTACACACCCTCACAATGTACGTGATTTGTCTTACACCAGATATTTTTGATCGAATGTTAAACTTCCTGATGTTTTCACACCAAAAGCATAACGGCCCATACTTTGTAAGCCCACGAGCCAATTGGGGGGAAAAAATATGATGAATTGACGACTGGTTTCTTGGGTAATGTTAGGATGAAGATCATTTCAAGCACATCTGAACAAAGTTATAATCTGAAATCATTGTTAATTGTCATCTTATTGATTTTATTTTGAGGGGACATTTATCAACTGCATGCATGTGGACTAAAATCATAAACATAGTCTGTCATTTCCATTTAAATAATTGATGTAATCCTCAACAATCCTGCTTGAGATTGGTCACAATTTCAAGATCTCCGTCTCGACTCAGCCTCAGCACCTTCAAGTCTTGGTCTGGTCTTGGCCTCGGTCCCGGATTAGGTGATTTCGACAATATTTATTTTTTTTTTAAGCCGTCCTGGACAAGCGTTAAAACCTCTTCCAGGACAAAGGATCCCCCCTGAATTCCAGATTTTTCCTGCTGCTGTATAAAACCTCAAAGCTCTCTGGCTCCCCCCCAAAATAGACCCGCCGACACTTAAAACACCACTTTCCTTACCGGAGGACTCTGAAACCAGAACGCTGGTGCCTGCGTGCGTCTTATTCTGCCTTCTGCGACTTGCTTTGAATGCTCCAGCTGAGTGACGTAATTGGTAAATGGACTTTACCCATATCGCACATTTTTGCCGCTCCAGTGCCATTCGGAGTACTTTATAACATCCCTCACATTCACACACATGCGAGTTGTTTGTACACCAGGCGCTTCGGGTTCACTGTGTCACCAATTGACATTTCGACTGGTGAAGAAGATCAATTGACCCACGAGCACCGAGGCTGGAAGACGACCTGCTCCGTCAACTGAACCACAGCTGCATGATGGGAATGCAAACTATGGATTATCAGAGCATCTTCCTCATGAAGAAATGGGTTTTTATCGGACTGCTTAGTATGCCAACGAGACCTATTCTGTGTTTTTTTTCTTTATAGTCTCATGAGCCGTTCAATGAACTACAGAGTCAAGTATGTTCCTGAACTTCTTCAGCTATCTCAGCAGCTGATATTGATTCCTTGTCCTCCAATCAGATACAAGTGGAAGTGGAGGTCATGGCACACAACGCTGCTGGAAATACAGTAGATAAGCTCCATCTCTAACAGTATGTTATCGGCATTTATCGATCTTCAGCCTACTAGAAATGAAAGTGATCACCACAGTAAATTCAGACCGTCCAGCGAGAAATTGCTGGTTTGTGTTGTAAGCGTTTTGGATAGCAGTAATCGATATCTGGATTAATAGTTTTCATTATGTAATAGGCCGAGTTGAGTAACTATTAAGTGACCTTTAACAGCATTTATATAGGATTTTCTAATTCAGATAAAATGTTGCTGCTCTAAACTGATATGTCCTTTTTCATGAAGCGACGGAAGAGATGTGTGAACGTAGATCACTGGACTATTGACAATTTGAGGCTCCGTTTAAAACAATTTCAAGTAAAAACTGCAAAATGTTGTTGTGTTTTGGGGGTTAGTTTACTTTTTTGAAACACTGCTGCTGCTCTGCTGTTTTCATCATTTTCAAGACGACATGATAGTTATGCGCACGAAGACATTACATCTCAATCAATTTGGCAAATGACCAAGTTTCCAACCAAGCACATCTGTTCTGGTTTCTTTGTATGAACAATTTAAGCGTCATCATCCACTGAGGTGACCTGAGTGCCGTTTCTTCCACTGATCTTATTACGGCCGTGCTCCGCCTCCTGTGCGGTAGACTCGGGTGGTAAAAGACGCTCTACGCATACAGAAAATCTTCCCTCCACCAGGTTTTCACCCCATGCTGTGACACTGGTGACAGTACGACACCAGTCGAAGTGCCTCTCGTATCCCGCTGCTCTCTTCTCACGTTGCTGGAAATCAGGTCAAAAGCAACGTCTGAAAGGTCATTTTGACAGTTTTGTTGGAAGATTTCAGTAAGAAATGAAGGTGGTGTCACGGTGTGCAAATACTACAACTTCAGTAACTGGAATGCGTCTATTTATGATTTATAGTGTATGAAGACAGATTTGGCTCATGTTGACTCCGTGTCGCCGTCGTGGTCGAAACAGCCACAGTCCTGGAAACACTCAGTGACGGGGTGGGGGGGGGGGCGGTCAGGACACAGTGTGCAGCACATCCATCCATTATTTATGTCGCCTCATACAATCCATCGAGGAACGACTGAGCTGTGCCCAGGTGACTGGAGTACCAAGGGAAAAAAAATCCCCACAAGCACAGGGAGAACATGCAAAAGCACCCCACAACCACACCAGAACCGGGGCTAAATCTCACACCACTGCACCAGCGAGAAGCCAGGGCTCCACCGTCTGTTGTAAATATGGTCGACGTCTATAAAAAGCAGGACACAAATGGGAATAGCAATTATTCTGTACGCCCGCCTCGTTCCAATGCGAAGCCCTGCAACGCTGCGCTGCCCGAAAGGATAATCCCATTCAATGTTGCAGCGACTTAATCACTGGTAGCATGCTTCAGATGGCTTAATTATGCTAATACCCGTTAGATAAGATCACCAGAGGTACAGTGGGGTAACGTCGCAATCGCAATGTTCAATCAATCATCTCCCCTTTGCCAAGGCTGTCACACCTCAAACGTTGCCATCTGTGCTTCGCACGGTTTGTTTGGAGGGACGGTGCTGCAAACTATGACGGTTATATTTTCTGCCCTCGTGCCGATGCGACTGGCTAAGTGCATTCTTTTGCTTTATCAGAAATAGGTGAGAACAAGATACTCATAATGTGTCGAGTCAATGTTGTCCTTGCGATCTTTGGATTCATGCCATTAATGTTGGCGTTTCTTAGCTACATATCATCAATCAGCTCTCAAACCTTCAAATGTCTCCTCCGTTCCCTGGCAGCACAAAGCCAATGTTGCAATAGAATTAAAAAAAAAAAAGAAAAAAAGAAAAGAAAATGTTCAGAAACACTACGGGGAACGGAACAAAGATGTTGACTTGGCCTCCAAATTCCACTTACAGCAACACAAACTCACAGAAGAGTAAGTGACTGTAGCCCTGAGTAAGTGAAGAGCCATTGGAGTCTAATTTGAATGAGATGAGTTGGCTGCCGTTGATTTCATTTGCGCCCGAGTGTGTGATATATTCCGTGTGAGCTCGGAGGACTGCACACGGGCCTCGCGTCTTCTTTTGCAGTGATGTTTACAGAGACGCTGGTTTCCATGACAATCAGCCAGTTGATGCTAATTTTAACGACGGTAACGCATGAAAATTCCGTGTAAACTATTTTGCTGCGCTTTGTTGGGGGTTTTTTTGTTGTTGCTTGATTTAAAAAGAGATCGTCATGATGGTTATAGAGAGACAATGGAGTGGTGTAGTGATTAGTCCAGTTGGAGTCGAGGCGTCGGGGATTACGTACAGCGTTACTCCAATTTCCACACACGGCCTATTTTAAATACATGGCTTGACGAAAACTGACCATGATAATTTAGTCCTGCGGTGGGATGGCGGACTAAAATATACACTCACGTCTCCCATAGTCAGTTGTGGACCTCCGTTTGCCAAGATCCTGTATAAAACGTGTGGAATCGTGTGCTAATGTAACGAAATTGTGTTTTTAATTTTGCATGTAGGTGATCCACACCATGAGTGACAACAGGAGGGTTCCAATCAGGGTTTTGTCTGTTCACATGAGCAAGATCTGTATTTCCTGTGTTTGTTTGCTCGGTTATTTACATGGAGCCCTGAGGCCCAACAAGCACCAATTAAAAGTGACACCGTGGAGTTGGACACGTTGGTGGAGGAAGTTATCAGACATGTTGGAGCATTACAGCAACAAATATCTGAACTTGGCGAGATTTAAAAAAAAAAAAACAAAGGCAAACAGGATCTGGGGAATAAAGAGTAATAAGAATTTCACAAATCATTGCAAAGACTTAAGAAGGGATACGGCACAGAACATCGTTGTGGGGAGCCAGAAGAGAAAATGCCTCTCGCCACAGTAACGGGAGCATCTCTGTTGATTTGTGTCTCCTTTTAAAACATTTTAAAAATGGAAAGGAAGTAGTATGCACTCTTTCCATTATTTTTTTTGGTGATCTGTAACAAATACCTGATTCTGTGTGTCCTTCATGTGCAGTTTATACTACATGACAACATTTTCAAGTAAAAATGTAAAACTTTTGTTGCGTTTTGGATTTCCGTTTACAGGACAACGGAGCCTGAAAACACAACTTTTTGAAAACGCTCCAACTCTGTGTCCATGGAAACGCACATTTTCATAAACGCTGCAAGTTGTTCTGCACATGTACGGGGAGATGAACAACAACAACAACAACAACGTTTGCCTCCAGAGTTTCACGTCCAGATCCTCCAGGGACTGGGTAGTTTTATTTTGACAGTCACCGTAATAACAATCCAACTTGGTTGTCTGTCTATTTGAATGTCCGTGTTCTCCTATTGTTAATGTTTCTAGTGTATTGTTCTGTGTGTGGTTTGATTAAAAAAAACAACCAACAGCAGCAACTGATGGCCCAACATCAACCTATTCACAGGATTTATCCGGCATAGCTCACTTCCTGCTAAAGAGCAACCACCTGAGAGAAGCTGCTGGTGTTGCTGAGCCTCTCGTCTGTCCAGAGCCAGCTGACAGACTGCATTTCAGTCTGCTGTACCAGCTCTGCCCTGGCGGGGCGGACAGGAAGTGACTCCAGAGGGCAATAAACGCATCAGGGAGGACAATCAGCTGTCCGCTCCGCTTCCTGAGTCACCTCCACCTCTATCGCTGCCTCAGCAGCAGAATGTCTCGCACCTGTCGGACCTGCTGCCTTCAGGAGCCGCTGCAGGTGCTTCAGAGTGACGCCTTGTGGTTGTTCCCCCCCAAATAGCCGTCACCGGGGTGCTAGCTCCCCGGGGGTGGAGAGGAGCAGCCCCCCACCCACGTCTTCTGCTTGATTATTGTCGATTAAACTGGGATCAGTGACTAAAAAAGAAGTCTTTAAAATCCAGCCAAGAAAAGAGTGTAAATAATGTAATTTACTCTAAACTCACATTCACAAACTCTCACAGTTTAGATTGAAGTCCAGTTTTTATTTTTTCAAAATAAAACAATGTCACCAATGGCCGATCAGTAGGTGATAAAGGAAATTAAGGCCCCGTTTACGATAACTTGCCAAGTGAAAATGCATAATTTTTGCATTTGGACTGGGAGTCATGCCACTCTGGAGGCAGGCATTGTTTTTATTGTCCATTTACTCAGCATGGGAACTATTTACTGTTTACTATTTGCTACAGCCGTGGCGCCACACGCAGTAGCAGCGAGGCGAGAAAGTTGCATTTTGCCCTGTTTCGATAGAGACGGAGTCGGTGCATTTCCGAAAAGTTGCGTTTTCACGGACACTGAGCGTCATCTTAAAGAGCACCGTCGCCGTGGGAACCAACCCCCAAAACACAACCAAAGTTTTGTGTTTTCACCTGAAAATCTTGAAGATCTTTTATTCCATGAAGTTGTAAAACTTAAATTTAAATTGAAATTAGTTTTATCCTCTGGCCACTTGTTTCTCTTTCGTCTGATTCCTTCTCACTTCACTGCACGTTCTCATACTTCTATATTTCCGTGCATGTTTATGTGCGTAGTTAACTGTAAGAGGAAGGCCCTAAAATGTTAAAAGCTCTTTTGGTTTGCTCATATTATCGTGTTTATGGTTCAGTATCCTTGATGGAAATATAAATACATCACAGCGCTGTATTTTACAGTTGAATTCTGGTAATTGACCTTATTTGTAGCACAAACACAACTCTCTTAGAGGATGTCCGATGCATAATTAGCTTTTCCTATTTTCCCTTTCTGTTGCCACGAGCATAGTCTTCGCTGTCTTAGTCTTCTGCAAGAGAGCCTTGTCTTATGTAAAGAGAGGTGACGGGAGTCTGCAGCAGGGAATAGAACTCGGCTGCCGGGGGAACATGACATCAGAGGGGAAAGTAAGTTTAAACCCAAGTTCCTTCATAAAAATAAACCTAAAACAGATTAAATAAAACAATGCTTCACTTTGACAGTATCATAAATAAGAAAAAAAATGACATGAATAGACGCACTCCAGAATGACACAACAATGGGAGTGCAGATTCTCGTCAAAGTTCATTTAAAGTGTTCAGGTTTCTGGAGCCTGTCGGCATCCCAGAGCCCGAGCCAGAGCCTGAGCCTGAGCCAGAGCCCGAGCCCCAGCCCGAGCCCGAGCCCGAGCCAGGGCCAGAGCCCGAGCCAGAGCCCGAGCCCTCCATTGGTTTCGTCTCGCCTCATTTCAGAAGCTCTTGTCTCACTCGGGTGGATCCCGTGGTCTGTATTTCTTTCCCATCGCGCCCGGCTCTCGGAGCAGCCGCAGATCAGCGTCTCTGACCTCAATCATAACGGCGGCGTTTACGAACCCGTCACAGTTTGACTCGCCGACCTCTCGCAATCGCCTGGAGAGTAAATTAGTCGGTGGCACCAACACGGGCCGACGGTTTTGCCCCAGAAAGATCCTGACACTTCGGCATGTTGTGTGTCACGGCTGTTTGCTGATGGGAAACACTGTTTCTCTGCACTTTGGAGAAGCGGCGTCCTCCACGCGCGCGGAGAAATAGTTTTATTTTTAGATGGACTGAAAGCCGACGTGTCAGAAAGATGTTTTGAATGCTTGCTTTCTTCCAGTGAAGGTCTTTTTGATCCCAGTTGAAATATCGAATTCAGAGCTGAATTTCTCTCCTGATTCTTCAGCAAATTAGTTCCATGACTTTGTGGTTTGAAGCGTCGAGGAGTTGGCAGATAATTGGCACAAACAGAGACGTGTGCAGTGGCAGAAGTAGTCAATTACAAACACTGACATCAGTGTAATTACACAGTATACTGACGTCCTTGATAAAAGCCATCATTTAGTTTTTTCCATTAATCTTCTATACTGCATTACCGAGGACAGGATGTACCCTGGATGGTTGTCCAGTCCTTCACAGGATAAACAACCACACAAAACTCACATTCATAACGAGACGTAATGTCTGTATCTTTGTCTTGTTTTGTTTTTTTATTACTATGTTGTCACGTCAACGTGCACAAACTGGTAGGATGTCTCCCGGTGCGTCACAGAATACAACTAAATTAACCAACAAAGACATAAAACGGTAAAGCGACGATAACCAACACCATCGCTGAAACACAGAATTACGATGTGTATCCATGACAACAGCCAAACAAAGTCACGGGAAGCATTTCCCACAATCCCCTGCGCCGCTCCCTCAGTCACAATTGATTAACTATGTCTTCACAACACGTGACGAAACTGAACTGTATATAGAAGAACTGTAATTTCACCGATATCATACCTCCGCCCACCATGTGCTTTACAACTTCCATGTCACTGTGGGTTTCTAATACACTCTTTAGTACTTCAAAGTTCTAAAACATGTTGTCACATGGAGCTGGAACTCAAAAATACCAAAGGATTGTTCATAAGATGATCAGAATAACTTCTACAAATTGTCTTGATCGTCTGGAAGTGCGCCCCCGGTGGTGAAATAAATATATCGCAGCTGGTAGATTTCACGTGTCGGGTCAGACTGGACTGTCCGGCGGGGGAGTTCTGGCCGCCGGGCCGCACCTTTGACACCTCTGACTCCAGCACTCGCATTAAAACAGAACGAGGAGAATCTTGACTTCACATCTTTGTCCCTGTCTTGTTCTACCAGCCGGCCAAACAAACAGCACCTCGACATCTTACAGCACAATTTGGTTCTCCTCCACGTCCCGCTGCTCCCGCAGCAACCCAGCGTGGGTGATTGGCAGCTTGCTGCCCACCGCGAGGGAACGGCGTGATAACAGGCTGGGAGGAAAACCGAGCGAGAAGCCCTCAACACCACTCCAGGACTCATCTGACCTGAAAGCATCCCTCCGGGAGATGGCACAAGGCCGGCCTTTCACTTTGCTTGTTTCCGCCGGCGGGAGCAGCTGCGGCGTGGTCGAGACAGAAACTATTATTATTATATTAAGCATCATTTTGGGAGAAAAACGAGTACCGTATTTTCCGCACTATAAGGCACACCAGATTATAAGGCGCACCTACATTGATTGACATAATTTACAACTTTGTTCATATATAAGGCACACCGCATTATAAGGCACATGGAATAGACCAGTGATCAGCAACCTTTATATCTCAAAGCCATTAGGTTACATTTTCCACTGATTCTAACACCCAGAGAGGTGCACGCGCTTTATTTTGATAGTCCTACCTGCAGCCTATGCCAGGACGACACTACACACAAAACCTTCTTCACTGCTGGTTGACAACTTACAACTACCGGTAATAAACTAAACTACATGAACTAAGCAACAAAAACACAACACAACACAATTATTACCGACACCACAAACCAAATATAACCCCCAATAATTGCACTTAAAACACCACAAACAGAAACTCCCATAATTCATTGCAACTATCGGCTGCACTGAGGAGCTCAGGATGAATTTGTCGCTGCAAGGCATGATGGGAATTCATGTTTTGTGTTGTTGGAGGTTATTGTGGGTTGTTGTTGGGCTTGGTGTTGTGTTGATTGTGTTTATGTGTTTTTGTTCCCCAGTTTAGGGAGTAATTATTTCATCTAGTTTATTTTGGTTTGTTAGAATGTTGGTTTGCAACCATGAGTGATGAAGGTGTTGTGCGGAGTGTCGTCCGCTCTGGAGATCCAGTTGCGAAGTTAGAGTTGTCAAAATAAAAGCTTCTGGTTGTTCAGCTGTCAAATAGCAGTCTCGAGTAGAGCAATTCTTCCATATATAAAGCGCACCGGGTTATAAAGTGCACTGGCAGCTTTTGAGAAAATTTGAGGTATTTAGGTGCCTTATAGTGCGGAAAATACGGTAGTCGAATGTTTAAAAGGTATAAATGAAGAACTGGTGTGCAGTTCTGGCTGGGGGGCGGATCTGCTTTGGATTTAAAATGCAAAGGAACAACCTCTGCAGTGAGAGCGTTTCCCACTTCGCCCGAATCCACTCCAGCCTGAACGATGCATAAACCAGCCTTTATCCATCTTCACACCACTCGGATAAGGAAAACTCCACAAATAAATCTTCGACTGGAAAAAGAAAGCACAAAAACAGGAGATTTCTGATATAACATTATCTACTTCTGAAGTGCACCGAGAAGGAGAAAGAAAAACTTTATTGTCAGTTCAGCTTGCTCTTTCGTCAAGGTCAAGACGAAACACCTCGCAGCAGAATCTGAATGAGCCGAGGAGCAAGCATATAAAATTAAAAGAAAGAATAAAGGGTAAAGTTGTTGTATACCCAAAAAGGTTTTGACCTTTTTTATATGAAAAACAAAGAGAGGGACAGACGCTGAAAATAGTCTTCAAAATGAATTAAACTAGAAGAAATAATACGGAGACTAATAATGTGTCATTATATAATTATTAATATAAGCTGATGTGAACTTGAACCATATGTTTGGTTAGAATAGAACAAAAATGTGTTCTGTTTATTGAATTGCAGTTTTGTTGTATTTAATGGAATTTACATCTTAATTATATATGCTTTAAATAGGATTTACAAAACTATAATTCCTAATCATGTTTGTACTTTTATCTGTATTACTTTTCTTATTGGCTTTTTAAAATATCTTCTGTTTTCTTTTAATACGTACAATTATGTGTAATTAAAAAAACAACATTGTAGCATTTTCAAACATCACATTGAATTTCAGCCGAGATGAAGAGATCATCCAGCAGTGTGCCTCATACTGACTTAAAAAGTCAAAATCGATGTGAGAAATGTAAATTTATTTATAGAAACATGAAGACCAATTAATGTGAAAACATGACATTATGTGTATGATAAAGCCTCGGGAAGACAGTGATGAAAAAGAACCTGAAAACAGGAAAGACGCTCATTCAGCACCGCAGTCGAATTATTCATGAGTGATGTTTGATGTCAATTCAAAGACCAGAAACAGGCGAAACAAACGTCCTTGAAAGAGACACTTTTCACCGCTCTGAGTGCATTTCACCGTGTGTACCGTCATACTTCGACTTGACTGAGGCAGAGTAGGGATTTTTACTTTCACCTTCTTTCTCTGTGTGTGTGTGTGTGTGTGTGTGTGTGTGTGTGTGTGTGTGTGTGTGTGTGTGTGTGTGTGTGTGTGTGTGTGTGTGTGTGTGTGTGTGTGTGTGTGTGTGTGTGTGTGTGTGTGTGTGTGTGTGTGTGTGTGTTCACCCGCTGCACTAAGACTCCATTTACACGTTTCGAAAACATTGTACGTTTACACAGAAACGACAGAAATACTGAAAATGGTGTAGTTTTGACGTAAGGCCACTGGTGGGTGCTGCTGCTTGTTTTTGGAATGAAACCACACAGGAAGGACAGAAAGAAATATGCTATAAGGACCTACATTCATATGAATGTTTGTGTATTTGTATATCACAGGTGACTCAACTGTGAAACTAGAGCTACGCTCGGTAGAGCGCAGACCTTCGCCAACGCCACATTTGTTTGCAGAACCGAGTTAGCGTCGCTAGCATGATAGCCATTAGCTCATATCGATGCTAACTTAGAGCGCAGACCTTCGCCAACGCCATGTTTGTTTGCAGAACCGAGTTAGCGTCACTAGCATGATAGCCATTAGCTCATATCGATGCTAACTTAGAGCGCAGACCTTCGCCAACGCCATATTTGTTTGCAGAACCGAGTTAGCGTCGCTAGCATGATAGCCATTAGCTCATATCGATGCTAACTAGCCCGTCAGGTAGCCACATCACTGTGAAACACTGATGTGGAAACACAATCTACACTTTGGATTTTACCTAAAGTTTGTGTTTTAGGCCCCAGATTATCTGACAACGATTCAATAATATTTTTTTATTTTTAAAGATAATGTTTGCATTTACACAGCAACATTTTGAAAAAATTGTCTGTTGACACAGAAACAACAGGAGAAGTTATCCTGCCAGGCCACAAGTAAGTGTTGTTGGCTTTTTGACATAAAACAACAGAAATATAAATACATTTATGAAAAAATATTTTTTTTTTTAAATCATCTGGAGTCCAGACGTTCAGAGACAGAGACAGTTTTAGCATGCTGCATCCTCGCAGAGGAAAACACAAGCAGCCTTTCTAACGTTTCTTCACATCATATTTATGGATTTAATTAATTTCACAGCACTTAAAACTATTAGTTTGGCATATTGCGCCTTTAATCATTTGCAGTTATTCACGCGTCTATCGATTATTAGCCGATTGCTTTCTCACAAGATAAAGATATTTAACAGTCTGAAGTCAACAATCGTGTGGAATTTTAATGTCTGCACTGTGAAAAATACAGAAAAGGAGATTAGTCTCACATTAATGCTAAACTGTCACCACAAACTTCTTTCATCCAATGAAGAAATTGAGAGTTTTTGCCATAATCTTTCCTCACGTCACTCCTCCACTTTATCTGTGCTACTTATTCTTGTATCCCGTCACACAGACGTTATTAAGGTTGGAGGAAATGAGCTTAATAAAAGGCGGCTTCATAGTCGGGCAACTTTAATGTAGAATCAATAGATCAGAAAGGAAAGCGATCTGCGTCCATTATGTAATCAGTAAAGGGCTGCTCTTCGCTGGGTCCTGTCGCTCTCCGTCACCCCTGCTGGTGCAGCAGAACCAGACCAACACCGACGGAACATTTCTGCGTTTTCTATCCCAGCGTGTATTATGGAGTGACTGAGATTAGATGCTGTATTGGTCCAAACGGTCAGATGTTATTGAAGGAAATGGGTCTGAAAAAGCAGGATGTTTTGATCATAGCAGAGAGAGAACGTGTTAGTGAACTGTTCAACGGCGTGGAAACGCTACCTCATGATGTCCATTTACTTTGCGATGACAAACGCTGAAAATAATGTAGTGTTCGTGTTGAGCCAGTAGAGGGTGCTGCTGGTTGTTTTTGTAATGAAACCCCACACATGTGCAAATTGTGTTAACAGGATCTTAAAGTGCGTCGGACGCCATGAGGGCGAAGGCTCGCTGGGAGGAGCATGAGAAGGCTAATGATAAACAGAGGAGGTCTGTTGAAAAAAAAAGTCTGAGGATCCAGGAGACTGGATATGGAACTATGTGTAATCACTCACTTGTGAAGTTTGGCAAAGTTGCAACTTATAAACTTATGAATGCATGCTCTTGTCTGCATCTATCTCCCATTAGTATTTAACTGCATTTGTTTTATACATATACTTTTTTTTTAATAAAAATAACCCACATATCTTCTTCTATCCACACCAAAGAAACTAATTACATCCCCTGGTCATTATAAACCAGAATGGTTTATTAGTTTTGGGACGTAACGTACGGTAAAAGGTGTGTTTGAATCACAAAACCGACAGTAAGCAGAATAACGGGCTGTTTTGTCAATTTACTGACTTTAATGTGACAATACGTTTTAATTCACTTGAATTTTTTTCATGCGAAATGTGTTGAAATTGTCAAATGAGCTATTTCTATGTCATGAATCTGGCTTTAAGCGTCGTTAGCACTTGGCTAGCCGGTGTGTGTTAACTTCCAGTTTATTGCATTGGATATTTACTGTCTCTCTGTGTGTAATGTCAAGTCTTTAATGGTCAAGGGAAAGCACTACAAGTGTGAGGCGAAACCACCTTTTAAATCAAAAAGGCATTTAGATGGGCTACTGAACTGCATTAACCTGCAAGGATTGAGAGATAAAATATGTTGTGTTGAGTCTCCTGCGAGAAGCACATCGGAGAGCGTCGGCTAAACAGCAAGTGGCTCTGAAACAGGCACTGTTTGAACTGGGTGTTTCTTCAAGTATTGAAATCTCCATGGCAGTGTGGGATTTTTTTTATTTTTTTTGTGACGTTTGTGACTCCTGCTCTGTGTTCCCTGTTGCGTGGGGTCCCTCAGGGCTCAGTGCTGGGCCCTCTGCTTTTCTCTGTGTACCTGCTTCCCACTTCGCTCGATCCTCTGCCAGCGTGAGCTTTCATTCCGCCGCCGTGCGAATGATCGCCAGATTTATGTGCTGCTGACGAAGAATGACCCGTGTTCGATTAAACTATTACTCCAGTAATGACGTCCTGAAGGCCCGAATGGCATTAAACCTTCTGGATTTTTAATGAGCCAAAAGCAGAAGTGATGGTGTTTGGGGGGGGGCTCCACTGGGACCCCCCGCCCCATAGATCTGGCTCCTTTGGCCCAGTTTTCAAAGCCTGTCTTTACTAATCTCGGGGTCAAAATGGATCCGGGCCAAGGACTTGACGCCCAGATCAGGGCTGTTGTAAAGTCGACTTTCTTCCACCAGAGGCAGCCCGCCAAAATAAAGCTTCTCATGGCACGACCTTCAAACAGCAGAACAGCTCTTCTTTTAACTGGAACACATAAATACCAGCATATCTCTGCGGTTTTGGCCTCATTGCACTGGCTGCCCGTACATTTTAGGATCCATTTTAAACTCTTTACTTGCATTTAAATCTATTAACAGCCTTGGCCCTCCCCACCTCTCTGGGCTGATTCCTCTGACCGGCGGCCCCGAAGTGAACGGAAAATGATGCACGAGCTCAGAGGTGACCTCCATGTGTTTTTAAAACGCATCTCAAAACTCACCTGTTCTCCTCGGCCTTCAACACCACGTGAGCCGTGGGCTTTTTTACGCTATACGACTTTACTCACCTTTTAATATCTTTCACACCACCCACGTTTTTACCCTTTTATTTGTTTGAACTGTTTTATTTGTATTGTCTGTATCTCTTCTCTGTGATACGTGTGAATTGTGCACTGTGCATTTTTTTCACCTTATTTGTTATTTTGTGGTTAATTAAAATGGCCATACAGCTAAAGCTGCTTGCTTGTCATCAGCTTGACGTCACCGAGACAAAAGAATGCAGGACGGACGCTCCACAGATACTCCGTCGTCTCCGCCTAACCACTTTTAGCACGATCACATCACATCACTAATTGGAAGGTGAAAAGTTTCTATTAACAATGCTTGAACACCTTTCCATCATGTTAGACTGTGGGAGGACGGTGTTCACCATAATTCTTTTGTTAGTCACTGTGAAGCCTTGTACATATTCATATTCATAATTACTAATTAAATTTTTATCCTGTTTTTATCCATTCTTTCTGTTTATTCTGTGTGGAGCAATGCTGAAAAGAATTCCTACCTGGTATTTCTATTCTATTCTATTCTATTTCCAAAATTATTAAATTGTCTGGAAGAATGCTGGCAAATAAAGTTAAAACTACTTAAATCAGGTACAAAAACAGCTGAAAATGTAATAAAATATTTACCAACCAACTTTGTAATTGAAACTTTCGAAGTGCAACAACGTAAGATGCAGTTTTTGTTTGTGTTTCAAAATCTTTAATAAAATGAAACTTCAGAAGCTGTGTTTGCCTCATTTTAAATTTTAAACTTGTTTTGCACCTCCAGGTAATTTGATTTAGTGGACGGATGGTCTTATACCATCACCAAAGAGAAAAACAGCCTTTCAGAGCAAGCAAAAAAAAACAAAAAACCCTTTCATTTTTATTGAGGTAAATTAATGTGGTGAAAAAGCTGTAGAAATGGAAACATCAGCACCACCCACTCCGCGTTCTACTTTCTGAGTTTGACAAATCAGCAAAAACGCTCCATTAAGAAGTGATTTCCTGGACGGATCAATTTGTCACCGCGCTGTGCAGAAGCTGCAACACTTCTGGATGGCTGGTCACTCAAACGTGTTTGGCAGCATAAAATATATACCAACCGTGTTCTTATAAATACACCCAATCATCACTTCGGAAGCTCGTGATACTGTGAGGACTGTTGCAGTGGTGAGATGGATTAGTGGTGCGTCAGTTTATTAATCCCAGTGGAAATGGTGACGGGGATCGGACTTAAATAATGCTGGACGTGAGAGCTTTATCAGTTTTATTTCACACAGGATACAAGCTGGTGCGTCCCTTTAAAAAAAAAAGAAAGAAAGAAAAGTAAGTCCTGCAACTAAAGGAAGTTGTCTCCCTTCGTCATCTGTGTTGCACAGCCGTTGTCACAACCCACAACTGAAACCTGAGTTGACGTTTCAGTGATGTTGCCATGAAAGCTCGCTGCCTCGTAGTTCTCAAACTGGCCTCAAAGTCATGCAGTCTGGCCGAGTTTGTAAAAACATGCATAATTCAGCAGCTATAGGAGTCTTTTGGACATTTCACTGCGTTTTGCAACAGAAGGTTTCATTAAAATTGGCTTCACGTCAGTCATTTTCAGTGGAAATTATTTGTTTTTTGTGAAGACATCAACATTTTCATCACATATACACTGTTCCCCGACAAAGAAAAGGCTCAAAGTTTAAATTGAACGGTTATTATGGCACTATTCTACCAGCCCGGCTCGCTCAAGACGAACTCGGACTGTATGTGGAACATGAACTCAAATGAGTTTGACTCCCCTGGTCTCATATAATCAGTCAATTGTCAAGTGAAGTACTGCAGCAGTTGTGCAAAAACTCACTTGTTTTTGAAGTGAAGTAACAAAAAAATAAAAGCCCACTGCTGAGATAGACTCCCTTCATGTATACAGCACGCCGCTCTTATAAAGCTAAACTAACAGATATATGAAGTGTCGACCACGCCAGAGGGACTGTGGAGTTTTTGTGGAGAATGTTGTACATGAAGGCATATGACTGTAGCGTCGCTGTGAAACATCGGCTCTCTGTCGGCCGGTCTGATGACTCAATCCACTCAAAGAGAACGGACATGCTGCGTACATGTTGTTTTGGTTTGATCGTCATCGAAATCCAGCATTTTGACTGCACACGCCTCATTTCCTGTACGTTAAATCAGAGGATGCACATTTTGACAGAACTTCATTGCGTTTACTTTTGACCAGACAATGCGAGAGGACAGTTGAGATAGAGTACCAGCATGCAGACAGACGACTCTCATGACAGGAAGCTAATGTACATTTGAAGCCGCCGCGCATTAAAAATACTGGACGACATCATACAGGTTGTAATGGGAGCAGGAGAGACAGCATCTCCAACAAAAGCACAGATTAACAGACGTTTCCATGATTGTATATATATAGAAGTTGTTTGTTAGTTGCTAAAAAAAACAAAACAATGGAGGGTTGATTGATGTGGCGCGTTACCGGCGCTGTCCAATTTGGAGTGAAGTAGCATTTTTAAGTCATCTGTAACTTCAACGGCAGGCTCTTCTCGGGAGGAATGCTAAAAACGTGATATCACATCTGTCCTTGAGAGAAAGAACTGAAATATACTATCAATCTGCAGGATTTGAAGTACCGACATACTTCACTGATAGTGTGCAAGCAGGCTAATGTAACACAGTGAACCGCGCTCACCAGAGACAGCAGCTGTTTTCTAATACCATAAAAGTTCCAGTGAAATTCACACTCCACTAATTGTAACTGAGCAGTCAGTTGTAATTGTCTTCCTTTCAGAGATCGCCGCTCTACGATGCAGCTGGTGAATATAGCGTCTATTGCTGGTCTTGTTACTGCGCTAAGAACATTGAGGCTATGCTCTGTTGAATATGCAGATTTTAAATGGGAAATGAAAAGTCTGTGGATGAACCGGCTTGCATGTAATAGCATTTCTTTTCTTTTTCTTTTTTTTCTCTCACAAAGATAGATGTGAGATTGAAGGAGCTCCTTTGTTCTCACCTGCAGGATCGTACTATGATTGGCTGTCCAGCAGGAGAGACTCTTTACCTCGTCATGGTCAAGCCGTCATTATTTATCTGCCTGGAGCAACACACACACACACACACACACACACACACGAATGACAAACAGCGCGACCCCTCTTTGACAGCAGTTTATAGCAGACGGTAGATGTGGAGGTGAAGAGGTCACCATTTCCTTGGCTGAGATTGCATTTTGGCAGCTAAGATTGCGTTTCGATCTGCACGTCCTCATTTCCTTCTCGCACCAGTAAGAAGCGCCGTATGACAAATCAAAGTAATTCCATGAAGGTAACCACAGAGGACGCATTTCCTTCAAAAACTCAATAACAAGTTGCGACAGATTGCACAGTGGGAGATGTGGCAGGGCAGAAAGGAATGTGATCTTTAAATATGGAGCAGAGCTTAGGAACATGACAGGCTTCACACAGTGAATGAAAGTGATCTGCTGCGGGGCTATTGGGGGGGGGGGGGGGGGGGGGGGACTGGCGGCGGCGGCGGCTCAGCAGTCCCCGCGGTAAACAGATATGATCAGCCAGATTGACAGCAGATGCTTTGATGGACTGAGAAGTACCGCCGAGCGGGGGGGGGGGGGGGGGGGGGGGGGGTAAAGCAGAGGTAGGTGAAGAATTACGGCGCACCGGCAGCACTGTGATTAACGAGCGTCTGCACAATACCAGCTCCAAATGTGCCGCGGCTCAAACACACAAAAGAAAACAATGCAGTGTACACCCACACCTCAACTACTGCATGGGGAAGAGGAAGAAAAAAAAGAAGAAAAAAAAAAAGCTTTGCTCACCCACACAGTGTGCTTTGTACACACCATCTAAATGCATGAGCTCTTTCTCACACTGGCCCCCTCCTCACTGCACGAGCGTCACTCACTCACACACTCACACACTCGGCAAGGCTTGCGAGAGCAGCACAGGCACCGACATGGTAAAAAGTCAAGAAAATTCCAAGCGTCTCTTTCTGGCAAGCAGGAGCCTTTCAAAAAGTCGCTCACACACACACATACTCGAGATGATTTTTGAAGAAAGAAAAAAGAAAAACTCACCCAGAAGAGGAGGTTGAAGAAGACCATTCCATATCGCAGGGCCATCATGCAGCCCTCGGCCATCCTGCAGCGCCGCAGTTCTAGGAGGAATATGAAGGAGAGGTCCAGGTAAAACACCACATACTTCTTCCCCTGGGCGTAGCGCCCCTTGGACGTCTGCGGCCCCTTCGTCGTGTGGAAGCCGAAGGCAAAGGGCGGCCGCTTGTACTCAAACTCCCCGCTGAAGCGGTGGAACCCGGAAGTGAACGGCGGCGTGTCGGGTTTGCTGTCCAGAGACGGACTGCGCCGGTACGGAGTCTCGTCTGTGCTGGAGCGTCTCATTATGGACAGTCTTTAATAGTCCCTCTGGGTACTTTGGGATCTGAGCAAAGTTCACAATCGAGGGGGGGGGGGGGACCAGGGGGGTTATTCCACAGAGGTGCTGAGAGACGGTTTCTTCTCCCGGGTTCAGCTCACAAAGTCATGGTCCCTCACAAACCCTGGGACTGCAGGTTTAGTTCTACTCAAAGTGTGACGGCACCTGATCTGAGTTAATCTTCCAGAGATATTGAGCTGCCCCTTCACTTTGACTTCAAGTCCTTTTTAATTATATATATTTTTTTCTTTCACTGCCAGACTTTGGATAATCCTGCTGCAACACCTGTGTAATTCTGTGTATTTAGGACATAATCCCAATATACACACACACACCTGCACATCCCTTCCCCTCTCTTTGTAATCCCTCAAACACAGGGCGTCATGCTTTGTGAGATAAGCTGGCTCGCAGTTTCATCTCACAACGCTTCAATCAGGTAAACGAGCGGAGAGCTCAACCCCTCCGGCTGCTCGGCGAGGAAGGCGAAAACGATCCAGAAACGTCCTACCTGGTCTCATGAGAAATTCCCGAGCAGGTGCTCCCGGCCCAGAAAAGTAATGGCACCCTTTGCTCGGTACCAATCAACTTCTTTTACTCAGTAATAGATCACACATCCGCTGAGGATTTTTTAAAAAAAGAAAAGAAAAGAAAAACCCAGCTACGCTCGGGTCTCACTCGAGTGTTGAGAGAGTGGCTGTAGCTCTTGATGTGCTTTTTGCTGACATGCAAAAATAAAGAAGAGGAATGAGATGAGATGAGAGGGGAGGGATGGAGTTATGAGCGCGAGAGGAGCGTTGGGAAGAAGCATGGGAGGGTGGATGATGCCTGTGAGCCGATCTTTCTCCGGGTGTCCGGAATTGAATTGTCCCTCCGTGGAATTGCAGCCTTTCTCAATTTTCTCCTCTCTCTCTCTCTCCGTTTTTTTTTTTTTTTCCCTCTCCTGAAAACTGTCTGCCCTAACTTGTCCCTTTTGTCTCTGAAAAGTGTCTGGGGGGGGTTTTACCCTGCGACTCTCCACAGCCTACTCCTCACACATCTAGCAGTCCATGCTCTCAGCTGCCTCTTAGTCTCCCCTCGGAGCTGACGGCGCTTAATTAATTTCCAGACTCTCATCAGTGAGGTGAAAAGTGTGCGGTGTCCCCCTCCTCTCGTGTCCCTCTCCTCCGCTACAAGCGCTCCCTCTCCTCTTCTCTAGGTGGGGAGAGAAATCAGGGTGTCCACCGGGGTCATGGCCGGGCGAAAAGAGAGGAGCAGAGAAGGAGAGACGGGCAGAAGGAAGAGAAAGACAGTTTCCTCAGAGAAGCAAAAGAAAGACTGCAGTGTTTGAGCGGTAGTCCAGCCTCGCTGCCTCAAGCTCCCTCCCTCTTTCTCCTCGCAAGCTCCTGTTCACTCTCTCTCTCTCTCTCTCTCTCTCTCCCCTCCCCTTTTCTTTCGTCTCCTCTCTCACAAGCTCTGATGCTCTCGCCCTCTCCGCATGCACTATCACAAACACCCCATCCCCTCCTCCGCTATCTGTCCCCAAAAACCTGGCAGCGCGAAAGGGAAGAGCAGTCATTCATATTCTGGCCACACCCTGCGAGCCGGAACAACCAATCAGTGTCCCCCAGCTGCATCCTCCTCTCTTTCGCACGCCAATCCACACCCTCCCATCCAAACAGATAACGCACACATGCAGCACGCATGTAAACCTGGCTGGTTTCGCTAACGTGCCAGTGCCGGGGAGCCTGCTGCACTTCCCTCCTCCTCCTCCTCCTCCTCCTCCTCCTCCTCCTCCTCCTCCTCCTCTCCCGGATCTCATCCCACATGCAATGTTTGTCTCTTGCGCACAACCCGGGCTGCGCTCTGCACGCTTGGCTTCAATCATGTTCCCCTTCCCCCTTGATTCCCTTTGGATCTGAACTTGGGTCAGACAATATGTGCGTCGCTGCACCAGGCAAGGGATTCCCACACAAACAAACAACTGACCTCTGAAGTATAGGGATAGGTGGACACACACACACACACACACACACACACACACACACACACACACACACTGATGCTCCATGCTCCCCACACCCCGGCCAGCCATCTGGGTCACTGGCTTCACGGCTCCACAGGGATGTGTCAAAGCTTCCGAGGCTCAGACTTTATTCAGGGCTTCATCAAGTATTTAATACATTTCTGTTTTGTGTCTTGTGTGCGTTTTGGGCAGACCGCAGTGGCGGCGGCCTCTGAGATTTACTGACCGACACTGAAGGAGCGTGGCCCGACTGTTCAGCTCATGAGCTAATGGTGGAAAATGCGACTGTGCAAGACCAAGACCTATTGATAAGTGATTAAACAACTGCACAAATACGTCACGCTAAAAAGGTAAAATAGTCAAACGGAGCCGTCATTTCAAACAATACTGTCGGTTTTATAAGGTGAAATTGTCTTATACATGTTCTGCGGTTTAATTGTATGGTAGTAGATTATATCTGGTCAGAGAAGTCGGTTGATGCAGGGATTGTACTTCAAGAAGACGTTAACCTTTTTTTTTTTTTTTATTTCTCTTGCAAATTCTCCGAAGCTATGGTTTTCAGTGTATGTAGGCATGTCTCCACCAGGGGTGCCAAAGAGCTTCAGGGTCGGGGAGCACATGGAAAAATGTTGTGGTCAGGGGGATTCTCTTTCTCCACATTTTTGCTTTTCCTCTTAATATGTGATGAATTTTTCAAGGAATTATCAAATTAAAATAAGTGGACGCTGAAACTATTGATAATCTGCACACTTTTAGAAATGAACTTGCTTCTAAGTGTCAAAGCAACAAAATAGGATTATGAAAGAACTTTACATTTAACTTTGCATGCTCTCTTTGCGCGTGCATTTTCTCCGTTTTCTCCCACAGTCAAAAAGCATATATTTGGGGTAAAAACATTTGTCTCTAAAATTGTACATAAGTGTGAATGTGAGTTTGAAATCCCTGGAGAAGTGAGTATTGTCTCAAAAAAATGTTTAACCTTGTTTCAAAGCATCCCAGGAACACAGTTTTAGAAACAGTGGAATGTAACACTCCTCCATTTTGTGAAAATGTGTTTTATTCGTAGTATTCACTCCTTGTTGTATAATTTCAGGGTAATTTAACAGTTACCAATACTTATCTCGTCATTTGGTGGAGCTGTAGCAAAAAGAAAAGCAAGTAAAGAGGTTCAGAAAAGATTGTAAGAGCTACAACATAGGAAACATGTAAGTCTGGATATAAAAGTCGTCTGAAGCCAGCTGAGGAAAAGTGTCGCTCCATAATGAAAGCGGCAGTCTTTGTTGCACTTCTTTGTCAAACAGGGTAAAAACAGTCACTTCCCACACTGTGATTCTGTGGCCTTCTAAAGTCTGGCTTTAATCCAGAAATGATATTAGACATGAGACAACGGGGGGAGCGTCTGCTCTGTTTCAGACTCGGCGTGAATGAACTGCCATCCTGTCGCCCCACATTCTTTGCTCCGGCTCCGTTTCAGGGACGATAGTTAACATTTCAGGTTCTGTTGCAGCCACCAGATGTCTGCCGGTTCTGCACCGCACCGCTCGCTGGTTCTTCACATCCTGGTTAATCTCACAAACCGTCAGATTCTACATCAGTCTCTATGAACAGGCGCCTGCATCGAAATTAATTGGCAAAGCTTAAAAAAAAAAGGCGAGTCATTGCAAGTTAACTGACGTTTTAACATTTTTTTTTTTCCGTTTTCCAAACAGACTATGTACCTGTGTGCAATTCAAGCCCACTGAAATCCCACTGATCAATATTTGAACTCCAAAAGTAAACCACAACAGAGCAGATGGAGCCTGAATGTACTTTTTAATAAAAAAAAATGTTCTAAAGACAGAAACATGTCTCCAATCTTGGTGTCCTTCCTCTCCTTTGAAACTGCATGCAGACGCTCAAGCTGGGGGTTTTAAACCCACAGCGCTCCTTGACGTTCCAGTAATGGTGTTTGTTATTAGGGCCCGCGTCTTCGTTGCATTTTGTTCTTCAGCCCCGGGATTCTTTTTTTTTTTTTTTTGAATTGCCCTCATTAAGAAGAGAGTGGACTCGGGATGGCCTGTAGGTGGGGAGGTGTGTAATTGTGTGTCACTCTGCGTTACTCCAGTGATGGACTGTTGGCCTGTCGAGGTGGCGCCCTGCCTTTAGCCCTGAGTGCTGGAGAGAGGGGAGGATGGATGGATGGATGGATGGATGGATGGACGGACGGATGGATGGATGGACGGATGGATTTTGTGTGAATTTGAAAGCACCATGTCGAGCCGCATTATGTAATAATGGTGCAATGTATGATAATGTAATACATTTTGGACTCGTTATGTAACAATGCTGCATTTTCAAAATAAACCTTACTGCATTTTGTAGTAACTTGAGGTCCTATATTGCAACAGTTTTTACAAAATGCAGGTTAAATGATTAAATGCACTCGGTGGTGCTTAAAATCTGGTTTCATTTACAACCTGCTTTAATTTCCTCAAGAAAATAGAAATGGCTGGTGGAAGTACTAATTGGCTTGTAAGTTGAAGGTGTACAGGAGGATGTTCTTTTTCCGGGTGGATCATCAAGACTATTGGTCCTCCCAATTGTCAATCATTCTGGTGATCTATTACGTAAGGCCGTCGTACGTGCTCGTCCCCAGGTAGCGTGGATCTATTAGTTTTCACTTTCTGCGCATGCGCGCTTTCAGGTGTCTATGGTGAGCCACGCCTTCAGCTTTTAAAAATGCTTGCTTGTCGTAAATAGACTTTCACTTACCGGTGGCGAGTCTGACATCGTGGAAAAAGTGCAAATCTTCTTGTAAAGTGAGCTTGTGTGAGCGACGCCGACTTGTAAACAGAGCGTGCACGAGGAGAACTGGGCTCGTGCACGTCTCTCGCACACGTTTTAGTAGGCGTTCCGTCTCGGGTGCAGGTACAACCTTGCGCATGTGCATTTTTTCAAAAGGTGGAGAGGGCGGTTCTTTCCTAAAATTCGTGAAAATCCTCCTGTACACCTTTAACTCTCCCAGCAGCTGGTGTAAAAAGTTCAACCGGATTTAGAGCCCGAGATTCCACCTTTGTTATGTTTGCAACATAAAGCATGTTATGCATGTAAGCAACTGTTGCAATATCATATCAATAACACGTCATTACAAAATGCGAAAATGTTGTTTATTCGAAAATTACATAATGGCTTGAAAATGTATTATATTATTACATAACGCGGCGCTACACACCTGGGGGTCTTAATCAAGTGTTTTGTTTCGATCTTCTAGTGAAACAGTCACACATCGGTCATGACTCATCGACGTTGAGCTTTATTTTCTCGTCCAACAAGAAGCGAGTGAAACGGCTCCGGCTGTTTGTAACATCACACACAGTCATTGTGTATCTCGCTCCTCTTTGATCTCGTTCAAACAGAAGTAGACCTCAACCTCCGACCGGAAGAAAACATGTGCCGTGTTTACTCTCTCTTTTTTTTTTTTTTTCATTTGTGCACTATACGACTCCCCTGGCAAATCAATGGTTTTCTGCCAGAGAAAAATGTGACGCGGATAGAGTCACTAAGGTACCACAAATTCATCCTTCCATCCATCTTCTGTACTGGCTTCTTCGAAAAGAGTGTCAAGGGGTTGGGGGGTTGGGGGGTTGGGGGGGGGGGGGGGGGGGGGGATCTTATCCCTGCTGACAGTGGTGGGGAGGAACAGTATACCCTAGACAGCTCACCATGAAGTCCATCATTCTCCGTCCTGCTCACTGAGCATTGGGCTATTTTCTTGAATAATGGCTGAGAATTTTCAGATCCATCCATCGTCGACGGCTCTTTATCCAACTCAGGGTTGCGTGTCGCCGGAGTCGATCCCAGCTGACGTCGTGGAAAAGCGGGATTCACTCCGGATATATCACAAGATAAACACCCCCCCCCCCCCCAAAAAAAAAGACGTCAATTCAGTCCGTGTCCAGATGGAGACAGGTTAAGATGTTCCACCCGCCTGCGTTTTTCAACAGCTAATTATTTTTAAACGGGCTCCCCGAGTGGATAAATCTGAAAACGCTCACTCAGCATCTCCGTTTTTTTTTTACGACGGGAGACACTGAAGCAGAGAGGTCACTGTCCAATCTCCCTCTTAACCTTAACCCTTCTCTGTTTCTCTGTTTTTCACATATTTTGATATTTTTGAGAACATGGTGCAAATACAGGCCAGTGTAAACGCGGCAGTATAATTTTTTCTGTGGTATGGCGTGTCCAGAAAACACAGAGAAGTTCCCGATACAAAGCAAAAGCGTTTCTTAGACTATGAGAGAAGATCTTACTCCGTCGTGTCGATGCAAAACGTTTCTGAAACGAAAATGCAAAAATCATGTGTTTTCACTTGAAACGGAGCCAAAGGACAGGAAACCTCCTGTTTGTGACTGTTAATGTTGTCATTCGTGTTATTCAAGTGTTCAAACACTGGTTTTCACATCCATCGATCTGTGGAAGTATTCGAAAGTTACAGTTATTATACTATAGGTTTTTTTGCACTATCGCCTGTCATGAGGTTTTTAATTTGCCTTAAATGTTTTCAAATATGTTTATAATGAACATATTTTGAGGGAAAAAAAATACGTTCCATTTTCTTCTGTGCTATTTTTGTTGTGATTTCTTCATGAATCCCCCAAAAATTAATTATAAGCAAGAAAACATGCAAGTAACTTGGGACTTGGTAGTTTCATAGTTGAGAGTCACCGTTGTTATTGTTTATCACATATTCTTCTCTGCATGCTTGTGTGTGGTTTAATTTTTTTTTAGAAACAACAGAGACAACAACAGACATTGTTTTTAAAACCTTGCCATGTAAAGTCACCAAAACGATGGGTTTACATTTGAAACTCTGCGGAGACGTGGCCTGAAAATCATAGTCGTCATTCACACGTTGCCGCTACATTCGCTTTTTCACCAGCAAGGGTTTTTATTTAAACTGCAATATTCCTATAAATATAAACACAATCTTCCGCCCACACTCAGTGTGCTCACTGCATATCTTGCACTCACGCGTCACTTATCCTTCAGAACACAAAGAGGGGAAACAATTGTATTTATGGAGAACGTGGCTCATCTTGCCTATGTCTGTTTTGTGCCGTCGCTTTCATGTATATGAAATAAAAAGGACAGACTGAGATGAATCACGCCGCGGAAGACTTCACGAGTATGTCTAAGTAGATTGCCGACAGAATCCTGTGACAACACAAAGCGAAGCAGCTCACCTCATCAGTGCAGTGGTGCACACACGAGCATCACGTTCCAACACACGTCGTCGTCAACAACAACAACAACAACACACAAGCAAAGTGAATGTGCAGCGGCACCCCGGGGCCTGACGTTTGGCTTTGAAGTCCTCACAATGTACAAATACACGTAAGGGGGGGTTGGGGGGGTTGGGAGGGGGGGGGACACGACACGCAACATGATGAAATCCATCTCTGCTCAGGCTGAAGGTTTGCAGATAAAGTAGCTTGTGGATTGTTATAATGTGAAACGAGGACGTCCACAACGTGCGCGGCGGGAGGACCGGCTTGCTTTCTCTTTGTTTAGAGCGGCGTTACCGGTCTCCCCCGAACATCTCCGCTAAATGACACAACGGGCTACAAGCGTCGCTGCGGCAGCATGAGGAACTCGGAGTGGCTTTCCACAAGACGGGCAAATTGCGGCGAGCCAACTGCCTGGTAGAAATTCGTCTTACGCAACAGCCAAAAATCCTTCCAGGTCGCGCTTTTAACGCGATGCTATTTTGGGAAGGTTAATTTTTTTTTCACACTTAAGACGCTTCCTGAACGACAACCTGCGCTCCTCGGACATTATTAAGAGGGATTGAAGTGTTACAGCTCAAATAGGCATGGAGGAGGAGAGGAATGAGCGCAAACTGGTGATATTTACTCACATCTCCAAGCCAAAGTGTCCTTGGGCAACAAAGTGAAAGCCAAGCAGCCTTTGATAGCAGACAAGCGCAGACATGGCAGTGACACCAGTGGTGTGCGAGAACGGCAGAACGAGAGGCGAAGGCGGCTCGGAAATAAGAATGGCAACAACAACGAAGGAAGCAGTTTTGTTTTGAGGCGGCGTTATCGCCGTGGCGTCGCAAAGATTTTACTTCAAACAGCGATGCTCCTATAAATGTAAACAAAAGGTTCCGCTATCACAGATCTTATTGATCATTTCATTAAATTACAAGTTCATTTTTGTATTTTTCCTTTTCATTTCAGTGAAATGTATTTCTGTAACCAGTGTAAGCAGTGTTTCCTCTACATTCATTGAGGAACCTTCGTCAAGCCTCACATCTGCTCTTTCATTTCATTTCATTTCATTTCATTTTATTTATTCTTTTTTTTTCAAGGTAATGCAACCTAAAATAAAGCAACAATCCAACAAAAAACAAACAAACAATACATTCCATGAAAAGAAGAACAGGAGTTGGATGAAGAAAAAAAATCTTATAGACTCCAACCCCATTCTTGAAGAAAAACGTACAAACTAGATGGCCTAACCGATGTAAAAAACAGCAACAACAAAAAAACAACAATTTCATATACACATACATACACATACACATATACACACATATACATACATTTACACACATATACACACATATACAGACTATTTCAATGTGTGTGCCCCAGTTTGGTTTCAAATTTCTTTTTTGTTTTTGTTTTTGTTTTGACTTTAATTGACACAAATACACCAGAGCCACAAGTCCTCACCAATAACGTCGTCCGACAGGGGAGTGGGGATGCATCAGCTAAAGCCAGTTTAGCCAGTTTAGCCAGTTTAGCCAGCGCAGCTCCATTTCAGTGCAGTTTTAGGCGGCGAGCCTCCAGACGGTCAATTTTTGAAAAAGACAGATGGAAGAATTGAAAGTAAATCCAATTTCTGAGCGGAAATGCTATATAAAATAGATATATTATTATTATCATCATTGTTATTATTAGTTGTAGTCCGTCTCCCTAGAATGGCACAAATCCCAGTGAGTGGATCGATATCCTGCTTTTTTCTGACAAGAAATTGATTGTTCTTCCCTTGATGGAATTTTTGATTCGTCTTTGTTGGATTCAGAAAACTGTGAGCAGTTTGATACGCAGGTTGGAACCTGGCATGCACGTGTGTGGGCTTATGTGTTTTGTTTTGGGTTTTTTTTTGCATGTGCAAGAGAGGCAGCAGGAAATGGGAAACTTTGCTCTTGTCTCTTGCATTGAGTAAATAAGCACACGGCACACAATGACCTCTGGAGGATGGAGGACTCTTGAATTAAAGCGCATCCCCATTGTGCCTCGCCGAGGACTCGAGCATTTTCTCTGAGTAAAGTTCAGTCTTCAGTACTTCAATTAACAAGCTAATCACAAGGCCTCCCTTTAAGATGCTTTAAAGAAACTCCGCACTGCAGTTTGTGTCTGTGAGGAACAGGCGGAGCTCGGAAGGAATGAGGCGAGTGGAAAGTGGGAAACACATTTTCACGACACCGAGGATCATTGAGGAATCGGGGGCATGAAGATTAATATCAAATGTTCTTGAGGGAAATAAATAGATTTTACCCAACCGAGCTGACTCATGTGGGATTTAGGTGAGGATTTTTGCTTGGCTGACAAAATAGAGATTTATGGACAATAAATCAAAAAAAAAAACAGACGCGTCAAATTATATTGGAGGAGGCGTTTGGTAAAAAGTGGAGGTGACATCACAGAGTGAGCTAAAATACATATAGATAAAAGAACAGCAGCATTTTTAAATCCAGCTATGTTCAAATACAGTTCAGTTATTCATGATACACATATAGTGAATAGTCCGGCTTTATAGCTCAATATAACTCCTTCCTACCTCTTTTCAGACGGGTTGGGATGTTTTGTTTATGTCTGTCCCAACCTTTTGGCTGTAAATTAACTGAATGAATTCACTTTTTGGGATCATTGATTGTACCTTGAATTTTCTGCAACAGCAGAAAAGAAAAAGCAGACTTTGTATTTTCAAAACTTCAACCTTGTTTCATGTGATTTGGCCCCACATACTTGACAGGAGTGCAGGGATCTGAACATGGCGGAATTATTATTTATTTGGCGTCGCGAAGATAATGCAGAGGATTGTTATCAATGGAAAAGCGGCTGGAGGGTTTGTGCATCACACTAATGGGCCGAGCATTGCTTGATCAAGATGCCCTTTTCAAAGCAGCCGTTTAGATTTAGACAATCACAAGCATGAATCTGCAAAATGAGACAACCGAGCAGCGCCAATGAAGAGTAGATGGAGTCGAATGAGTCACATAAATATTGGATATGAGAGCCTTTTTTATTAGCCTAACAACAGTCTGCCGTTGTGATTGCCGTGTTGCCGGCGTTGCATATTGCTGCCGTGTGTGATTAGCGATGACGGGGGAGGTTTAGCCTGTTAAAACAATGTCAATATTTCTAAGCATACCGTCGACGTAACAAAGACAACATGACACGTGAGACAATAATGACTATTTCAGCCGATTGCAGACACTTAATATGGCTGTGGGTGAAGGCTTGACCTTGAAAACGGGGGTTTGACTCCGAGCAGCAGCAGGATCAGTGTCCGCCGCACGTTAGCATCACAGCTGGTTTAGCTTTTCTCAAGAAGTTTAAAAGTTTCAGAGAAGACGTCTGTTTCTGCTGCCGTTCGTGTTGCTGCTCGTGTTGCTGCTGCTCGTCGTGTTGCTGCTCGTGTTGCTACTCGTGTTGCTGCTGGTTGTGTTGCTGCTGCTCGTCGTGTTGCTGCTCGTGTTGCTGCTGGTTGTGTTGCTGCTGCTCGTCGTGTTGCTGCTCGTGTTGCTACTCGTGTTGCTGCTGGTTGTGTTGCTGCTGCTCGTCGTGTTGCTACTCGTGTTGCTGCTGGTTGTGTTGCTGCTGCTGCTCGTGTTGCTGCTCGTGTTGCTGCTGGTTGTGTTGCTGCTGCTCGTCGTGTTGCTGCTCGTGTTGCTGCTCGTCGTGTTGCTGCTCGTGTTGCTGCTCGTGTTGCTGCTTGTGTTGCTGCTGCTCGTGTTGCTGCTGCTCGTGTTGTTGCTTTGTCGTGTTGCTGCTCGTGTTGCTGCTTTGTCGTGTTGCTGCTGCTCGTCGTGTTGCTGCTCGTGTTGCTGCTGTCGTTCGTGTTGCTGCTCGTGTTGCTTCTTTGTCGTGTTGCTGCTCGTCATGTTGCTGCTCGTGTTGCTGCTCGTCATGTTGCTGCTCGTGTTGCTGCTCGTGTTGCTTCTTTGTCGTGTTGCTGCTCGTGTTGCTTCTTTGTCGTGTTGCTGCTCGTCGTGTTGCTGCTCGTGTTGCTGCTCGTCATGTTGCTGCTCGTGTTGCTGCTCGTCGTGTTGCTGCTCGTCGTGTTGCTGCTCGTTGTGTTGCTGCTCATGTTGCTGCTCGTCGTGTTGCTGCTCGTTTTGCTGCTCGTCTTGTTGCTGCTCGTGTTGCTGCTCGTGTTGCTGCTTGTGTTGCTGCTGCTCGTGTTGCTGCTCGTGTTGCTGCTTTGTCGTGTTGCTGCTGCTCGTCGTGTTGCTGCTCGTGTTGCTGCTGTCGTTCGTGTTGCTGCTCGTGTTGCTTCTTTGTCGTGTTGCTGCTCGTGTTGCTGCTCGTCATGTTGCTGCTCGTGTTGCTCGTGTTGCTTCTTTGTCGTGTTGCTGCTCGTCGTGTTGCTGCTCGTGTTGCTGCTCGTCGTGTTGCTGCTCGTGTTGCTGCTCGTCATGTTGCTGCTCGTGTTGCTGCTCGTCGTGTTGCTGCTCGTCGTGTTGCTGCTCGTTGTGTTGCTGCTCGTGTTGCTGCTCGTCGTATTGCTGCTCGTGTTGCTGCTCGTCGTGTTGCTGCTCGTGTTGCTGCTCGTCGTGTTGCTGCTCGTCGTGTTGCTGCTCGTCGTGTTGCCGCTCTGAATCCACTCCAGTCTTATCTGCTTCACTTTCAGCCCAGTGGCTGCTAATTCTTCTTGTCACAGACGCCCACGTCAAATCGCCTGTTTTTTTGTTCGGCGTCCAGTGTCTCCGGCTTTTATGGGTTGGTTCTAGTTTGGTCCTTTTGTGTCTGCTTACGTCTGTCATGCGATAAAATGCTCCGCCGGAAACACAAAAGGAGTCGCAGGGTTTTTATCTGGAGTGGTCACCCCTACTGAGGCGAGAATAGATTTCACTGCCTTTGACTTCATCTATTGATTTTTTTAAAATTCCATTTCATTTGATCACATTTTATGCTCTATTTTATCATTTTACTCCATATCTTTTAATGTATTATAATTCAGCTGTTATAATATATTCATACTTTGAAACAAGGCAAGTAACAATGTTTACAAAAGTGCTTCAGATGTAAAGTTTTATCATCATTAGCAATAATTTTTTGACCTAAGTGCCCAGAAGAATGGACGGATGGATAGATGGATAGAAATATCTTCTTGTTGCAATAGTTATATTACTTTTAATTGGTTTAAGAACTGTTTCAAAACTTGTTCACATGAATACTTCAAAAGAAAAGTACGAGGCATTTCTATTTTCTTTCTACGACTCTCTTTATTCTTAATATAACTTACACACACACACACACACACACACACACACACACACACACACACACACACACACACACACACACACACACACACACACACACACACACACACACACACACACTCATCCCACCAAGGTCTGGTAAATGTCGAGAGTAAAATATAGAGTATTGCTGAGGTGCGCCTTGTAAAAAAAAACAAAATGACTTTGATCTCAAATGACGACCACTGCAAATTAAGCACGCATTAAAAAAAAGAAAGAAAAAAGGTATTCTGACGTTCAAACATGACTGCATAATATAACTCCCCAGGCCTCAACTGTGAGAAATAACTCACATGTTGGTGACCATTAGCTGAAAATGGGGTGACTTAATACTATTGTTCATTACGATTTACCACAAATTACTGTTGTTAACTCAAAGATTGAATTATTATATTAATCCAACGGGGGCTGATTTCACGTGAAAACAATTAAGTAGCCGTGAAAATCATGTGGAGGAAGCTCTTGTTCTTTACGTGTCTGTTTGTGGACGAGCACACGGATGTCTGCAGTCGTGCAACTCGACACGGTGAAATGCAATTACTCAGCACACCACGCTTTGAGACACGCAGAAATATTGTATATGCAAAGAATTTTGATGTGGGCAGCAGGAAACAATAGCTTCACACCTACGTGCATTAGAGCCAATAGCAACGGGAGCAAACGTTTTTCAGTTCAAATCAAGGAAAATGGACTTGATGAAAATCCCTCCTGGATTTTTATGCTGCTCGTTCAGTCCGAGGTCTTATTTTCTCATTCAAAGCCAAATACATCTCTTTCTTTTTAATCAATTTGATTCTATTAATTCCTTAAAATCTGTGTTCCTTTTCACCTTGAAAACAGTTTCTGCTCGAACTCTGTCAGTTTGTTTTTCATGACGTGAGCTCGGTTGTCACTACGATGAACCTGAACATTGGACTTAAGCTCACCAGGTGGCCAGAAGCACGCCTTTGAATGAATACTAATGTTATTCTGAGTCTCTCTGAAAGAGAGTCTTATTTCTGCGTGCCTTGAAGCTCCACCGTTGTACAGAAGTAAGAGTGCTGCGTGCAAATCCAAATGGATGACGAGGTACTGTGATGCAAAAAAACTATAATTTTGCACTGGCGACCTGAGGGCCAATTCAGACTGAACCCTTCTGCTCAAACAATATATAAGATTTATAACCACTTATTTAATGAAAAGAACTCGTGTTTTTATGTTCGATTTGAGTGAATGAAATTATTGTGCTCATATTTGATATTTCTCACCTTAAAAATAATTTTTCTATTAATATAATGGCAAAGCAATTACAATTATTATCAAATGTGCTCGGGGCATTTTGCCGTCTGCACTTTTGCAGCAAAAGCAGCTCCTTTTCCGAATAGATTTTGCAAGTAAATGTTGGCCATTCACAAAAAAGAAGTGGAATTTTCCTCACATCTGTAGCCCCGTTTACATGAGAATGAAAACTCAACTTTTTTTTAAATCGCCATCCAAGGAGGAACTCTCCGAAAGTGCTCCGCTTCCATCGCCGCGTAAACGGAGGAAAATGAAACCTCCTGAAAACGCTCCAGCTCGGTCGAGACGTTGCTGCTCTGCTTTCGCACCACAGCCGGAGTAAATACTTCTTCTGTTCAGTAGATGGACGCTAATAAGATAATAAAGACTATAGCTCTCCAGAGTGTCGTGACTCCCAGTCCATATTCTCCTTCGATTTGGTAGTTTTATCGTTGACAGTCACAGGAATAACAATCCGACTTGTTCGTCTGTCCACAAGAATGTCAGTGTTTCCCCCATTGTTTATTGAGTTCGGCCCAACATTAATCAAATTTAACTATTATAATTAAATTTGTACTTTTCTAGTTTTATATTAAAAATTTTTGTTTTGTTGTGGAACAAGTTGTAAAAACATTTCACGCCGTATTATATTGTGTATAATTGTGACAAGGAAGGGACTTTACACGCTAAGTTGTTTACAGTGTTTCTGCAAGTTTCTGTGTGAACAGACATCGTTGTCAAAGCGTTGCCATGTAAACACAAAACCTCTCTGAAACGTTTTCAATTGAAACTTTTGCTGCTTGGTTTTGGAGCTCGGAGCGTTGGCATGAGCTTCACTTCCTCTTCCTCGTCTGTCGGGCCAAGATCTGAAAACGATTCAGTCTGGTTGAGATGATGGGACCAGCAGTGGAAGCAACATCCACCATTGTCATGAAAAGCACCACAGAATGTTGCCAGTCGGTGCTGATTATCCACTCACGCTTCCAGTTGCGTGATAGCAGTGAATTATCTCTTGTTTCTGCCTCCTTCACATCGCTGTGCAGCATTTCCCCTCCTGCCGGTACGTAATACTTTTGTTAAGCTGACTATGAAAGTCAAAGCATTAACTATCGATCTCTGTCTGAGGAAGTCTTACAGTCAGAGCGCATAAAGAAATCCCCTGACCATCATTCAGTGGTAATCGATGTAATACCCCAAATTAGAATCCTTTGAAAAGATACAAATAAAAAAAATCACTTGTGTTGATTTAGTGCTTGTGGTTTTAAAAGGCAAATATTACAGCTTAAACGCAAAACAATGACATGAAGTGATCAGGTAACAAAAGGACGATTGGAATTATTGACTATGAGATGCAAAAAAAGTAGGGTGGATTTATGAAGATGATCCAGAAACATCAAAAGGACTACATCTTCCAGCGTTATCAGGCCACAGCAATGAGTATCTGGTGACGATTCAGATCCCACACAGAAGCTTCAACAACAAACTGAGACAACTCAGGAAAGAAAAAGATAGAAAACACAGGCAGGCAACGATGCAGGAGGAAAACGAGTAAAGAGAAGAAAATAGTTTGGGAATGAAAAGCAGGTATCAACAGAACTAAACACAAGTTCAACACAGAAACTGATAAAGACACAAGAAGAGACTGGGGCCCCGTTTACATCAGAGCACAAATGGAAAATGCTTCATTTCACTGTTTTGTTTCAGTTTAAAAATGATCATTATGCACACGCCAACATCAGAAACACCGTAAACACTCTGGCTTGCATCACTGCTGTGTTTTTGTAAAAACAACCACACACACCATTGTTTGCTGAGAACGGTAAACATTCTTTACAGTAATCATCCTTTTTTCATCCGGCATGCGGAGGAACTGCGTCTCCACTTATGCAGATGACGGTGTGGTGAATGTGAATGTTGTCTCCACTCTGTTGGAGACACACTATTCAATTCAAAACAGTGAGTTCTTGGTGATCTGCTCTCGTATGTGCAGGAAAACGTTTGACTGAAAGTGTGACGCTCATGTGAAGCAGTAACCCTGCAATTGAGAAAACTTGAGTTTTTCCTGTTAAGGTGGACGCTGATGTTTCAACAACGCCGTCTACAGAGACTCCCATCACTGCTGCCGTGTTAATAAACGGCCGAAATACAACTTGAATTTGCCATTTTAACATTTCAAGTAAAAATGCATTGTTTTTGCATTTTTATTTCAGAAAAGTTCCCCCTTTACACCGTAACATTGTGAAAAAGATGTAGTTGGCAAGCCAGGCCACGAGGTGGCGCTGTTGTTTGTTTGTGCGATGAAACCGTACGCAGAGGTGGAGACGTCCCAGGAGAATGTGGATGAACATGGCGGCCACGGTGCAGCGACAGGAGCAGCGTTTCAGAACTCTTACATTTCCCCGTCGACACAGAGAAAAATATATTTTCAAAAACTTGCGTTACGGATTAAAATGAGGCACAGCTGGTACAATCAGGGGAAAAACTGATCCACGTGAAGAAAGAGCGTACGACCTCATGCACACAATGGAGACGGGTCGGACAAGAGGACAGAAGGTGAAGACATGGAACAAGAAACAGAGATCAATAAAACATGAAATACGAGGACCCACGAGGGACGATCAAATCATGAAACGAGGCCATAGAAATGATAAAAGGGCGTAAATTGCAACCGAAGAGGAGACGTAAGCACGCATCAAACATTCATGCGTTTGGCCGAGAACATTTTGACACGTCGACGAGGCCACCTGGGGGCTGAACCACCCAGCGTGAAACACCTGGAGACCGCCACCCCAACAAAGACCAAACATGGCAGCAGTGATTTGCAAAAAAGTTTGCTGGTACAGTGTGTACTCGTCTCTGCATCTTTACAAATGAACTAAACAACACTCCTCTCCCATATAACCTCAAATTCCCTCCAGTATGGATTCATATTGTTGATGAATATGCAAAAAAAAAATTAAATAGCATCATGCTGAATAAATGCTGAAGATAAAAGGATGCTGGTACCGCGTCACTTGTCAATCACACATCCAGAGGACAATGAAGAGAGTCTTTGTCAAGAGCAAAATTTGACTGGAGAATTATCTGTTTTTCTACGGCTGGCCAATATTTGTTAAATATGCAATAGTTAATTGTACTGTGATGCAACAGGGACTTTTTTAATGCGATGACAAATGTGGATATAATGTGTGTTCTTTCTGTTCCTGGACTCTTCTGCAGGGCAGCAGTTTGTTAAATTTGTTGTCTTTCATATTTTTTTTTTTTCCTTTATTGTTATTACTTTTGATGTCAGCCCGGTGGCATCCAGGTATGAAATGATGTTTCAGGTATGAAGCGAAGCACGGCCAGCCGTAAACGTGACCTGCTGCAGTAAAGCTTCCTCTGTTGACATGCAGAATACGAACGCATAGTGCATGGAAACACATTTCCCATTCAGTGACTTTGTGGTACGTGTTTTGTGAATGCTGACATCACAATAACAATGAAATTGCACTTTATAAGGCAGCTCTAATCCCCCCTCCCCCCAAAAAAAGACCCTTCTCCCTCTCATTTCTCCCTATGCTCTGAGCGTTTAGATCAAAAAGTCAACTACTTGACTCGATTTTTGATTTTCCCGAGCGACAAGCCGTTCAATCCGGGGAAGAACAACAACTTGAGTTGTTATTATCCATAAGGACGTTCCCACATTGGCGCCAAAAGACAAATCAGAGGCCGTCCGCAAATCACATTTGGCTTCTTGTTTTTAATCAGTAATGCATGAAATGACGTTGGCCACAGAACTCTCTATTCCAATGAAAACGTGGATGGATTTCGAGCCTGTTCGAAACCTGCCAGTTACTAAAGAAGAGGGTCAAACCTCTTACTTGGTGCTTTGTGGTTGTAAAAGAGCCCGACACCCGTCATGAGCGCAATATAATGATGGCAGGTGTTGATGAAGGACGGGAGGTTTTGTGTATCAAGGCTCTGAAATAGAAAGCAGGAGGTAAGTGGGAGCCGGTGGAGGGTGCTCCACGGTGCACTATTCTGTTCTGTTTAATAGAAGCTTTCACTGAACATGGAGACTGATATAAACTAGCTGCTCTCTGCTTCGTCTCTACTGGTTGGTGACGGACGAGGAAATCACCTGGGTTCAGCTCTATTAGCAGTTTCAGATAACGTGTGGAGAAATGTCTAGAAACGCATCCGTCTTCTATGTGGCTTCAACCAACCTTCAGGTTGTTGGAGCCGATCGCAGCTGAATATGAATGTATTCACTATGGACGCACTTGAGAGAGCGAGCGAGAGAGAGAGAGAGAGAGAGAGAAATGGTCACACTTACAAGCAAAATAGGCTCCGTTTACACATTTTCGAGTGAAAACACGACACTGGCCCGGAGCCACTGGAAATGCAACTTTTTGAAAAGGACTCCCAAGGTGGAACTGTTTGAATAAAGTCTGTCACCGGGGAAATGGAGAAAAATGCAAATGTCTGACAGCTCGGGCGTGGACTTGGCAGAAATGCCGCCAGTGTTCACCACGGTCATGGTAAATAGTTCTTCTGTACAATAATGAGAGTGTTTGCCTCCAGAGTGTCGTGACTTTTCGTTCATATTCTCCCGGAACTTTCGTCTCACAGTTGACAGTCACTGGAATAACAATACAACTAAATATTATTCTTAATGTTTATAGCATATTGTTCACGTGTGTGTGGCTTCATTCCAAAAACAAACAACAGCACCCTCTGGAGGCCAAGGAACTTTTTTTTTGCGTTTCTGCAGTTTCCATACAAACAGAGATTATTTTCAAAATGTTGCCGTGTCAACACAAAGCAATAATTATGATTTAATGCATGTTGCTGTCAATTCCTCCTCCTCCTCCAGTTTGCTTCTGAACTGCTGCAGCTGGAACTTTCGACCTTCTCGCTGTGCGTCAAGACTGCTAACCTGCCAACCACAACTCCCCTCCAGGCTTTTTCTTTACTCAAATACATTTAATAGAAAAAAACATCGCCACTCCGCACCGTCTCTCTTTCGCATTTTAAATGTTCACGAAGTACGAAACAGTTGGTCCTGTTGCACTCATTACATCATGGTCTTTTGTCTTCATTACTTTTCCGTCACATTCAATTGTCAAATATGAGATTTTGTATTTTTCTTTTTAAAGTCTGTTTTAAGCTCCATTCGGTCACTTTATCATGATTTATTCTCCTGAAGAAATTCAAAGGATAAGGCATGCTGAGAGAACGCCTGTAAAAAAAAAAAAAACCCACTCCGCACTCATCCCCCCCCCCCCCCCCCCCCCCCAACGTTTCATCACAAAATGGCCCTTGAAGACAGAACTTACATATCCTCCTTTCACTCATTCTTGTGATATTTTCCACTTTCATACCAGACATTTCAACATATGTTTGTACTTTTGTCGACAACAAACGTTTGTTATTGGGTGTAAAATGTCAAGAGAACCTGGTTTGGCATCCCGGTGTGAACCACCAGCATTAAGACTCCTTAAATATGAATGGATGGGACGGTGACACAGGAAGGGAAAAAAAAAAAAAAAGACAATTCTTTCACATCCACTGTCTCGCCGCCAGTGGATTCTGGGAAGATGAGATAAAAGAGGAAGAAAATGCAATGAAAGACAAGCTAAGATGTGACGAGCGGGAGAAGGAGAGAATCTATTGAAGGAGGGTCTTTGACCAAGAGGAGCTGAAAGTCGACCACATTCGCCCTCCGAGTCCTTATTTAACGGAGCTGTTTAAAACTCTCATACCTCAAAGACATGACGTCCTTCAGAAGGCTTCTTCTAAGTGCATTTCTCAGTCTTTACGCTTTCACTTTCAAGGAAGGAAGTTAAATCAGACTTTTTCTAAGATATTTTGAACGGCGATCTGCGGAGAAGGAACACGTCTGATACACACTCTGAAATGTTTAAGGAGGAATACTGGTGCTTTTTGATCTCTGTAATCGATTACATTGACATGATTGTTAAATTAAGTTTATTTTTATGTCTCTGGTATAAACTCTTACTCATACTTAATTAAAATGTATGTACTAAATGCTATTTTTCAAATCATGAGGTCAATGTTGAATAGATTCAATATATTTGAAAAACTCTGCTTTCACACGGCCGCAAAACAGGTCGGATATGAGTCACTTCTGAGCAAAAAGAAAAATCCCAATTGGGCGGCATTTGGACTTTTGGACTTTTGGACTTTGGACTTTCTTTATTGTCATTGCACAGTACATCACACAGTGAGGAACTGGCAACGAAATGCCGTTGCTTAGCAACCGGTAAAAAAGGCATTTAAAAAAATGTATTTAAATATATTTTAAAAAAGTAGTGCAAACAGTCAAACAGTTAAAATAAGGTGCATATGAACGATAAATAAAAGAGCAGGATGAGAAATGGGATAGATTAAAATTTTATAATTGCACAGTATGATGTTACAATGTTATTTGTAGGGGGGGTGGATAAATGACCTTTTTTCCCAAAACCTTCGTGTAACAGGTTTATTTTGACCTTATTTATATATAAAACACACAAGTAACCTGCATTTTCAATTTTGGTTCTGCTACTGCCTGCTACTGGCATGTTTTGATGTACTGCGTATATCACACTTTTGCAGGCTTTTTTCAGCTATATATGATAATGGACAATGACTCTGTCTCAACATTGTGTACAAATATAGTGATTACTTGTTTTATTTTGTTTATTTATGAACTAAAAGGTATGGTTTATACTAGAACACACCAAAAAAAAATCAATAGCATGCACATTATTAATGATTATAATGGCTGAACAGACAGTCTTTCCATCGCGGCACGGAATTCTGTCAAGGTAACAGTGGATCTGTCAGTTGTTTTCCCCAAAACTATCTTGAGGTTGTTGCCAAATTGTTCTGGTGTTAGCATTGTTCTCTTTCGTCCCACAGTGGCAAATATTCTGAAAACTTGGCTACTTCTACCTAAAATAAACAAATAAAACATTGATTAGCATGACAAATGTGTGAATGTAATATATGATACGTTACTGTTGAGCCATTAAATCACAAAACTTGTCAAAAGTGGCAAAATTCGAGAAATTCGCCCAAAACGCGGTTTTCCTTATATGGCCAGTAGCAGGCAGTAGCAACCTGACAATCAAAAAATGATATTATATATGTGATTTGTATATAAATAAGGTCAATTTAAACCTGTTACATGCAAATTCTAATTTTATCCACCCCCCCTATTATTTGGCATTTAGAAGCCTGATGGCGAGGGGAAAGATTTCTCTGCAGTGTGAACGAGGCCTTGGTTAGAAAATTTTTTGACTGTGAGTGTCGGAGGAAACCGAAGGACTGACGGTAATAAGTTGATAAAAGTGACAAAAGGTGCCCCTTATTAGCATCACAAGGCCTGTAGCTACGTTTTGATGTATAATATGATAAGATTGACGGAGAAATGTGGTCACGACGACGATGAGAGGCGTTTTCTTTAGTTTAACTTGACACCTTCTCTGAGGACAAATCTCATTGACTGAACAAGCAGCTGAAAACTTTATCAAACTTAAAAGCTCACAGGTCCAAAAAAAAATAAATAAAAAAATTCCAAGATAGGAAGAAGATGTTTTGAGAATAAGAGGACAGACGCGGCACCGTTTTAAAGTTAAGTCTCTCGCTGAAAGTGTGGTGACGTTTCCTGATTTTTGTGTTTTTCACTCGATCCTCATCCGCTTTGAATGAGAAGTTTTTTCCAGAAACGGTTAATCAAATTGTTGACAGAAGTCACGGCCGACTCATCCTGAATTTTGCGCACGTCTTGAAGGGCGTTGTGTGAACATGCTCCCAAAGCTGCGGGACGAGTTACGCGCTGATAAAGCGGCGGAAGAAAAATAAGATTAAGATGAAGATTAAAATAAAACGCTCTCCAAGGAATAGTAATCTTCGTGCCTTTCCACTGGCAGGCGCAAGAATAATGAAAATCCGAGTGTGGTTTGAGGCGTTGCTTCGGTTAACTGAGTTTCACTGGTGAACCAACGCCAGAGTTGTTGGATCACGATTGTACCTTTTGTCCCTATTTGAACATAAATATCCTGTTTTTCTCCTCCTTCCTTTCTTAAACTGGCTCATTGCTTGTTTTAACCCCGTCAATGCCAGAGCCAATCACTGCCCTGGATTAAATTGAGTGATCTCCAGTAAACATGCAATAATGTTTAGTATTGTGAAAACGATATGGTTTGAGATAAATACACATTTAACTTTCAATCCAATCCAATCCACTTTATTTGTATAGCACGTTTTAACAACAACGTGTTTCCAAAGTGCTGCACATGTGACTGCACATAAAAAAACTAAACTAAACAGTCCAACACTAAATTAGTATAAAACCATAAAATAAATATAAAAACAGATTAAAAACTACAAACACATTAAAAAACTACAAATAAGAATACAACAATTTAAAAGAATAAATAGAAATATAAAAACGCTTAAAAAACTTTAATAAATCTTTGTGCTTCTGACGACGTGACGATGTGATGTGATGTGAATTGGAATTTGATCATCGCACAAAAATTGCAAAATACTTTTTGCCAACACCAGTTTGCCCCTTATTCATTTCCCTAAATTCTTGACGCAGCTTGTCAATCAGCGGCATGTTGACAACAGCGTTTACTGCTAAAAAAAAAAGTCCCAGTGAGAAGCGAACTCCATCACAGTTTGTGAGTAAATCTCCTCCAATCTCCTTGTTTGTTCCAACTTTTGTTCAGACGGTTCAGATTAAGCAGCAGAGACGTTGCACATCTTAAATAAACCGACCCGCGAAGGCCTTTTTTCTCTTTCAGGCCACAGAAGCCCATCTGATGCTAAGTTGATGCTCACTTTGTTTTTTTTGTGCCTGCTGTCGTTCTCTTTCTATATTTATCTGAGCCACTCGCACACAACCGCTCCACTTACGAGATGCGCATGGGGAGAGTAGCAATGGGGATTTTTTTTTATTAATTTTTTTTGTACGAGAAGTACCTGTTAAAGGTATTTCGTGACCTTGGATTTAATGGATTCTCTTTGCAAGTGTAGCACAACTCACCTGCTGACACAGGCGGGAGAGACGCCTCATTTTATTTCCCGGTCTGTAGCTTTGGCTCTCACTGCTTCATATATTTTTAACTATATCAGAAAAACAGATATATTCAAAAAGGGTGTAGTAGATTTAAAACTGGGTTTTTTTTTATTTGTACTTGTGATTATTTTGATCTGTTCTTTTCCTCGGGGTTCAAGCTTCCAAGGAAGCAAGTAATGCTCCCAAAGCCATGTAATTTGATTACCCCGAGGTTCATCATGATGGCAATCATAATGTGGATCATAAAATGGAAACAAGATTCAAATATGACAGTGATTTCAGAGGAAATGTAAGGCGAGGCATAACGCGTCTTCTTTGGTGATGCTCGTGTTTGCGTTTCACTGCGACAGTTGTCAATTAAACGTGATAATTGTCACACAGTTGCATGAAGAATCTCACTGAATTAGTGCTTCTATAAGTCACACGTACTGTATGTCGCAAGGATGTGTCAGAAACTTCCTCAAAAACTTTCAGTTACACGTATATTCTGACAGATTTGTGATGAAATATCTCGCACACGCCGTCTCTCTGGTGTTTTCACCCTGGCGACCTGTCCAGGACGCACTGCTTTCACCCGTCGATAGTAAGTTTACTAAAACTGGAACTGGTTCACTGAAGCTCCTGTTGATGCTGAAAAATGACGTTTTTGAAATTTTTGGCCGAAGAAGAAGAACTTTTCAAACTTCTCGATAGTGCCCCCACCTGGTGTCATCAGGTAGGACTGCATGCAACGTATATAGCGCTTATATATCACGTGATTACTGTGTGAGGACTGTTCTCCCTGGTTTCAAGCTGTTTTCTCCTGATCCACACCGATGGTGCACTGGTGTCGCTCGCCCCTCCCTCACCATGCAGTGTGTATTGCATGCAGTAAAGTGTAAAGTGCGCGTGTTCAGGCTGTGGCTCCATTCATTCAGTTCACTGGATTTTGATGCCTCGTGGGGCTTGAAGCCCCGAAGCCCCGCCCACTAGTGAGTCAGTTAGATGCTCAGAGCTGATTGGCTGGCGCTCATTGAAGCGGAGCTTCGCAGAACCGGAGCGAGTCGTCACAAGTACCAGCTTGTTAGCAGCTAAAGCTAAGAATTAATTAATTACAAATTAATTTGGTGGTTTATTTACATGTACGAGGTTGAAACTGTTACTTTAGTAGAGAAACTTAAGTTAACTGTTAGTTGTTTAGTGGCAGTAGTAGTAGTAGTTTTAGCGATGGTTGAGCTGCTGTCCCTGAAATCTGTCAGATCATCATATCATTGATTTAAAAAAAAAAAAAATAAATTTTAGCGGCTGTCTTCAAGCCTCAACATTTTTCCGGGATCAGCGCCTATATAGTTGTTATACCGTTGTGCCACCCTCTTTACTTTGGAATTCAGTGATGTCACGAGACCTGGAGAAACAATTTTGCCCCACCAAGTGTTTACATGGAGAAACGCCACTGGTCAAGAAGAAACACATCTTACCCTGTGAGAAGTTTCCAGAAAAATAAAACAAACAAACCCCAAACTGTCACCTGAACTTCCCGCTCTGCTCTCAGTGTCACGATCTTCAGCTGCAGATCAACACGCATCTCCCACCGTTTGTTTCCCTCCTGCCGGCTCAGACAGCCTGAAGGTAGAAACTACCGTCATCAGGGAAGTAGGAGTGAGGAAATTGAACTTTAATTATTTATGCAATTTATATAGCGCCGGCTGCTCTCATCGAGAAGAAGAAGAAGGAAAAAAAAAAAAAAACTAATTAGGTTTGAAGTTGTTTTCAGCAGGCGTGTCACTGCATGTTCTCCAACGCAGCAACACGTGTTGCGATGCATAGATTCCGTCTTAATGAAGGACCTAATCATACACCTGAGAGAAAACTGTGGCTTGATCGTGGAGCCAGAAATATCGAGTAGAGAGAGTGGGAAAATATTCTTATTTTCAGTTTAAAACTCGCAGGTGAAGCAGCATCGCCGCCACAGGCGGCGGAGCCCTGACTTTATTTAACCACTGTAATAAAATTACTGGATATTCAGGCTGAGATTTGCATTTGAATTGGAGCAAACAATCTTATCTGTTCCAGGGTTTGATAAAAATCTCTCCCCTCCTCGCCGTGATTAAAGCTACTGCACCACAAGACAAAACACATCGAGTCATTGCATTTTAAATCAAAGTAAATCTCACTGTAAACTCACGGCACATTGAAGCAGATTCCCTTTGATGTCGGTCTATTGAAGGAATTCATCATTAAAAGGCTTTGGAGAATGCAGAGTGGCGCAGTGGGTTGTATCACAGCCAGATTGTTTCCAAGTTTGCATGTTCTTCCCGGCGTGCAGCTCGGGTTCCTCCCGTAGTACGAAAACAAACGTGTGAATCGGTGACCTTTGTGTGGTTGTTTGTGTCTGTGTGATGGATGGATGGCGAAAGGAACTGAACCTGGAGGGCTATATATCCTTCCTTCTGCTCGTTCACTTTGACCTTCGGCAAGGAATGAATTGTATTTAAACTATTTGAAACATGTCATTAATACAAATATTTACAGACTATAAGATAAGATAAGATAATCCTTCAATAATCTCACAGAAGGAGAAATATACAGTGTCACAGCAGCAGCAAAGCCGGATAGGAGCATAAAATCACACATTGTACAGGATAAGAGAGTAAAAATCAAAATCACACAGTGCACAATAACATTTTGTAAAAAAAAATATAGTAACAAAGTGAATTAAAAAAGAAAATGTTAGAAAAGAGCCAGTAACTTAAATATGTATGAGTATGACATTTTGAAAACAATTTCCATTTCCACCTAAACTGCAAAAAAATCATGATGTAGTTCACATTCCAGGCTTCCTGTTTGCATTGTTTTTGTAATGAAACGACACACGTGTGTGCAGATGAACAATACGCTATAAACATTAACAATAGGAGAACACAGACCTTCTCGTGGACAGACAATCAAGTTGGGTTGTTATTACAGTGACTGTCAAAATAAAACTCCAGGAGAATCTGGACTGGGAGTCATTTTCCTCTGGAGGAAAACAATGTTGTTGTTGTGCGTCTACTGAGCATGTGCAGAACTATTGACTAAGGCTGTGCTGTGCATGCTCAGGAGCAGTGTTTCTGAAAAGTTGTGTATTTCCCCATTTCCATGAAAATGGAGTCCGAGCATTTTCGAAAAGTTGCGTTTTCCCCCGTTTCAATGGCGATGGAGTCAGGGTTTTTTTTTTCCTGGGAAGTTCCACCTCGGGATCCGTTATTAAAAAGTTGCCTTTTTAATGTCTCAGAGCATTGTTGTCATGTAAACGGACCCCAAAATGCACGAAAGTTTTCCATTTTCACCCGAAAACTTTGTAAATGGAGCAACGTCATCAAATATCCTGGTGTATTCCATCATGTACCACTAGATGTCACTGCATGGCAGCAGAATTCTGCAACAGTACCACAAAAAAAACCAACATCTCCATTACTACTGTGTGGAACCAGCAAATGCAAAAAGCTTGCAAAAAAGTAGCAGCGTTTTCAAATATTTACGTCTTTCTCCGTTTCCATGGAGACAGAGTCAGGGTGTTTTGTTCTCCAAAAAGTTCCACCTTGGGATCCATAATTTAAAAGCAGCGTTTTCAGATAACTCAGTTTAAAATTTGACTTTTCCTTTTTTTAACTCTCACATAACCTGACTTTCAGCGCTTTACCTTTCTGACTCACTCCAGATAGAGCTGCTGTGTGCTGTTTTATTTATTTATTTTTATTTATTTGTTTATTTATCGTATCGTGTCGTGTCGTGTCGTGTCGTGTCGTGTCGTGTCGTGTCGTGTCTTGTCTTGTCTTGTCTTGTCTTGTCTTGTCTTGTCTTGTCTTGTCGTGTCGTGTCGTGTCGTGTCGTGTCGTGTCGTGTCGTGTCGTGTCGTGTCGTGTCGTGTCGTGTCGTGTCGTGTCGTGTCGTGTCGTGTCTTGTCTTGTCTTGTCTTGTCTTGTCTTGTCTTGTCTTGTCTTGTCTTGTCTTGTCTTGTCTTGTCGTGTCGTGTCGTGTCGTGTCGTGTCGTGTCGTGTCGTGTCGTGTCGTGTCGTGTCTTGTCTTGTCTTGTCTTGTCTTGTCTTGTCTTGTCTTGTCTTGTCTTGTCTTGTCTTGTCTTGTCTTGTCTTGTCTTGTCTTGTCTTGTCTTGTCTTGTCTTGTCGTCTCGTGTCGTGTTCTTATTTTATTTTATTTTATATTTTTGGTTTGTTCTTTAAAAAAAAAAAAAAAACAATTTGCCTTATCCCTGCACATTAAGGGTGTGTGTGGGGTTCAGAATCGGATCGGCTGCTGTGTATACGTACTGTGAACTATATGAAGCTTCTCTACCATTCATACTGCATAGAACTAATACACACCTTTGTATGCACTGTGGATCCGTACAGTACGGACATGCATATTTCTGAATATGCTTTCATTGTATGAAAAACTCAATAAAAATATTCTTGACAAAAAGCATCATTTTCAGTGGCCACAAGCACCACTGTCCAATAAACACACATCCGACACACAACAAAAGTTTTCCGTTTTTACTCGAGGCTCGGTGCTTCAATTAAGTAAAGTAAAATTTGTGTTATATCTAGTCTCTATTCGTTGATCAGGAGCATTTTTGAACGAGGCGATTTGCGAATGGACTACAAAGAAAGCCTGATCATTAGTGAGCAAACTGCATCAGTGGAAATAATGAGCTACATTGTCGTGTGTAAAGAGGAGCAAGCTGCAAAATCATTCAAAAGTACATCAACAAAGGAAAAAAAAGGGGGGGATCAAAACCAACGGAAAGCAACAAAGGCGACTGATGGATAAGAGTTTATATAATGTGCCTTTGTTGCATTGTATTCAGAAATGATTGGAAAAATGGTTATCGTTCTATGTTTTTTGATGTCTCAGTGAACACATTGTGCTCCGCCGGCTGTAAAAGCTGATTTTTAAATTTCACATCCTATTTTTATGCCTCCGTGCTGGCAACAGCGGGAGGTCAAAAGCATTATGTTTTCAGGTGTCCTGACCTTCTGCTCGCCTCTCGCTCATTAATGCAATGTCTCGCCAACACCTTGGGGGAATTTCTTCAAATTTTACACTGACGTTCGCTCTCGCCCAGAAATAAGGTGATTAGATTTCGGTGGCAAATGTCAAAATCACTGTGGCTTCACCTTTGTCCCACTTTCACAATGTCATAAATCAGGAAAGTCTGCACATAAATCCTTTATTTCCATCTTTTATAGCCTTAATATTCCATATATTATGTGCCAATTTTCTTTTTGGGCAAACAGAGAGACTAACGCGGACCTTCTTAACCAGTGAGATACATTAATGTACAGCTTTTCTCTTTAGAAACACCCGTCAAGAATAATCCAGTTGATTCAAACTGAGCTGCAGTGTTACTACAGAGCAAAGTAGAGCAAATGATAAAATCTATATCTGAGTCTGCATGGACGTTCTCTTGTTTACTCCGACGACAACGGAGGTCAGACGGAGTGTAAGAAATAACTGAACTTCAAAACTAATGGGGATTCTATCAAGAAGGCAAAGTTTCTGCTTGGAGAGTGTGTTCGTGTGTTCGTGTGTGTTTTCTTTCTCCGGTTTACTCCCACAGTTGAAAAACACGTGTTTGATGTTTCCTGGTGTCTGTACATCGTCTGTTGTTGTGGATATGAGTTTGCGTGATTGTGTTTCTCTCTGTGTTTCTCTTGTGATCGACTCTTGCTTGTTACTGCAGCAGTTCACCTGATTATGGCCTTATTTAGGATTATATGGTTACGTTATTCATCTATTTACCAAGTTTACTGATCTTGATTGTGTGCGTAAATGTGCAGATGTGGATTATCTTGACTTTTTTTTTTATTTTATTTATTTTTATGTCTGTCTGGCCATGCAACCGTTTACCACAAGGTGGCGCTGGCATGCTGTGACTGGCGAATACGGACCGGGGGTCATGGCAAACGTTGTTTTATGTCCATCTACTCCTGCATGTACCAAAGAACTACAGCTTCCAAAAGTAATATTTTTCATAGTTTCTACAAAGAGTCAGACCACGTTAAAGAAAAATGTTGCTTTCCCTCAGAATTGACGACTTATTTTCGAAGAAATTACAACTTTTACAAAAGTTTACTTGAAAACTTCGTTGCGTAAAACTGAGCCTTATAGTAACAAGCAAACGAGTTCATACCAGGCTGGACCACTAGATGTCACTGTACGACAGCAGAGTTCTGCTACAGTTTTACAAAAACATCTCCGTGATTATATATTGTATTTTTACAAACGTTTATATTTCAAACGGGATTGAACGTTATTTAACTCAACAAAAAGAAAAAGCTACAATGCAAAATGTATAGTAAAGCTGATCAAATATTCAGAAGGAAATGGAAATGGCAGAAAAGTTGTGTGAGAATCGTGTGTGACGGGACAAGAGAAAGAGAAAGTGGCTGCCATGATGGAGAAAACAAAGAAGGCTAATCGTGCAGTAAAAGCAGGACAAACAAATTCGCAGCAGCTGCCTGAGCAGCGTTATCAACGCTGCAGTTCAGTCTGGATTTGGAAAATGAAGTGCCTCATATATATATAATATATACGAGTATGATGTTTTTCTTCCAATTTCTGTGTGTCTTGACAGATGTGACTGAATACGGCATGTGTGCCTATATTTTCCCCCGTTCTGCTGTTGTCTGAACGACGTTTCCTGTACAGAGGTTGATGAACAGAAAATGAAGTCACTTTCAGTTTAGAGGCAGATTTTCTCCCCCGGCGCGATCGTTCCTGACGTCTGACACTGGCTGCCGTTTTGCCACTTTGCCAATTAAAAGTGTTATTTGCCAGTTTCCTACCTCCTGGAGTCTCTGCAAATTTCCACCGCACAGATTTTCCTGCAGATTTCCTTCCCGGCTCGGCGGCGATCCAACGCTTCCTCACAGGTCAAGTGTAAACCGTCTGCCAATTAACTGTCAAACGTTGGAATCAATAGATTGACGTTTCATACGTCATGATTAACTCTCCTGTCGCAGTGATCTGATAGAAAAACTGGTCAAATTAGCATAGTGGACAGGCTAATTTATTAACGCAGGCTGATAACACTGTTTAATTATCAGATATTGTTAAAATAATAAACTGGACCTCACAGTGGCGGGAAGACTTCAGGAGGGTTGTGCTCCTCTAAATTTTATGAAAAATGAACGTCTGAATCAGTGCGCTTTGGAAGTGTTTGGATGTGGATTTTACCACATTTGTACGGATTGAAAGAACATTTCTTCCTGTGGTGTGATTGATATTTACTGTGCTGAGGTGTATAAATCATTCATTTTATCTGCAGGAATGAGCAGCAGCCACTCCACTAAAACACATCATCCAAACACAGGCTTCCAACCAAACACTCTAAACTGGCGTATTTGCATGTTTTTGCATAATTGTTGCCAATAATGTGTATTTTCATTGCTGCCAACTGTGTTTATGAGGATTCTCGTCGCACTGTGACATCGGCTGAGATCTCATTGACGTCGTCTCACTTTTGTTGGAGGTGAAAGCAAGTAGCAGATCTGCAGTCTCTTAACTTTCCTGCTCAGAAACTGTGAGTCTCAGTAGTAATTTCACCGAACTCCTGTTTACTGGAGGAGAGCTTCAATAATCCCAAACTGACTCGGGGCCCACGTTTTCCGGGTGTCGGTTCACACGCAGTGCTCAAAACTCAACTTTTTGAAAAACGCCCCAACTCCAGGCAACGTCCACAAAAATAACATTGTTCACATTTGATTTTTATGCATTTTTATTTACTCAATGAAAACAAGCCAAAGACGTTAAACTCCTTCTGGTTGGTGGTTTTATAGTTGACAGTTGCCGTAATAACAATCAAACGTAATCGTCCGTCCACTGTCTGTGTTCTCCCATTGTTCATATTTATAGTGTATTGGTCTGTGTGTGGTTATGTCATATTTCTCCATTTTGAAATAGATAACTTAATAAACAGAAGAGAATTACATAAGCGAAACCTGACCATCCACACTATGTTTAACAAACACAGGAACAAGGCAAAATAAAAAAAAAACATATAAATATACACGAAAGTAAAGAATCTATGTACACATATACATATATTAAAGATTTCTCTCATGTTGATATGTGGTAAATCCAGTTTTTCCACTTTTCTTTACATTTTTCGTGTCGTTTTACTAAAATCAACCCACAGCGCCAACTAGTGGCCCAACTTAAACAGCACATCTTTTTCAGCCTTTTCAGACAGCACCTGTGTTCTATTAAATTTTTTTGTTTTTATGTATTTATTCTCGTATTTAATTCTTAATGTATTGTTTTAGCTTGTAAAGCACTTTGGATGTCACCGGGTGATTATAAAAGGGCTATAGAAATAAAGTTGATTTGATTTGATTTGATTTGCCATTTCCGTGGAAACGGACATTGTTTTTGCGTTGCTGTGTGCGCGCGAAACTTTTCAGAAACGTCTCCGCTTGATACGTCGTCTCGGCGCCTCAGTCGTCACAATATGAAGCATAAAATGTCCCGTTTCTCTCGATGAGGAAAGTAAAAAAAGAGTTCAGTCGTCCTCCCTAGCACAGAACATTACGGAGGATCTTTAACCAACTCATGTCGGTAGAAAATCAGAAGGTAAACATTGAAGTGTCCAACAAATTGACAGGACAGATAAACGTGTTCCAGCAGGAGCTGTGACAGTTTAATTCATTAGGATGTAACCGGCTGACGTTTGTTCTCCACGTCGTGTGTGAGGAAGACAAATGTCAGAGTCAGATGATTAACATGTCTAATTTGTTAAATAGATAAAAACTGCGGATGACTGCTTAATTGTTTACACCTCGGTGCTCTCATTAGTCCGGTTTGTGTGACGAGAATACCCGTGGGTATATTATGAATCTAAGCCACGGGAAACAAATGGCATATCTGGTTTCATTTATATATTTTTTTTCTCTCTCCACGTTACAAAGTGATGAGGAAATGACAACCGCACACAGCATTAGTCAACCAGCGACAAACCCTGTCATCACGTCTCGGGACGTCTTTAAACCCGGCACGGGTCGTTAATTCTCCGCTATAAATATCCCCACGTTATTCATCTTCATCAATACCCCCCCCCCCCCCCCCCCCCCCCCCGTCAATGCATCAAACGCGTCCGCCATATGGGATTCTGATCTCTGATCCACACTTCTCAACCTGGAGTGCTAAATCCTCCACACCTGGAAAATATGATGTATGCATCTGTGTCACATCTGCCATTTGCATTCTGCAGCTAATCCCTCGCAGCGCGAAGGTTATTACCCTGCTTGACAGTCAAACGCTGCCCAAGAACTGACAAATATGCCTTCTGCATGGACATGTATTTATGGACATGAAGGGGAAGCAAAATCCCCCTTCGGGGGAAAGAAGCAGCAGGGGGGTGGTGGGGGATGGGGGGTGGTGTTGCTATAAATTCATCCGTCCATTTCATGGATACAAACACACGTCTGACACGTGAAATGTAACTGTAGCGCAGAAGCTGATGCTTCCCCTGCAATCAGCGCCGGGATCCCTCTGACCCAGATCTCGCTCGTTTCACAATCCTCTTTATTCTGTAATCACCCAGCTAATATCCATTTGCAGTAGAGAATTTGTGTAAGTCGTGTTGCTTTTTAAAGCCGGGGTGTGCTGCCCGGGGCTCCTCGGCGTCTCTCCAGCCGGCCTGCACGGCACCTTCTTATCTCGCAGGTTCCCGTTGGACTAATTTGACACTTGGATTAAAAGAACGGTTCAAGCGGTTTTGTCATCTTAAATGTGGACGACGTCCTGACCCGTCTCCTGGGCGCCCGCCTTTCATTTCAGGTGATAAATGTTGACTTTTCAACTCGGTGAGATAAAAACGGATAAATCAAACTGAACGAACATGACGGAGGAAAATGCAGGTGCATTTAATGAGGACCGGCGGACTGGATGACACAAATATTGAGATAAATTCACAAGGAAATAGTAAAATAATAATAATTTATTGTTTATCACCTGAGCTGAACAATAATAAATGTGAATCCAGAACAAAATCTTTGAGGGTTAAACAGTTGGATCCAATATGAGATACTGATTTATGAAAGCCAACAACACTGGCTTATCTCTACATTTGATCTATATTGAGAGAAAAAATTAACACAAACATTGTTGAAACAACTAAGAACAATTAAATTGTTGAAGACGGTCAAAACAAATGAGACTGCTCAGAAAATGTCTAAAGTAGTTTTTATAATGTCTGAAAGAACAAAAAGCGACAGCGAAATGAAAATAGAAAGAAAATGGTCGGATTGGCTCCAACTTTAAATCGTCAAACGCGACACAGCATATCTTCAAGGTCAGACACAGGGAACACTCCGCCAGGCAGAGGTACAAACAAACAGGTACAAATTCCAAATAATAATCAAAGCGAGATGGAATTCCAGAAGTCGCAGGAGAAAATCTGAAGCGTCAGACGAAATCCTAACAAAAATATAAAAATGTGGTAGGCGAACGGATTTCAGCCATATAGAACGTTTCCACTTATTCAGCAGCAGCCAGAGGGCTTCTCCTTGTTAGTCACACACACACACACACACACACACACACACACACACACACACACACACACACACACACACACACACACACACACACACACACCAGTCGTGACAGCTGCCATGCGAGGCGCTCGGTCCATCAGGAGCAATTTGGAATGCAGTGTCTTGCTCAAGGGCAGTTGGACATATGGAACGATGGGAGATGTGGAGCCGGAAACCTTGTGAGGCGACTGAACTCCAGCCAGCCAGTGAGTGAGTGAGTGAGTGAGTGAGTGAGTGAGTGAGTGAGTGAGTGAGTGAGTGAGTGAGTGAGTGAGTGAGTGAGTGAGTGAGTGAGTGAGTGAGTGAGTGAGTCTCCTGGGTGATGATAGTGTTAGTATGTGTAGTAACGCAGGGAGTCGGACCAAAACGGATGATTGTCACAAAAAAACAGTTGAAACAAATCATCCATCCATCTTTTATGGGATTTTCTCCACCTGAGGGTGGAGCTGATTCAAAATGACTGCACACTTTTATCCTCTATGGGAAGTTTAGGATCGTCAATCAACCTCACACACACAAGCTTTCCCACACGAAGACACAAGAGACATGTAATCTCACTATGAAATGGAAATACTAATGACGACACCAGCATGGAGCCACTAAAACCACGAAAAGAACTTAAATTGTGGAAACTGGGAAAACGGCTAAGATGGATAAAGAAAACATGTGTGATTAATCAGTTAAAAGTAGGAATACACAGATACCAGTTTTTTAAAGTGTGAATACTAATAGCTGCTTGCCGAGTACCGATGCATCAGTACGATCATTCTTAAAGTTAAATTTAAGAAAAAAGAAAGAAAAAAAAAAAACGCTTTCAAGGTTATGAAATGAAAAGAAGCAAATCAGATCGTCTCATTTCAATGCAGCACAGGCCTGCACACACAGGACGGGCTGCAATGTGATTTTCACAACCAAGCTGCAATACACTTCATCAAATTTGAGCCAAATATCAAATCAATGTTGAGAATTGAATTTGTTCAAACCTGTGTCCGCGCGTTGTCCTGGCTGCTTCGCACTAAAAAGCATGAAATGTGTGAAACGGGCTGCCAATCAAAGCTCCGTTTGCTCGATCATGTTGTCTGAAATGTTCTACAAGTAGATTCATTCCTTCAACGAGCAAAACTAACAATTATTCTACTCGTCAGTGCTGAAAAGCCACGGTGCTCCTATATGAATGTCCAATCACAGGTTATTCATCAGGTAATTACTTCTCAGCTCTTTCAAATACAATACAGCTCAAGTATAAATACTTATAGATGTGATCTCATCTTTGTACATCTAAGAAAGCTTTATAAAAATTGGAAGAAAAAAAAGAAAAAAGCTTGATAAGGCTGCAGTGAGTTTCCTCACGTTGAGGCAAAACACAGTAATTGACTCAAAACAGTCATTTTTGTCACTTTCCACCAAATAAAAATCATGTGGAGCCGCAAAAACATGTTTACCTTTCCCCTGGAGATAACACAGTGCAGAGTTTCGGCAGTTTCACTCTTTTTAAATAAAAATAACTTTTAAGGATTTTGTTATATCTGTTTCAATTTTTTGTGTGTGTGTGGTTTAACCTGTTTTTCAAATTTAAACTGTTGAATTTTTTAGCTGTTTTTCCTTTTCAGCCCTTTCTAGTAATTGTAGCCAATTTTGACATTTATTTTCTTTACACATCTTTTCACGATTTTTAGTTGAGGATTGGTTTTTTTTCTTTGTAATTTTTCAGCAACTTTTTTCATGCCCTCGTCGTGACTCATTGTGAACATGACTCTTACAATATTATCCACACCTTCAGGGAGCCACGACAGGTGGGCTGTAGAGCCACATGTGGCTCCAGAGGCTGGAGAGTCACATGTAGTAACAATCCCAACGTGGCCGTCTGTCTAATATGAAGTCCGTGTACTCCCGTTGTTTTTGTTTAAAGCGTCGTTTCCTCTGTTTGCGCGCGTGTGTGTGGCTTCATTAAACAACCAACAGCTCCTACTAGTGGCCTGGCAGGTGAACTACACTGTTTAGGATTTTTTTTTTCTTTTTCTTTTCTTTTCAAAAACGATGCGTTATCGTACAAACGGGGCCCGGTTATGCAAGAATGAACAAACGTAACAGTCTCAGTTCATTCACAATTTTCTTTTTCCCCTCCTAAGACTCACATCCAGATAGAGACGTCTGCCCTCCCTCGTTCGCAGCATTAAGAGTGTATCACTTCAAAACACTCACACACTCACACGTCGCTGAAATCCCAACGTGAGTAATCTCATCAGAGACAGGTGGCTGTGTGTCGGCGGCCCCGCGTGATCCAGAAGACGGCGAGCGTCGCAGAGATAACGTCTCAGGAGCAGACATGAAACCACTCGGGTGGCGCGGCGCTCATTGATGCGCCAGCGAGTGCTTTGTGTGTGAGGCCGGATGTGTGTGTGTGTGTGTGTGGGGGGGGGGGGGGGGGGGGGGGTGGGTTTGTGTGTGTGTGGCCGTCAATAGTGTTTAAAAGCTCCACACAATGCGACTCGCTGCAATCGAAGTAACAAGGGCATCCAGACGTGGCCTCATTTAACCCGACTAGTCTGCGAGGAGCCGAGCCGGTAATGTCTGCTAATGCTAAAATCATTTATCATCATGCATTTTTTTTTTTTTTTTTTTTTTTTTGTGGTGCATTTGTTTGAAAGCACGGGAAGCAAATCGCTCCAGAAGGACAATCAAGCAGCATGCCTGGTTCTGCTCTGCTCTGTTACCTTCTGCACTTCGCTGTTATAAAACTGACAAGGCTGAAATGCATTTAGTACCACCAGGAGAGGTGCAATTCAGTGGCTCCAAAGTGATGACACAAAGCCTTTTCTTCTTCTTCTTTTTTTTTTTAATGAATCCTCTTAGAGGTAATGTTTTGCAAGGGTGCTGGAAGGAAGGCTTGAAAACTGCCAACTTCATTTTAACACAATAACTGGGAGCTGAGGTTTTTTATATATCTCTTCATACATATAATCCTTTGTAATTTTGTGTGTGTGTGTGTGTGTGTGTGTGTGTGTGTGTGTGTGTGTGTGTGTGTGTGTGTGTGTGTGTGTGTGTGTGTGTGTGTGTGTGTGTGTGTGTGTGTGTGTGTGTTCTATGGTGACCTCACACAAGCAGCCCCACAATGGCATTGAATCCTTGCAGTGAATGGAACAAAAAAACAAACAAATACAAACTGTCGGTGTCCCTGCAGCCGACCTCCACCGTCGCTTTGGGTGAAATGTAAATCTGACCTTCACGATATACGGCAATGGGCAGAATGTAGAAAAATAAGCGTTTCTATTCATAACAAGGACTTGTTTCAATGTGTGATAGTGATAGTAAATACTTCAGTTAGGATGCATGTTTTTCACTGCTTCTGGAGATCTCTTATGTGTGTGTGTGTGTCATCATATGACATACACACACACACACACACCAATGGCAATGAAATTGCTGCTACGGTTCAATGTATTGTCCAAGGACACTTAGCCGGCTGGACTAGCAGAGCGCAGAATCGAACATTGTGATTAAAAGGAAAATCTGCTCGAACACCTGAGGCACAGCTTCCATCCATTAACCCCTCGGTCACAAGGAGCCGATCCCAGCTGACTGAACCGGAGAAAACCTGGACGCGTCTTCAGTCCATCACTCGGCTAATACAAAGAGAAAAGCAATCCCACTCACGTTCACAACTACCGGCAATACAGAGTCACTGACGGATCTGAGAGATGCGTTCAGGCAATACAGAGTCAGTGACGGACCTGAGAGATGCGTTCAGGCAATACAGAGTCACTGACTGACCTGAGAGGTGTGTTCAGGCAATACAGAGTCACTGACTGACCTGAGAGGTGTGTTCAGGCAATACAGAGTCACTGACTGACCTGAGAGATGCGTTCAGGCAATACAGAGTCACTGACTGACCTGAGAGATGCGTTCAGGCAATACAGAGTCACTGACTGACCTGAGAGGTGTGTTCAGGCAATACAGAGTCACTGACTGACCTGAGAGGTGTGTTCAGGCAATACAGAGTCACTGACTGACCTGAGAGATGCGTTCAGGCAATACAGAGTCACTGACTGACCTGAGAGATGCGTTCAGGCAATACAGAGTCACTGACTGACCTGAGAGGTGTGTTCAGGCAATACAGAGTCACTGACTGACCTGAGAGATGCGTTCAGGCAATACAGAGTCACTGACTGACCTGAGAGGTGTGTTCAGGCAATACAGAGTCACTGACTGACCTGAGAGGTGTGTTCAGGCAATACAGAGTCACTGACTGACCTGAGAGGTGTGTTCAGGCAATACAGAGTCACTGACTGACCTGAGAGGTGTGTTCAGGCAATACAGAGTCACTGACTGACCTGAGAGGTGTGTTCAGGCTCACACAAGCAGCAACATTTTCGGCCGTCTGAGACGAAAAATCAGCTCGTGGCAGAATCGTGCGCAAAATCGTCAGGCCTTGTTCGCGGTTCTCAGACGACTGAGGTATCGGTCACAAGCCCGCTGCTCCTATCGGACTGTGTCCGATATTTGTGGGGTCACAGCGGCAGCTCTGATCACGGCAGCTGAAACAAACCAATAGACGTGCGAATGCTGACATGCTTGCATCGAATGCTGGCCTCTCCAGCTCACCTCTCCTTCCGCGCCACGGCCGCATCCATGTTCTCCTCTTCGTTTTTTTGGTAGATATTTCTCCAAACCTAAGAATAACGCAAGAGCGAGAGTTCTGTCCATGTGCCTTCATACTTCCTGAATGGAAGACACACCCTTATGACCATTGATTCTTGCATAATCACGTCGAGTTGGCGCAGATTCGGCTCGTACAGTCTGCAGAAACGATTATTTAAATTCGTCCCGTGAACGGAGTTTCTAAGAGAGTGTGAGGAATCAGGAAACACGTGCAAACTCTGCACAGAAAGGAGACGAGCCCAAATTCAGGTAGGGACACTTTCACTGTGCTCACATTTTAAATTGCATGCGAACATAGTGTGATGAAAGTCGACATGCTTTATCAAAAAAAAATGTCTGAAACCAGAGTTACAAATTTCTTAAGAGCAGCGGACACAACACTCTTAGCTTTCATTACTAACAAACTAGCGTTAGCATCAAAGCTATGCTGTCAGGGTGAGTTTGTGAAAACATCCATAATGCAACAGCTATGGGAGAGGTTTTTTTACTCGCTGTATATTTCCTCAGTAGGTTTCATTAAAATTGGCTTTATGTTGAGATTGTACCTGTTTGGTTTTGCGGAAGTTCAAGACATTTTCACCTCGTCCACTCCGCGCCTCTCCGGCAATATTTGACCGGTCAAGATGGAATTGGGCTGTTTGAGGAGCCTGAACTAAAATTTGTTCAACAGTCCTGCCATCAAGCGATTGGCTGGAGCTCTGAGCTCCAAGCAGCACCGATTAAACTGTGCGACGCCACGGAGTTTGAGATGTTTGTGGCGGAAGAGATCAACAGCAAATAAATGTGAACTTGGCAAACAAAAAGATCGTATGGGAGCTTTTCTGATACAAAGTCAACACTGTGGGTAAAACGAACCTCAAAAGAGAATCAGAAGAGACAGAAAATATCTTATCAGAACACGTCTAATACTTCAATACTTCTAACCTTTGGCTTACGATTCTCCTTCCTTCCATATTTAAAACAGAAACCACCGAAAGCAATGCACTCTCAGTTTAAAAAGACCTGGTGCATTGTACATTAATTAGAAGTGTATGCGTTTCTTCACCAAACATAAGAAGAAGTCCTCTGAATTTCACACAAGATAAAACATTTTGACATCGATCCTCAAAGAAGCACCTTCGGTATAGGAAGCATGGATATTTTAATATCGAGCTGCACATTATAACTGTAGAGGTCACCAGTCCATCACAGGACAAACAAAGCTGCTCGTCCTCCAATCCCAAGGTTGACGGTTTGATCCCCGTCTCCTCCCGGCGGAGTGCCGCGGTGTCCTTGGGCGAGAGTCTGAACCTGGTGGTTTATTTCCCCGTGGAGACGGCGCAACTCTGTCACTGCCGTAAATGTGACTGACTGTGTAAAGTGTTTTGGGACAAAAAAAAAAAGCCCAAAATGAGCCAAATCATTGTAAAAGAATGTGAAATTTTTAAAATGCATAAATCTCACTTTGATTTTTTTTACAAGTGTTCAGGGTGATTACATTAATTAGGATATTAAATTTGTGGACCAGAGCGATGGCGATGCTCCACTAATCTCAATTAAAACTACCCTTGGATGATATTGCTTCGATTCAGCTTCTTTCAGTTCAAATAATGAGGATTTGACCATCCAGACATGTCACAGGATGACTTTCTGATATTGCACTGCCCCGTTTAAAAGAGCCTGTTGTTCTGTGTCCTGTTTGCTGACACGAAACCTGCAGCGTCACAAATAACTTGTCTGTGTTTGCACTCGATTTCCCTTCAAGCCTTACATTACATCCTGTCACCGCTTTATGCGTATCTCTTTAAATCCAGAGCTCTTAAACCATCAATGATTTGAAGACGATTCAAAAAGTACCAGAAAACTGAGAATTTGGACTTTCCATTGAAATATCTCTCATTAAGTACTTTAATTATGTTGCCACATATTTTCAGAGAATGAAACTACAATTTCCATTGAAAATGCAAAACTGGCTTAGTTTAGCTGACATTGGTAGTTAAAGCTCAACTTTTTTTTTTTTTTTTTTTTTTTTTTTAAGTAGTCCATCTTCACGCAGACAGTGAAAATGCTGCTACTGTGCACACGCACTCCGTCCCTAGTAAATAGTTCTTCTGCACATGCACAAGTAGATGGACAACAACAACAACGTTTGCAGCATGTGGTTCTCTGTGTGCATGTGTGTGAGTGGTTTCATTACAAAAACAATCAACAGCACCCACCAGTGGTCCAACATGGAAACATTGTCAGTAGATCGTACCTCAAGTTCAGCTGAATTCCTTCCTCTGTCTCTGACAGTTTGACGTACAGCCTGCGGCGTCAAACCCTTGTTGATGCATGCGAGGCTTTTGTTGTCTGTCACCTTTACAAGAAAGTTAAAATACGAGGTCCTGAGGTTGATTTTGGCCCAATTTATTCTCGTCATCGCCTTCCACACACATTTGCAGTCTCCCTGCCCTGCTGCGACTCTCACGCAAACAAAAACTGCCTCCATGTGTTTTACACACAACGGCTCTGTGCGTCCAGTTAATAGACTTCGGCGTTCCGTATTCTACGCCTGTTTGCCGGATGATGCATGTTGTTTCTGTATCCGGCGCGATAACAGGCGGCTTGATGAGCCCTGTGTTGCGCTAACCGGTGTCATCCATCAACAATGTTGTACGCATCCGCCGACAAGTGAGTCCCGGCAAAAAGAGGAACGCGACAAAAGAAACACAATGAATGCAGCGATATTGTTTGGGAAACAAACACGCGGATCTAACTCACTCAAGGGCACGGCGACCAACAATGGAATATGATGTTGTTGTTCAGTGGAGTAGAATCGGCCCACAGTTGGTTGGAGAGGGTTGAAGAGAGACTGGAAGGCAGATGAGTCACTGCAGCTGTAATGAAGAAGTCCAGTATTGTGCAGGTCAGGATGTCAAACTCATTTGACTTCAGAGGCCACAGAGAGCATAATGTGATATTAACCTTGTCGTGATCTCGGCCCCCTGAACTGACTCGCCACGTAACGCCGTAAAAATCATAATCCCGATTATTTGGGGGCAATATTGAAATCACGATTATTTACACGATTATGTCTTTGAATTTGGAACAGTATTTATTGAACATGTTTAATAAAATAGACTCTCCTGTTAAATATATAAAAATATCTTGTAATGTAGTAGTACAAAATACACTGTTGTACTTCACTCAATCTTTTGAAAACAAGAAATAAAGAAAATACAATAAGAGATAGATATACTTCAATAAATAAGTCCAGCATAAATACTTTAATAAATTGGTCCAAAGTAAAATGTTGGAGGTGGAGAGCCGATGAACGGGAGGTTCAGCAAGGAACAAACTTTATCCTCCATTCCGTCACACTTCTCAGAAACGCTTTTCTTTTCCCTCGTCTCTCCATCGGAGCTTCACACACGGTGGAACAGCAAAACAACTTCCTCTCTTCAAAATAAAGTTCCCCACCGCCCCACAGTAACTGGGTGAATTATGACCTTAACTGATCACCACAGTGGTGGAACTTTATTTTGTAGAGAGGCGGGGTTTCCGGAGAGAGAGAGAGAAAAGAAGAGTTACTGAGAAGTGGTGGGTTAATGGAGGATAAAGTTTGGAGTTCCTTGCTGAACCTCCGACTCCTGGTCATCGGTTCTAAAACATCATCCTTTTTCCTCCATTAGATGAATTTTGAGATCATCTGGAGCCAAAATCGTCATCACGGTAAAAATTCCAGTAATCGAGCCGCCCTTCTGTACGGACTAATGTATGCCTCTGGTGGTCACATAGAGAAATTGCAGTTAATGGAAAGTTTTGTCTTGCAGGCTGGATTGGACAGTCTCATCTTGGCCATACCTTCCACTTCTCTCCACGCAATGCATTGTGGGTTGGTTAATCCACCATTTTACCAAGAACTGCTTTAGATCTGTGTGCAAACTGGAGTATTTAAACGTGGGGTTTGAGTGTGTTAGTACTTGTGTTCAATAAGGAGAGATTCCAGCTGAGTGGCTGTCGGCTCTTGATGAAGTTGGACATGCTGATGATGGGAGAAATAAATAAGTCGCAGAGTCGCAGCAAAAAGCCGTATCAATTTGGCTTTAAAAAAAAAAAAATGCAATTCGCAAGATGATCTTGTGGCAAAGTCAGGGAAAAACAGCAAGAATAACAAAAGATATTTAGAAACGATGGAAAGAACAAAAGAATTCATCGGCCAGCATGAGGAAGTGCACGAACGGTGATTTCTGCAAAAGGGTGAGATGATTTGTGCCTTCATCTCAAACATGTTAAATAATGATGCAATCATAATTAACACCGCTGCCTGCAGGCTTCGTAAATCACTTTGCGTGTGGTAAAATGATATATTAGCATAAACTCCTCCCAGTATCGAACAACTTCTGCTCAGAGAGCCTGATTTTGCATAATTCAGGCAGGCCTGCTAAATGGATTGTACGTATTACCTTACCCATCTATCAAACACAGTCTGCATTGCATTCACTGATTCTATCTGATTGTCGTGCAGAAAGTAAGTGGCTTTATAGATATGCTGATCTGGAGATGAAACGCTGCAGTCTGCGGTTCTAATTTGACCTGTAACAGCCTGCTTATATGGCCAACAAGCAGCAGGTTCAGGTTAGCATCAATGGGGAAACTCCACCACATGGTCATGGTAGAAGAAATGTTTAGTATGGAGTGTGTGTGTGAAAACAAAAACTATATTGCACTAAAGCAATTATAAGGTTATAATCAGTGTTAAAAGCTTTAGCTGTCAGTGGTTATATTGTTATGGCTGATTAACTTTTACTGTTAGTGGTGCTGGAGAGTTACACGATGTTCCTCTTTGTTCTCCCCGGGATGATTAGAAGCTGCAATACACAAAATTATTAGAAATTCTGTGTTTATTTGTGGGGATTTATATGTAATTGAGTGAAAAATGTGTGTCACAAGACGGAGACGATGTGTATTCACACACTTCACAGACGCCTTTTTTTTATATTATTCAGTCCTCTGAAAGAACAAAGCCATATACCAATCATTAGATGTGTGAAAATGTTTCCCAATACAATTATATCTATCACACAATGGGAACATTTTCCTTTTAAAGGGTATTTGTTTAGTGTGTGTGTGTGTGTGTGTGTGTGTGTGTGTGTGTGTGTGTGTGTGTGTGTGTGTGTGTGTGTGTGTGTGTGTGTGTGTGTGTGTGTGTGTGTGTGTGTGTGTGTGTGTGTGTGTGTGTGTGTGTGTATCCACGGGAATAAGATGAATAAAAACATCAAACTAGCTTATATGTGTTTTTCCTTGTGTAAAACATTCACCTGAGCCGTGTTGCTCTGATAACCAGTAATCAGACGGTATTGTCATCGTCGTGGCAATCTGACACACCTTAGGAAAAAAAAAACGGACGCGGCAGATATTCTGAGGCCTTTCTTTCAAGTGGCTCGAGACGCCTCCGTCGCCAATTATCACCACAGCCGTGAGCCGAGTATTGGTTTTGTGTGCGACGGCGTCGTTTTCCCGCGAACGGAGGTGGGAGTCGTACTTTAAATGATGAGAAAACATTCACCTCACAGGTTTGTTAGTGTCTCTGCTGCCTGTTGATCGTGCGGCTGACTAACACCAACAAACCGAAGAAGAAGCGACACGTGAGGGAAACCGAATCGGTATGGAAAGACGTGACTGAGTCGTGAGGGGGAGGCCGACGGTGGCGCCGTCTATTGAGAGCGCCTCCGGGGAAGACGTGCGGAATCTGGGCGGAGCTTCAGTCACCTCGAGTTTGATGAATCCCAACAAGCCTCAGGTTGGAGCAGAGCTACACAAGTATTGCAATAATTAATACCACTGTAGCCACGTGGAGAATAATTGTTGTATTTATGTCGTATTTGGCCCCGTTTGCACGACAACTTTTCAAGTAAAAACATTGATTTTGCCTTTTTGGTTTCAGAAAAGTTTCCCGTTAACAAGGCAGTATTAAAAAAAAAAAATTCTTTGTTTCCACGGAAACGGCAGAAATTCTGAGAATGATCGGGCTTTCCTGTTCGGCCGTAAGCAGGTGTATGTTTGGGTTTTTTTGTATTGATATCACATGTGCAGACAACAATACGCTGTAAACATTAGCAAGTACATGGGCGTTCGTATGGACCGCATACGAAGTTGGATTGTTACTCCGGGAGACTCTCAACTGTAAAATTACCAAGTCCCAGGAGAAAGTGGAGTCATGTTGCTTTATAGCCCCATTTACATGAAGATGGAGTCGTAGCATAACTATAAAATTTCGTTTGAGCGTATCCGTAATATCGATCCAACAAGTCTTCTGTCCATATGATCATCCGTGTATTCGCCACTGTTGATGGATTTAGCACATTGTTGTATGCTCCTGTGTGGATTCAAAATATATATATTTTTTAAAACAAACAGCACCCTCTAGTGGCCTAACATGAAAACTACACGATTCTGCCATTTCCGTGAAAACGTTGTGGTATGAAATATATATTTCAGATGTAAAAATAACACTGACGGACACTATTACCATGTATCATCCTCCAATGTGACGACACACGATCCCAGACGCTTGATGTCAACGGACGTCAACCTCTCGTAGCGCCGCTGTGAGAAATGGATGCGACTCATGCTACGAAGTTCGTTCGTTACAAAATGAGGTGTTTCATATGCACCCGGTGCAGCCGCAGTGATGACGGCCAGCATACTGAATGGATTCTTCATGCACAGACATTATTTCAACTCTCGTCCTGTTGCTCAGCAGATCAAACTCCTGTGTGTGTGTGTGTATGCAGCCTCCTGTTCCAAAATCCAGCCCCACCTCCGGTGTGGAGACTTAACGCCGCTTTGTGAAAACAGCTCAAGCCGCTGCTGTTGCTGGATGGTGCAGTAAAGGCGAGAGTATCAAAGTCTCTTTGGAACACGAGTAACAAGGTCATCGCTTGCTTGGTAACTATATCACGAGAACTGAATGCAAAGCAGTAACCAGGGGACTTCAGAAGAGGGAAGGAAATACAGTGTAAGAATAACATGATTATAGAGCGGTTAACAAAAGAATGTAGCAATGGAAAGCAAACATAACGAATAAAAGAAAGTAATTATATCGTCAGCTGAGATATTGGTGATGCTGCCATGAAAGCTAGCGACTCAGTTGCTATGAATTTAACCTCAAAGCCAAGCTGTCAGCGTGAGTTTTCACAATGCAACAGCTACATACATGTTTCATGGGCCATATCCAGGAAACAAAGGTACATGTAAGCAAGATGCTACTGCCTTTAATGCAGTAGCAGTGTTTGTGTAGCGCTCTGTTGTCATGCTGTGACATTAAGTGGTCATAGATGGTATGTATTGCATTTACATTTTCGATTCAGTCTTACGTGTATGGTGCCAAATAGAGCGCAGTCATTTCAAGGAACTTTCCTGAGAGGTGGAGACTTTCTGGGATTCCAGTCCTCGGTTGGGGTTATAAATTGCACGGCCAGCCAAACGACAGAAAAAGTGTGACTTGTCGTCCGGCGTATGTATTTAATGTGTTTGGTCCGGTCTGCTGGTGAAGTAGCGTTCATCGCTAGGAGACGGAAATACAATTTGCTGTGGTAAAAACAATGCGGAATGCATAGATGAGAGGGACGTCCGTCCCCTCCGTCCCTCCAACAGTAACTCAGTTTGTTCAGACGTGCACTAAATGTCATCTGATTACAGTAATGCACTACTTTGTAATGCATTAAACTGAGTAATTGCAGATATCTCCTCCATGCTGCACCAACAAGGTGTCAGTGCATCTCTGAATACTTTACTACCTCCGTTCTGCAGCGCTTAGCCCTGAGTCTATTTGTTATGAAGACATAAATCTTTAAAGCAGGTCACAAATATGTATTAAAAAAGAGGCACTGTAATTTCCTTTGCCAGTAGGATGCCGCATTTTTTCTCTCTCTCTTTTTTCCCCCCTGTAAATGTTGCTTAAAAGGAGCTGAATGGTATCTTTGTTGGGGGTTCTTATCAGTGGCCGTTATATACTGAATGTGTGGCGCCAGCAGCTGGATGATGCATGTGAGGCGAAGTGAAAACGACTAAACTCGTCGGGTTCATGATGATAAAGGGAAGTGTAACCCGCTGCAACACAGTGGAGATGTGTGCCTTTGTTTCCAAACAATAGAAGACGCCTTTTCGACATTTCACTGTATTTTGCATTAGAAGGTTGCATTAAAATTGGATTTATGTCGAGAATTGTTCAGTTTTGTGAAACCATGGACATTTTCATCACCTGTGCTCTGCGCTACAACAAATAAAAAGCTTAAAAGTTTAGACTTAAAGGTTATTGTGGCACTATTTCATCAATCCAGCCCACTCCTAGATAGAATTAGTCTGCATGTTGCCCCTGAACTAAAAGGAGTTTGACACCCCTGCAGTGGAAGGTCTCACCGAACACTTACAGTTAAATAATCCCCTGGATTAAACCTGGACTGGATTTTTCAATGGGAAGAGAATATGCATGAGTTTCCTGTCACATTTCATTGAGTGTGACTGTCTTTTGATGGGTGACCTGTCCAGAGCAAACCCAGGGGAACAACCCATGATGTAATAATAGCAAATAGTGGAAGATATTTAATTAATTGTCATGACATTATAACGGTAATGTAATCAATTATTTGAATCAGAATCATGGTATTGTTATTATGCATATGCTTCCAATCACACAACATAATTGCACTTGGAAGTCGAGACGTTCAGCAAAATCCAAAAGGCAGAAAATATAATAAAACATAATAAAGTCAGATAAAATACATACATTGAAAATAACCATAATTAATATTGTAATAATATATAAATAGGGCTGCTTTCTTGTGATAGGGATAGTCATCCAATTCATTCAGTTAGAAAAAAAAAATCTTTCTCTATTTAATTACATTATTGTCCATTATCATGTTAATGGTTGTTGCATAGCCTGTCACCTGGAATCAGCTTGATGAAGCAGCTCCGAAGAGAAACGATGGCTAAATGGATCTTTTGCTGTTACTCTGAAACTAACATGAGAAAGAAGGTTTTTAAAATTGAACATAGCCGACATGCTTTTCATCTCTTAACCTCCCCATGTTTTTTTTAGCGCTGGTCCGACACCCAAGGTCGGTCCACACTAATCTGTGGAAATATGCAACAACCGGCTTAGTAGCAATAATTGCATTTGGAATCATTCGTTCTTGGCTCTAGTTTTTATGTAAAAATGTTTATTTATCAAGAGTAAAAAAGAAATACAGCTTCATCCTGTTAGGACAGAATTTCTAACAGATGGTTTAATTTCTCCAATCAACACGGCCCGACATTTTTGCAAAAATGAGAATCGCATGAGCATTTTTTTGGACGTTTTTATTCAGACTATCAATCTGGATTCTCCAGAGCATGAAGACGAGTAATTTTCACCACAGCCTCAGTAAATGTCTCATTTAGCCCCAAGTGGACGGATTTAAAAATGCTCAGTGGGGAAGAAAATGGCTCTGTGGCGTCTCCTCTGAACAACGCCGTTACTCTAACAACACGACACAACAGGAGCCGGCCTGCGACGACTCTGCTTAGTCATGAGCTGCAACAATATTAGATCTTCACAACCTGCAGATTACAGTCATACCAGTCGGGTATATACATGCTATAAACATTAACACACGGACATTCTCGTGGACAGACGAGAAGTTGGACTGTTATTACAGTACCTGAACTATGAAACTATGGCGTCCCAGGAGAATCTGGACTGGGAGTCATTGTCGTTATCGTCCATGAAGTATTTACTACGGAAGCCGATTAGCATGCGCAGTCGCAGCGTTTCATAAAAGAAAAACGGGGTCGGAGCGGTTGTGAAAAGTTCCACACAGGGAGCTTTCCTACTCGCGTTCGACAGTGGAAATGTTACGTCAACGGACGACGACGACACAAGGAGAGTTTTTAAAAACGTTGTCATGGAAACGGGGCTTTACAGAGCTAATGGATCCCACCAGGAGGAGCGCTGTCAAAGTCAAAGTCAGCTTTAGTGTCATGTGTGCTAATATGCATGACATACAGCACAGATGAAATCTCAGTCCTCTCGGACCCACAGTGCAAAAAGGCATGTAGTAATATATTAAAAATAACTGGATTAAAAATAGCTGTCACTTCTCCTTGCTGATGATCACGGTTCATGTCACTTCACTTCCTTTCCTCTCATATGCCAGCGTTCATCAAAGGGACACACGACCAGTGGGCTCTCTGTCCCCGAGAGTTGTCTCTCCTAAATATCACAACTCCGCTTGTACTGATTCACCATGTGCATGAACCAGCAACGGGTGCTGGGGGAGGCGGGATTAAAGTCACGCGAGTGGAAAAACCCTCTAAATATGTCTTGAACTAATGAGTACGGAGAGTCGTGGCTCTGCGGGCGCGATGTGGATGTTTTGTGGGGTGACTCTTCTGCTCGGAGGGACTCCCCCGGGAGGCCTGGACCACCTGGTGGTGCTTTAGAACCGGAGCGAGATCCACAGCTGCTGCTGCTCCATAAAGAGTCCAAACAATGACAAGAGCTTCCATGCCAGACTCTTCAAAGTTCTCCAACAACTCAAAAAAATTTTTAAAAGTTTTTGCGAGGACTAAACAAAGCGTATCAGCAAATTCAATACTTGGCTTGATTTAGACCCCCGTTTCCGTGACGACAATTCAAGTTAAACCGCATCTATTTTGCAATTTTGTTGTCAGAAAAGCTTTGCGTTTACACGGCAACGTTTTGAAAACGATGTCGTTTTCATGTGGAGCATGAATAAACATGATTAATCACTTTTGATGAGAACTTGTCAGGTGGAGAGGATTTTTTATTTTGTCTTTTTGTGAATGTTCAGGGTGATATCTGAAAATAGAAAGGCAGCATTCCCCAAACTCTTATTTTGCTAGTTTCCCCTATGTGTCAGAATACTCCATGCAAAATGTCATGTTTATATGATAATCTATGCAGTTATACTACCTTAGTATTTACATTTACATCATTTCAGCAGAAACATTTCTCATTAAAAGGGTTTTCTGGCTCCTGAGACCAAACGGCCCCGAGTTGGGAGGTCAGAGGTCAGTGTCAAATTAAGACGACCCAACGTGCAGTTTAACTGGAAATAATAGTGGGGAAAAAAACATCCTGAGGGGAATACCGTCTTTTTTAAATCCACCATTAAATAACTGTTGCAGCACTATGGTGCAGACAAAGTTGATGCTGTAAACACATTCCAGAGTGAAGAACACAGATCAACAGCAGCAGAACCTTGAAGTGAAGTACCATACAGTCTAATAGCCATGTATACAAACCTCAACAGCAAACGTGTGCAGTGAATTAAAACAAAATGAAACCGATGTCACTTTGATTTTGCGCTGCGGCTGAGGTATTCAGATTAATATCATCTTTTTTTTTTTTTTGCACGCAATGTCCCTATTTTTAAAATGGTGCTAGATTGAGTTCTCAAGTTGAGACCTTAGAAACTGCAGTAGCTTCTTAAAGCGCTCGGCCTTTTGCATGGAGTATTTGTGTGTAATGTGGGTTTTCGGCTCCGTCCAAAAACATGCGGTTGATCGGGGAGTTTAGAACTGAGCTGAATATAATGAACTTGAAGTTGCTCATTTGGAAACACCAGTTGTGTCCATCTTTTACTGGTGATAAGTAAGTGATTTCAGGTTTCCACTCAGTCGTTGTGATGCTTTACGTTTCTTTTGTTGACTAGTATATGCAGATATTGTTATATATGCACCCTGAACTGTTTCTCCTCTGCCGTCATCCATATTCTAACACATCTTTGTGACTTTCGCAAAAAGGAAAAAAAAAAAGTAATGATGTTTCCCTGACTTATAATTCTGAGGAAATGTGAAACTGAAGTGTCTTTAAAGAAGCACCATTATAATAAATTATTCAGCGGAATCTGGGATACCTCGACTGGAAGGAGGGATATCACATCCCAGTTCGGGTTGCTACAGATAAAATAAGCTCCACTCGGTGAATAAGTCATGAGGGTTTTATCGGATTATTTCTGCAGAGTCAGTCGATTTCTTTGTTGCTTTTAAGCATTTGGCTTTTTGGTGAGTCAATCAACAATAGTCAAATCTCTACAGTAACTGGGAAACAAAAGGGAAAAAAGAAAAGTTGACGGGAGCTGGACGGGCAGAGAGAGAGAGAGAGAGAGAGAGAGAGAGCGAGAGAGAGAGAGAGAGAGAGAGAGAATGAAGTTTGTGTTTCACAGTCCTGTCAGGGAATCAGCCATTCCCCGAGAGCAGCCGAGCCACTGTCAACAGCACTCTTCAAACTTTCCTGTAACCTGTTCCCCACCAGGAGGAAGCAAACAACGTATTCCTCCTGAATCCGACGGCTTTGTCTCCATGGCAACTAATCCGCAGGCTGTGGCGGTGGAGGAGTACCTCGATGAACTTCTCAATGAGAACAAGCCGCCGTGGGCCGAGGAGCAGCAGACTCTGAATCCTGACGGCGTCACAGGCCCCGGCTGCAGCGCGATGAGGAGACGCTCGATTCGGGGTTTTTGTCCCGACGACAGTTTGAAACACGTGAAGACGGCGTGAAATCCCCCCCGGAGAAGGAAGACATTGTCACGGCGTGTTCGGGGGTTTGTTTTGGTGGTGATCTTGTGTCACCTTCTAATGGGTTTGCAACACTTTGCAGCTTCGTCATGTTTGTGGTTCGACGTACAGCCTTAGGGAGACGCGACGTAAAGGCATGTGGTCGTATTGTTAAGTTCTGCTGGTGGTGGTGGATGACGTGTCTCTATATATTTCTGGAAATCCAGGCTTGCTAGAAATATGTTTGGTCTTTTTAGAGCATTTTTGTGTATTTTTCTAGCTTGATTTGTTGTGTTGTGGCCACATTATTATTATTATTTGTATCTTTTTGTGGTTGTTTCCTGGCAGTTTATTGTCATTCTGGCCTCGGGTGTCTGTTTACGCCACGACGGGACTTGGAACCACTGAAAACTCAAGTTTTTGAAAACTTTATGGTGGAACTTTACGAAAATATTCAGAAATATTGCCACTGTGCATGCTTAGATTAGATTAGATTAGAAGCTTTATTGTCATTGTACATGGTACAACGAAATTGCGGTGTAGCTACAATAGACACACAGTAGACATACAATGGAACACAGGCAGCCATTCTCACATTCAGCATTGCATTCATCTCAGCAGACACACCATATATACAGAATAACCTAAACATTCACACGCACCCAGATGAGTGAGTAAGTGAGGACATTAGTGCAGTAGGTAAAAAAGAAACAACCGATAATAAGTTACATAAAATACAAAACTAGCTACTTGAGGTACCTTGGCTGAATGAGTATGTGCGGTTTGAGCACAAGGTACATGTTATTGCACAGAATATAGAATATTGCACACAGTCTGAGGTAGGTAGTTCTTCAGTGTTCAGTGCAGTGATGGCTTGAGGAAAGAAGTTGTCCCTTAGTCTATTGGTCCTGGTCCTGATGGACCGGTACCGCCAGCCTGAGGGCAGCAGTTCAAACAGGTGGTGCTCACCATAGTCTTAGTAAATAATTCTACTGCACATGCTCAGTGGATGGACAATAAAAACTGTTGGCCTCCAGAGCGTCATGACTCCGTATTCTCCTGGGACTTGGTGGTTTTACTGTTGAAAGTCAGTGTAATAGTTATTCATACGAATGTGCATGTTGGTGTCAATGTTCAAGGGGTCAGATTATGTCAAATTAGCACTCCCAATTTCACTTTCCAACGGCGCTAATCATCCCCATGCCTGGAACGACGCCTCAGAAGTGAGAAAGTCTGTCCCCTGTAGCGTATTTTGACCAACTCGGGACCAAACACAGTGTTTGTGCCATTTTCATGTCAACTGATCATTTTCAAAACGCTGCCGTATCTACAAAGCTTTCTGAAAGGAAAACACAAAACTGATGCATTTTCATTTGAAACATTGTCGTCTCTGGCTTTTTCACTCGTTATGTTGCTTTTTTTTTTTATGTCTGCTGTCTTGGACATGATTTGAATGAACACAATGAAATATTAAGAGTCTCTGGGAGCAGATGCTTTAACTCAGAAGCCTGAAGGATTCGCAGGACCGGTCTTCTCTAGGACCATTTGTGACTTTTAATGTGTATAATATATGGTGTGTGTGTGTGTATGTGTGTGTGTGTGTGTGTGTGTGTGTGTATGTGTGTGTGTGTGAGTGTGTATTTGTTTTGGAGCAGACCTCACAAAGGGCATAGTAATCAAAGCAACAAAGGCATCCACATGGAGGTTAATTACGGCGCGGGGAAAATTACTGCTGAAAGGAGCTAATGACGTGTGACATTAGCCACTGTGGGCTAAGTGAAGATATAATTAGATGAATCAGCCAAAAGCGGCGTGAAAACAAGATGCTCTGTTTGCTAGTTTTCTCGATATGACACTTTCTGAACAAAATTCAAAAGGAGGAAGCCAGGGGGGGTAAAAAAAAAAAAAAAAAAGTCGCACTGTGCACAGCAGTTGTACAAATTTAAACGAAAAGACTAAGCCTGTTTTAATTCAGCCCAATTTTCCATAAAAGAGCTCTACAATTTATAAATATCTACAATGTTTCTCTGTTTTAAAGCAGAAATGTCTCCAAAAGGTGACATTCAATGAATTATGTTCATTAAAGATTACATTTTTTTTACAAACAAAATAAATGCAATTTCAACATTTGAACACATTTCTGTTGTAAAATCAATATCCAACACTTGTCTTTGAGTTCCGTCCAAAGATGTAACAAATAGTTTGTTGTTTTCTGTTTATTTTTTAGCAGATTTGAAATCTTATCTCTGCATTGGAACCTCTGACTTTTCACTTCTGGTCCTCAGGCCACATGTTTCACACCTCTGGGCTTCATAAGATGTTTAGTGGTAATAGAGCTCTGTGCTTTGTCTTATAGGGAAAACATGGGCGCCTAAGCAAAAAAGTTAATGGGAGGATGATGTTGGTGATTTGAACCAGGTACCTATTGAAACTACTCCAAATCATTGTATTAGTCATTTTTATTCAATTCAAGCTGCCACATTTTTCATAAATCCTTCAGGTAGATATGCTCAGTCAACGCTCACACTGTTCACTGCACTTCTATGTCGTCACGTCAACAAAAGTTCATTTTAGTTCAGGGTCCCCATTCAGCCCCAATTTCATCAGGTGCATTACCGGACTGGTAAGACAGTGAATTTAAACCAAACAGTACAGAAAAAAGTTGAATTTATCGAAACCCTCTTGTGCAAAATACGGTGAAATCCCGCCCAAAAAAACCTAATGTTGCATTATTCATGTTTTTACAACCTCACCCTGACGGTATGGCTTTGAGGCGAGTTTGATAACAAGGAGCAGCATCACCAATATCGTTCATAGAGAAGCTTCAACTCAACTTCTCCTGCCACAGCTCCACTCAGCTCAATTCTTTGTTTACATCCCGCAAACTGTTCGGACTAATTCTGTCTTTGTCGCTGCAAAGGAAGGGTTCAGCGTCGGCGTGGAGCTGATTAGTGCGTCAGCTCATACTGTATTTCTATTAGTTAGTTAGTTGACGTAGGTCGTCAGAGTGTCTCTTGGCCTCACGGTTTGACGGAGGATCACAGCTTTGGCGCCAAGATCAAAGGTATCGCCACAATTCTCTCATGGCTGTTAGAATTTGTTTGGGACGGCCCAAAATTGCACCGTGTGCCTTTAAACCAAGTTCAACATCAATACAATGTAAAAAAAAAAAAAAAAAACATTAAAAACATAAATCCAAAACATTCAACAGCCATGTTCAGCTGAAACTTTATTTATTTTTTCCCACTCACAGCTTGTTAGAAATAGATTTAACTACTTTTTTTTGTTCTTTGCTTTCAAAACAATGTTTCCTCAAATGTCTCTCAGCCACTTTGCAACTCGTCGAACTGCGTGCACAGCAAACTGATTTGGCCCGACGTGAACGGGCGACACAACATTCGGAGTCTCGGAGATGACAGTGGAACTCAAGCCGAAGTTTAAAAGTGCACAGCGGGCGGCTTCATTAAAGAAAAACATCGCCACGGCGACGGTTTTCTTCTTGGCGCCGGTCGTCCAAACAAGCCGAGCAGGGGACGGATCAGGAGCAGAGCAGAGCCACGGGGTCACTTTGATGTACAGGGGGAAGAAAACTGCTAATTTCTAGAAGTTTTTTTTTTTTCTCTCTCTCTCTTTTCTTGCTGGAAAAAGAGACGGCGTGACCGCAAACTATAAGATACCAGAGAAATCCAAGAGCTTGAAGCAGAAATATCCTAATTAACGCGATAAACAAGCTGAACTTGTCAGCTGTAAACACCTACACAATGCCACAGCGTCACATGGGAAGCTGTTACAAAACATATGAACTATAAAATCAAAGTGTGAACTATCAAACCTTAACTAAACATAGCTTTGAAGGGCTGGCTCTGGAAGAGAGGGAGTCGTTCCTCCAAAAGACGTCATTCACGTGTCTTAAGGAGCAGGTCATTAACAAGATTACAGAATAGCACGCATTAAGTCTAAGGCGTCGGTCACACGATAATGTTTTGTTTTTGTTTCATATTTATTTGATCTCAAGCATAAAAAGAATAAAAACAGAATAATGAGTACAATATCTACACAGAAAACGAAAGCTTATGTAGAAAGAAGCAAAAGCTCATTAAATCCCTCACCAGGAAGAATGTTTGCATTCAGTGTATTTTTTTTTTTTTTAAACAATCACATAGTCAAACTTTTATGAACCTAAATAACCACAAAACAAAACAACCAGCAAGTAAATCACTATATTAAAAAAAAAAATTTGTTTTAAAAAAACACCTTGTGCATAATGTATCCTTGTCCTGTTGCCGTGGAAACACAAATCTCTTCTGATATATATAATCTCTTCTGAAACGCAAACACACTGCGTTTTCACCTCAAATGTTGTCACGTAAATGAGGCGACAGTTGCAGAAATAAACAACACCCAGTGTAAAATCTTCATCTTGTTCTTGATCTGCTTCATCAAAGTTGCAGAACTCTTTCTCCTGCAGATCCGTACGGTTTTCCTCATAAGTCGCTGAAAAGTACGGACAAATCACCAGGAGGATCAGGAAGGTAACAGGTGACTGGATCCGCCAGATCGTCTGCAGAGCAGCGTGAACACAGAAGTGTCTGCGTCGTGGAGGCGATACTCTGGATACTCTGCTCGCTGATGAGGAAGAAGACGAAGGCCTCCGCAACAAGTGCTGTGCAGTTCTTGAGGAAACAGAAGCCATCAAACAAAAGAACTTGAATCTCCAGCTGGGAGGAGCTGAACAACATGCTCACCGGCAGCCAAGACCTCCAGCGCGAGTATGAAGAGCTGAAAGCTGAGAGAAAGAAGCACAGCGGCTTGAATAAACGGTTGTCGACCCACGAGCTGGAGCGTCGGAGGAGAAAGGCAGGGCCTGCAGACGACCAACACGGGGCTCGATTCCTCCGGGACAACCAAGCTCTCCACGGAAATCTCGAGGTGATGAGCGCCAGGCGGAGGGACTGCAAATCACCGGAAGAACGCCGCGGTGCAATAAATGCAAACACTAAAGTCGCGATCCGAGACGACGACGATCTGCGGGAGGAGGCGAGACACCTCCGGCTGGAACGCCACCAGCAGAACGTCTTGGAAGTGAAATACAAGCGTGAGCAGGGAAGGAGCCGAGAGTCAACGCTAATCAGAACCAAACTCCAGCAACAGAATCGGGAGTTGAAAGAAAAACTGGAAAAAAAAATCCCACTCGGACGAAAAGTGACATTTCATCAATGAAGGTGCAAAATGACTTGCAGTTGCAGCGAATCAAGAATCTCAGGCTCCAAATGATGGAGCTGAGAAAGCGATTTGAACGTGCATGGCCTGATCGCAAGAAAGACACGACGCCCAGAACAAAACAGAGACGACTGTTGAGTTACCAGGAAGCTGAAGTTGAACAAGAAGATTACTAACGAGCTCAGACAACTGTTGGCTTTGAGAGGCGACCAACTCTCCCTCTCTGCCACCAAACAGAAGAAAAGAGCTCCAGTCTGCGTGTTCAGGACATTTAAATGGTCGCACAGAGCAGGCAGTGCAAATGAATAAAGAAATAGTGCAACAACAGACTACAACTAGATCTCTGGGTAGATAAACACCAGTAATAGTAAAAATCTGATTTAAAAAAAAACCAAGCGTGAGTCAGATATAAATACAACAAAGAATGAAGGTCAATGGTTGAATAGGCATAAACATGATGCAGGAGGCAGGGATCAGCAGAGTTGTTTCATTTTCATGTTGAGACGGGGGGGGGGGGGTGTTGGCAGCTGCTGAAAGTAACTAAAAAGTAACTTGTAATCTAACGTTTCAGAATAATCCGTAAAGTGACTAAGTTACTTTTTAAACAAGTGTGTGTGTGTCCATGTGTGTGTGTCATTAAAATAATGACCAACCACAGCAAACGAAAATCAATCCTGTGTATCGATTCTGTCGTTAAATGAAAATGAGACGATGAACGTTTCTCTTCCATTGGGAAGCTGATTGTTGTTTTACAGTTTGAAAAGTGCTCCGCAACCTGGCATGAAACTAAATACATCAGCCTCAGTGCTCCAGAGGCTGATCCCCCCCCCCCCACACACACACACACACACAAAGAAAACCATAACACACACACACACACACACTCTCTTGCTTGAAGTGAGCAGTTGACTCCGGCGCCCCGTTGAGCAGGAGGGAAACTACAGATTTTGAACTTGGAGATGTGGCGAGTAAACAAAGACACATCTGAGGGGGACTGAAGCTCCGAGTCGAGCTGAAGACGTCTTTAAGCGGAGGAAGTTTTCCTGGACTTGCAAGAACAGACAATTAAAGCCGTGTTCAATTTTGTCATGGCAGGAAACTGTCATCTGCCCGGCGCCGATTCCACCATTTACTTTGACTTCACCGTGGCACATCATGAAAACCTTCTCGAGCCATTGTGTTCCCACTTGCAGGAGACTGATGTTCCCCATTTTAAAGTCATGAAAATTGATTTTTTTTTTTTTTTTTTTTTTTTTTTTAATCTGTGAGGCCACAGCATGATCTGTGTCTGGGGAGCCAGCCTCCACAAACTTACACTAAATCCATTAAGACCAGGCTGCCAGTCGCTGCCAGAAACTCATGTAAATGAGAGTCAAGCTCTCACCGACGTCTTGCTTTCGTTCCTGCAGGATGTCGAACATAAAGTCGCCTGTGGGCGACAATCGCCTTTTCCACCGGAAACAACCAGGTTCTAGTTCGGAGCCAGGACGACACTTTTACACGACGATTACACAAAACTTTCTTCACTTTTGGGGGGGTTCGTTTAAAAGGCACCAGTGTGCAGATGCACGATATCCGCAAAGTTTTTAATCCGGCTCCCAAGGTGGAAAGATTCTTTCACGGCCTCTAACCCCTTCCCCTTCCGTCCCTTGAAAACAAACATGGCGACCCGCGGTGGTACGACTCGCGGTCAGTATTCTAGTTTTATCCTCCATATCAGTAGTTTAATAGTCGAGACTCACCCCTGATAGCATCGGATGCTTCTTCAGTCCATACGGATGTCGAGTTCTCTCCATTTTCTTCAAGCAACAGCGCCCTCCTGTGGCCCGGCATACTAACTACATCACTCCTTTTTTTTTTTTACGGATTAGGTGTTGTCACGTGAAACGTTGTTGTGTAAACGCGGCTCTGGACATGCTGCAGAGCTCCTGCTCTGTCAGCTGCGTGAGATATATAATTTAGAAGCAGTTTTTTTTTTAAGGCTTTTCATCGTAACATCATTGTAACTAGCTTCCCTTTAGGATCCGTTTTTGAAAAGTAGTGTATTCAGGAGCACTATTGTCGAATAAACGGACTTCCAAAACGCCCCGAAGGTTTTCCATTATCACTTGAAATCGTTGGCATGTGATGGTTTTAGGCTGTTTAACGCCTCGCAGGCCTTGTATGTGGCCACTGAATTTCAATAAAAGTAGAAGGTCTTAACTTATTCATATATATTATATATAATATATTGAAAGAAAAATAATCAGGATTAAAAAGGTTGGGTGAGAAAATGCCGAGGATGTACAGAAACTGCTCCCTGCAATGCGAAATTACATGTTATGTAAAGATTAGTGTGGACTTTCACCACCAAGGAAGCTAAAAAAGAAATGCATAAACTGCAGCCAGACACAAAATGTAAATGCCTTCTGCTATTTCTATCTTGTTCAAAGAAGAGCCTAAACAGAAGGAAGAGAGTATAGGTCTGGGCATGTCTGAGTGGAGGAAATTATGGTGGACGGGGTGAGATAAAGGGGAGGCGACGTCAAGAAATGTAGTCAGAGAGAGGAGGGAGGAGAAAAAAAAAGAAAAAAAAGGGCCCTGGCTTGTATTTCTTCTGTGTTAAACTGGGCGTGAGACCGGGAGTCGGCAGCGCTGAGAGAGTGTGGTTATGGCTTGTGGTTTTTCACTAACGTCGCAGCAGAATTCTCAACAAGCAGGAACAGACAAAATAGACCCTTCAAAATGTTGAGAGGCCACGCTGGTGCTTCACAGAGCAGAGACACCCCCCCCCCCCAAAAAAAATAAATAATAGTACGACCAGTGCTGAGTGTGACATGGAGTGCATGCTGTTAAGTGCAAATTATTGTCACTGTGACTCCGCTTGTCAAGCATGCTCAACTTCAATTTCCTCTCCTCGTTGTTCAGCACAACCTAAACAAGCCATATGTTGGAGAAACCGCCGCACTCGTCCCCTCGGGAAGAACATTAACCGTATTATTATCACACTCCTGGTTTTCTGCAGACTAAAACAATCCATTGTGTTTCATAGGAGTGCTTTAGAAGTGATGATATTGTTACCTTCGGAGCGGGGGAAATAAGTATACCTCTTGATGCACCCTCTTCTGACTTTTATCCCCACCTCAGGGAAGGGTGTAATTTCCCCTCCCTTGCATAGCGATAAAGCTCTTCCAAAAAACATGCTAGACAAAGAACAACCTAGTAAAATTCCTTAAAATCTAAATAAACTCTGCACCGCTTGGCTGAGAAGTAACGGTAAATTCAGTTTGAATGACATATTTATGATGTGAGAGGCGGCGAGCCGGCAGACGTCAGGGATAGAAGTGTAAAATTACACATTAAGCACATTTAGCTTCATGAATATGGAACATCAAAACACTCTGAGGAGTTTATCCTTACTGATTAATACACAATGTGATATAATGAGTCTGAAAATGTCTGTGTTGTTTATGACTGCAACCAAAGATTTGCTGGAAACCTGCTCAGCCTTTCCTCCGCCGACTCCACATCACTCTTATTGCTCAACTTTGTTATTAGATTTAAGTGAGGTTTACATGATGTTTTAAGTGAAAACCCATTGTTTTGTTGGGGGTTTTTTCAGGAACGTTGTCAAAATGTTATGTAAAGCACAAAACTGTGTTGGAAAACGAAGTGTTGTTACATAAACAAGGCCAAACTGTCTGGGCTGAAGCCTTCTTGTAATACTTTATGTTTCATTTTGAGCTCATCACAGCAACATATTAATCTATTTCATTGGTATTTTTACCAAAATATGAAGCTGTGTTTTCATAATATTCTCATCATTATTGCTTCTTTCTCGAAAGTCCTTGCGTTCTAAATGAGAATTTTGAGGGATTATTTGATGTCCTTCTGCACGGTTCGTTTTACGACATTGCCAAACTGTAACGTGAAAACTAAACTCCCTCCCCCACACCAGAAACGCACGTTTTACATGCTTTGAGAGTCATGCTTTCTAGAAATCTCTGCTTTGAATGAAAAATGTGTCTTAAGTGGGAGAAAAAATTAAGTTACCTTGTAAAACGCATGAGTCGTGTGGTCCCCTGTGTCTTTTACTTATTGTTTTATTTATTGTTCTCATTTATTTTATTGCTTTTTAAGCGTCTTTATTTTTCTATTTATTCTTTTGAATTGTTTTATTCTTATTTGTAGTTTCTTAATGGGTTTGTAGTTTTTCATCTGTTTTGATTTTTATTCTATGGTTTTATACTTATTTAGTGTTGGACTGTTTAGTTTTATGTGCAGTATGTGAAGCACTTTGTAAACGCTTCGTTTTTAAAAATGTGCTATATAAATAAAGTGGATTGGATTGGATTGGATAAAAATCCTTAAAATGACATTTACTCCATCTCCCTCATTAGAAGCCACACAGTCGGTCGATATGCAAATTACATTTCCCCCACGAGGTTGAACTTAGTTTAACGTCTTCTATTCCTCGTCCATACGTTTCAATATAAAGAATTTTATATACATGAACGATACAGCAACACAAACTAATGAGACTGAAACTGAAACCGAAGTCACTGCATGAACATAAAGTGAAACAGGAATTTTAAATTAGTTGAAGCGTGAAGTATGAAACCGATTTGGAATTACACCCCAGACTGGTTTGGCCAACGGTTTCCTGACGGTGTTCCCGGAGTCGGGAGGAAACGAGAAGAAGCAGTTTTTAGTTCCGACACTTCCTCCACCTCAGCTGACGAACCAACTTCCTGGTTGAAATCTTTGGATTTGGACCGATTTATGTGAGTCACAGCTGCGTGTGGAGGAACAGAGTTTCTGGTGTGGACGCTGCTCCACTTACCACTGTGGAGGACAGGGGCGTCAAACTCATTTTAGTTGAGGGGCCACATCAACCTGACCTGACCTCTGGAGGGCCGAACAAGTCAAACAGAACATTAAACTGCAGATATGGACAAATGCAAAGTCTTTCCTTCTTTTGATCCTTTTGTAACTGCAAGAATTTGCCAGTCTATTCTGACATATACATATTAAAGGAAATCAAATATTATATTTGCAAAAAAAAAACCCTCAGTCACCTGTATCTGGATATATTTTTATTCCGGATTAAAACAATTTGTCATCATCTGGAAATTGTTTTGAGTTTTTGTGTCTAAAGTATCATTTCACATAAATTGGACTCATTGTTTTATTGTGAAAGGCGTTGCGTCATGTGACCTCCACAGATGCATTAATGTCGGGGGTCAAATTCTGACCAAGGGAGGTTTTAAATGTCATTTTTGCCAATCGAGTGTTTTTAGATCAGCCTCTGACATGGCGGGCCGGATTAGATCGTCTGGTGGGCCGGTTCTGGCCCCCGGGCCGCATGTTGGACACCCCTGGTGTCGGAAACCAGTTTCAAAACGTGTGGGCGGGACACCGCTTACTCTCGTCTTCCGCGCCACAAAACAAGGCGGTCGAGATGCAGAGGAGGTCGTTTTGTACAATAGGTTGGACTCATTTTATTACCTTTATCCTAATGAAGCTTGTACTCTATTTATTCTCATTTTCATGCAATTTTTAATCCCTTTGTTTTTAATGTAATTCATAATCTTAATTATTGAGGTTATGAATGAAGATTAAGGTTCTTAATCGCATTGTTTGAACGCGTTTCCACAGTAAATTGCCTTGTGCTGCTATAGAAATCCTTGCCTTGCCTTTCTGCAACACCTATATGTTATGTAAATATTAATAGAAATGTAAAATTAATGAACATCTGTTACAGAAAAAAAAAAAGTAATACAACAGCCTCTGGTACTTTTCAATACATTCTGCTGCTTGTTTAACCCATCACAACCATTAAACATTCATCTCCCTATGCGGTGCCTGTTTGGCCTAATAACTATTTCATACTGGCCTCAACATATTTTGTGTCAGCGCTGCCTCCTGTTAAGGTTTATTGTTTCAGAGAGTAACCTGAGGATGTCTTCTCTCCTTTGTTTTTTTAAAGTGGTGTTTTTCATCTCTCCTCTCACATCTTCTACCTCCAGCTTAATTTAACTCGGTCCCTGATATATATTTCATTCCTGTTATCGAGACACATTTTTATTCCTTTGCAGGGGTATAAGATCTGAAAAATGAACTATTTAAAAAACAAAAAACAAAAAAAAAAACAGTATATGTTGGGAGATACTTGCACATTTTCAATCCGACGGCTCGCAGCCTTTCTGAGGAGACGGGGGCTGCAGGAAGACGAGGTTTAAAACTGCAGGTTTAAAATACGCAGGGGGAAGAAAAGGGAAGGGGATCAACTGGAAAATAGAGACGAAGAAAAACGTTTGGGAGTGAATCCGAAGCTGCGCTGTGCACACACACACACACACACACATAGACACACACACACACACCTGCAGGCGGCAGCACAATGCCGCCTTGTTCGATCCGCTCAGTGGGGCCAGTGTTTCAGAGGGCAATTTTTCCTGGGAGTTGCCCACCACCTTCCAGCACGGCGACTTAACCGCAGAGCTTTTTTCACCGCTTCCATCAGAGACGGACAGAAACATCAGATATCAGCAGACGCCGGTTGGGTGTAGAGGCTGTTTTAATGCTTGACGCACGGGCGTGACTGTGAGAGAACGTGTGTGCCATTTATTAATAGGACACGCGACTCCCGCTCCCAAACTGCAGGGGGCAGTGCGTCGCAAACACACTTCCACCGCAGTGTTAAATCAGGGGCAGGAGTTCTCTGTGACACCAGCAGGTGATCCCGCAAGTAGAGAGCGTTCAAGTCGTGTTTCTGTTGCGACCTGGATATATTTTAGAAAGGATTATCGGGTACTTTGTATTAAGATACGTTGGTTTGAGTTGTAAATGTTCCATTCATCTTTAAGAAACAGAGCTGGAAGTGTTGCGACACCAGTTTGCTTTACGGCAGTCGAGGCATGATGAACGGATGTAGCCTGTGTTGGCTGCGGTGGAGAGAGAGAATCTAAAAAAACATCCGGAATCGGGAGGAATAAGGTTGCCTAAAAGAAGACAGAGGAGTCGTGTTTTTCGGGGGTGCAACATTTCAAATGATATCTTCCCCCTGTTGACGTCTGACACTGAAGCAAATCGACACCTACGAGTCAAATCTTGTGTTTCCAGGCAGATTTATGCTTTTTGTGCCTTTAAAACCAAGTCCGCCGGAGGGGCGTGGCGGCTGAAGCGACGTAATTCGGCGTGCAGCAGTGGCGTCCAGTATGAAACGCGAGGCGGCGGCGTCGGCTCATCAGCGCCGCCCTGCTGGAGGTGACGAGATGTGGGAGGACACAGAAAAGGAAGGAAGGAAGCGTCCTCCTCCTCTTGGCCGACTGTCGCGGCGAGCTCGGAGGCCGCAGGAGATTTCACGCGCAGGTTAAATATAGTGCACGCGTTTCACTCTAAAGGGATTATGTGTCATTAAATGCCGTCAGTGTCTGATGCGTCGGTCTGCGACGCTCAGACGCCGCGGTTCAAGGGTAGTCTACGTCTTTCACGCACTCATCCTGGAGTTACCCCGCTGTTTACCGTCGCCGCTACGCTGCAGCCGACAGCCACTTCCACGACTGATTCATCCGCTGATTGATACCGATTATCTCGGAGTGTGAGGACCATCAAAAATAATTAGGGAAGCCTGTTAAGAGCAGATATGCTGCAGTGCAGTTCTCTGAATCAGAATGAGCCACGATGATTATCATATGCGCGCCGGCTGCCAGCCAGAGGCAACCACCCAAATTATACACCGTATTTTAATAAATGTCAAAATAGAATATCCACTGATTTGGCTTTAAGTTTCAGTCGGTCAGTAAGTGCTGTATAATCTCCTACTTATCTCAGTCGATTACATCAGGGAGCTGTTTTAACTTGAAAATAAATAAATACAAAGGTATCAGATCTCCGAGTGGAAATAATGAGGACGGAGTTATCGTGTTTGAAGCCAAATCAAAGCCTACAGCACCTCGAACTGCACGTTTACAGTCTGTCCGTTCACACATCTAAACGTTCGTCCATCCATCTATTTATCTATCATCTCATCCATCCATCCAATGTCATCCGTATATCCCTTCGTGCATTGATCCATGCATCGGTCCAGTCTTCCATTCATTTATGCATCATCCATCAATCTGTCATCTATCATCCATCAATCTATCCATCCATCCAGCCATCAATGTATCCATCCATCCATGCATCCATCAATCCATCCATCATTCATCAAGCTATACATCCATCATCCATCAATCTATACATCCATCCATCCATCCATGCATCCATTAATCCATCCATCAATCTGTTATCTATCATTGATCAATCTATCCATCCATCAATCCATCCATCATTCATCAATCTATCCATCCATCATCCATCAATCTGTCATCTATCATCCATCAATCTATCCATCCATCAATCTATCCATCCATCAATCCATCCATCCATCAATCTATCCATCCATCCATCAATCCATCCGTCCATCAATCTATCCATCCATCATCCATCAATCTGTCATCTACCATCCATCAATCTATCCATCCATCAATCCATCCATTCATCCATCCATCAATCTATCCATCCATCATCCATCCATCCATCCGTCCGTCCGTCTTCTCGTCCATTACAGGGAGTTACTTTGAACAATAAGTAAAACCGTCGCCTGACGGAGCCCCGAGACGTTCTCTGGAAAGATGTAGTCTCTCCATCTTGGATCGAACTCAATTCCAAGTATTGTTCACCGTCAACACAATGAAACCGCCGTCGTGACCGAGAGAGAGGATTCCATCACGGTCACTGCACTGACTTCATGATCGGAGTCATGTTTCAAAACCTTGTTACTTGTTGGTAAAGCATTTAATGCTGTCTGGAATATATTCAGTGAAGAAAAAAGGCCCGTTGGATCATCTTAAACAGGCTTATTTGATGTTTGTACAGTCAAAATCAGGTCAGTTGAAGCAGCTTTCAGCTCCTGATTTTGGCCGCGGCTCACATGACAACTGTGCTCTGAGCCACATTGCCATGGAAACCGGGGAAATTTCAACTTTTTGAAAACGCTGCGACTGCGCGTGTGCATGGCGGTCATAGTAAATAGTTGGTGGACATATTTCTAGTTGACAGTCGCCGTGATAACAATCCAACGTCGTCGTCCGTCCAATCAAATGTCTGTGGACTCGATGTGGTGATGTTTGTCGCAAAATGTTCTCCGCAAACAACAGCACCCACTAGTGGCAATACAAGAAAACGACATCATTTTCATTATTTACTTTTTTTTTCTCTTTCAATCCAGTTGCATGCTTTTTAATTTCAGTATTGCTTTAACAATCCATTTGCTTTCTATCAGTTTATTTTTACATTTATCTCACACAACTCTAATATTCCTTTAATATTTTTCGAGGTTCTTGTAAATCACCTTAAAGTGCATTGCATCTTAATATTGCTCTGTAAATACGCTTGTTTAGTCAGACGCCTGAGCCGTCGCACAAACTAATTGCAAATTATCCAAAGTAATGTTTTCAATCTGTGATCCTATGTTTGACTAAATCCTTGTCAAAGATCTTGTTTGTTTTAATAACAGGAAAAACAATTCGGAAAAGCTTTTTGAAATGAATGCCTGCAACAAATACTTTATGCTCTGCTTATTGAATCAGGCAAAACATTCAGTCATTACATCTATTAATGAATAATTGAAATTTTAACAACCTACTCTAGAATTTTGATTAGGTCATATATTGGATGCGTTTCTGCTTATTTTCCCTAATTGATGTCATTTAACGACACACTATATTTGCCTGTTTAGTATACACTTTGGTGCAGTCATCCATTAAACTGTATTTTCAAGACGCAGAGTTAAACTTTCAGCTGGTGACTGCGTGGAGAAGCATTGTCTTGTGATTACTGTTTTTCCTGTTCATTCATATTTGCTGGAGAAACAACATAAACGTCGGCCAATTTAACAGCGCCACACACACAGCGGCTTTCCACCAACGCTTCTTCTAAGCAGTTTCAGTATTATAACCTTCATAAAAGTTGCAGGACTCTTATCTTTGCGTACTTACTGTAATAAACCTGCCACTGGGTGTTTATTATAACGACTGGCTAACGAAAAAGGGGGGGAGATGTGGGCAGCAGTTAAAAGGTCTGAATCAGGGCTGACATTAACCAGCAACTCCTGGAAGTAGAGTGCGAGCTTTTAAGTATTGATATGTGTTTAGCATAGTGGCTCCTTGCACTGTAGGAGTGATTTTTTTTTTTTTTCAAGCTGGGGGAAAAAAAATGTCAAAATAGTGTTACTTATTCAGGTGTGTTGGAGCTGCAGTGCATTCTGGTCCATTGCGGTTCCTGTCAGTGCATATGAAATACCCTTTCTCAACCTGCAATGGTGCATTTCTCCGTGTTTGACAGCTGGGAACCAGTATGAAATGAAACCAGGCATGTTCAGGGTTGCTTTGGTAACAAGAGCACACTATGAAATGATAAATCTGACCCAATATTTCAGGTTTTCAGGATTTGCAAACACATTTCTCATTAATTCAGCATTCACTGTTGACATGTGTTAAAAGAGAGCCGCTTCATCTGGAATATTTTAAGACTTCTGCTAACCTAACATAAGGGCACATTGTGTGGCAGTGAATTCCTCAGCACTTTGCCAGCCGTGCTTTGAGAAATCAGTGAGGCCTTAAGTTCCTGTAACCCCTGGAGAGAAGAAGGGGGAAAAAAAAGAAAAAAGAGCGAGAAACTGATGGGAGGGAATAAGTTGAGGAATGGTTGGTATTCTGAAATGTTGTTCTTCTCCACCGGTTTATTTCTGTCAGCCTCCGTCGAGCTCCAGGGAACCGTCCCTCGGCCAATCAGAGCGCTCCCTTTCTTACACATCACCACATTGCCACAATCACAACAAGTGAGTGTTTGGACTCAGGAAAACGCACTGCCCGGTATTGGAGAGGGAGAAGAGCTCAGGCATGATTAAAGTAATTCCGCTCTTAAGTAAACCCACTGTAGCATTCATGAACCAATTTGCACAAGATAAATGGTGTTAGGATGTTGTTTATCCTTTCTAATTAAACAAAGTCAGCCCTCGAAAGCTCCTTATTTAGCAAACCTGAATCTCTGGAACAAGGTCACTCAGATCAGTTTTGGGGCTACAATTCGAAAGAGGAAGGAGAAATCCCAAGACGAGAGGCTGGAACTTAAAACACAAGCTGAATAGCGGGGAAATGTTGAAAAAGAAGGACTTACCACTGACTTGGGATTACACTCCGCACTCTCCCCGGCTGCCCCTTCTTCTTCACTTAGCGTATGACAAAACTTCACAAGTTGGTCCTATTCCTCAGACTCCCTCCCTTTTTCCTCCCTCTCCCACTTTCTCTCACTTTACAAGGATGCACATGTGACCCTCAGCAACCTGCCCAGCAGCAAAATGGCGACATCTAGTGGTCTTCAGAGGCATTGCCCCCGTGACTCTATCTGCAAGTAATTTATAGGCTAATTTGCTTTGATTCAGAAGGTGATTTAAAAAGCGCAATCTCTGAATACAAATAGCTTCATGTAATAAATGCAAATAGTTCAGACCTTCCATGAATACTTTGGGTGTTTACCGGAGTGAGCATTTGCTGGTAAAGTTATACTTTCATTATAAACCAACTGGAGCTTATTTTCGCTGTGGTAAAGGATTAGAACTGAGACTCTGTCAATAAAAATCTAATCAAAGTGCAAATCGGAGAAAATCTAATGAGACTGTGGAGAAATGCTTTTTTTTTTTTTTTTTCCCCCCCATCACAGTTTTTCCATAAGTGGGCTAAAAAATTGGTGTGGTGAAGTGGTTCCTCCTCCTTCCTCTCGGTGAGAAAATCCTCAGTTTGAGTCTGGGCTTGGAACGTCTGTGGTGTGAATCAGGGGCGTCAAACATAAGGCCCGACACCGGCTGGAGAGACGCTCTAATAATCCAACCCCACAAACCACCGAACAAACCGCAAAATCCTATTCTATTTTTCTACTTTCTGCAGAACCAGGCTCAGAGGTGGAGACTTTGTGGTGTTGATGAAGTGGTTGACAGGATGGATGGGTGGATTAGTGAATGGATGTATGATTTAACATTTTCTTATGAAAGCCTCCATCTTTCCCGGGTCCAGATTAACACCATGTGAAGATCTCACTCTCACAAATTGACGTCTGATAACAGTCTGCCACTGATTTTCACATCTCCTTTAAAATTCTTCTGTAAAAGTGATCGTCATTGGTGTTAAACCTCTTAAAAGATGCTGAAGTGAAGACTCTATAATCAAAAGCCTGATCTCTACATCCCCACTGGGTGATTTTGCTCTTTATTATTCAATTTGGCTTTAATTTAATGAATTTGAAAGTTGATTATATTTATTGATTGCGGTTGCAGCTTGTCATTAGCCAGACCAGCAGAGAAACAAAACAGAGGAGCATTATTGTACATCAGTGTAGATTAGTGTCAGTCACTGGCCGCCGGGGATGAGAACGGTGACGCAGCTGCTTTGGGTGAGATGGTTTGGTAACTTCATGGTTGCTGAGGATGTGAGCGTTCACCACAGACACACAGTTAACACAGTGCGTGGCTCATGTAGATACATGCTGTCTGCTTCTCCAAAACCTTCCTTCAAAAGTGACATTTGTGCTCTTGGTGAGCTCGTCTCGTGCTCCGTCCAGCTGGCTGCCGTCAATGATGCGTTCAGGTGCATCACGTGAACTAGTGCGCTGGACTCCGGGGCTGAGGAATCTTCCTTCTCAGAATCACAATCAGCAAATAACCGATAAAATACTTTATCAACAGAGATGAAACGCTTGCTGATTACGTATCTGTCTCTCTGTCTGTCTGCAGGCAGTGGGTGTTGCGTTCAGGTGCATCGTAAAGCCGACTTGTTGCATCCAGCCAACCTGTGGACTAATGAAAAATCACCCAGACACCCAACCAGCCACAAACTTCACACACTTGTTGAAATAAAGAGCGTCAACAAGCACCAAGTGGTTGATGAAACCAGAGCCGATGGGAAGGAGACAAGAAGGAAGATACTCACCTTGGTAATCTGTTGTCATCTCTTTTGTAATAAAAACACCTGAGAAACAACATTCCTGCCGCGCTGTGTGCTTCCTCCACCGGTCGGCCTTCCGTCACATAAACCACCTGACCTGAGGGCTTGACTGTGGAGGACGGCAGGTTCCGCCCGGTACAGAACGCTTGTCCATCTCAGAGCAAACACACAGAGAAACACATGCACACCTTTAAACAGGAAGCCCAGAAGTTGGATGAAGGAGTGATGATGAGGACGTATGCGATGTGTCCTTTCTGCTTTTTCACTGCAGAAAGGTTTCGTGTTTCCACTTGCCTCGGGAGAAACACGGAAAACGCTACAGTTTTCATTTAGAGCCACTAGTGGGTGCAGTTGTTTGCTTTTGCGGTGAGACCGCATACAGAGAGAACAATGTGATAGAAGCAATTTACAATGTCGAGATTCATATTGATTTGTTGTTACGGTGCCTGTCAGCTATAAACCCACCGAGTCCCAGGAGAATATGACCTGGGAATCATGACAATCTGGAGGAAAACACACAAACTAATCATTGTTATTGTTTGTCTACTGAGCATGTGCAGAAGAACCATTGGTGCACGTGCACTGGTGCAGCATTTCCGTCCACACGGAGCTCAAGCATTTTGAATAGCTTTGTTTCCATGATGACGGAGTCGTGGCATTTTCGAAAAGTTCCACCGTGGGAACCGTTTTCAGAAAGGTGCATTTTCAGATAGATAGATAGAACTGCGCCGGATTGCATATAACCTTCATAATAAGTCTCCGTGTATTTATTTGTTGGTTTTTATGTCGCAATGGGATTTATTTATTTCGTTTGGCGATCACGTGATTTTATTTCATCATTTGAAAGAACGCAAGATAAGAATATATTGCAAAATGAAGGTGTTCTATTGTAGCAATTGCTCTTGAATCGATCACCACCAAAGGTTAATGGGTTCCTCCGCTGATCAAAATGCACCTGTTTACCCAATTTTCAAGAAATCCGCTGATTAGCTTTTGAGATATCTTGTTAACAGAAGGCAAACAGGCAAATAAACGCGGATGATTTTATTAAAGAAAACAAGAAAACAGGCAGATTGACATTAACGCTCAGGGCCAGTACAGGAAACACTTCTAATATGAAAATGTATTGAAATACTAAACCTATTAAAAGTTGATGTTTACAGTATTTACACATTTCAAGGCAGGAGGTGTCTTTAAAAAAAAAAAAACACACAAAGTCCACAGACATTCCACAGTCAGGAGGATAATTGTGACTCTCAATTGTGTGAATGTGAGTTTGTGTGATTGCGCAGAAACAGACTGATGGATGGACGTGAGTAAAGCAGACCCACAAAGCTGTAAATGTGCATAACTACCATTATGCTGCCAAAGCCGGGAAGTTGACGTACGGCGTTTGAATACAGGTGCTTTTGCTGAAAGGCAAGAAAAGACAATCACGGCTCATAGAATGGTTCCTTAAATTAAATTGTTCTCCACTTTATTGCAAATGAATCCGATGCTGAAGTAGCTTTTACTGCCGGGCTGAATGATTTGACAGGAGCAGGTGCCTCGGTTCAGTAATGGACTTAATCATGCCGTGAAAATCAAATAGGGCAGTGGCACATTGTTAAAATGCAGAGCACACTCTGTACTCTTTGCATAATTAAATATTCAACATATTACCCTTTTCATGTAATATTCTGTTGGTAATTTTGCTGTTATTGCAGGTAAAAAGAAAAAAAAAAGTTCAGGTCCACAGGTTAAATCTTTCTTTAATGTAACAATACTTTTCCAAGGGGAGGCCTTGATCGTCACAACTACTGAAACTGAATATATATATATATATATATATATATAGGTGCAGTCTCGACTTAATTTGTTAACGGTACAGTGTGCAACGTAAGAGGCTGGTTGGCGACCAAACGGACCTTCTACCATTTTAAATGCTCATTAATGTACAGTGTTTCCTAAACTAAAACCACGGGGGAACTCAAATGACACCATAACCATTTACTGAATGTTTAAATACTGCTTGAAATGCCAAATGGGGGCAATTAAAGTAAAGTGTTGCCAAGTAGCGTAAATGTGACCAGGCGGCAGTCTCACCTCTCCTTCTGTGGACATAATAAACATCCAGGTTTAACAAAGATAACAAGCTTTGCTGTGGACATACGGGATGTTTTTCAGCTGTCATCTTCCGTCGTACTGTGGGAGATCGTGTGAGTGTGTGTCTGTGACAAACGGTGTATAACCTTTTTAGAAGCAGATGAAGCAGTAAAAATGCATCTTATAGTTGAGACTCATTTACCAGATCGAAGAGGTCTGCAGTCTTTATGACCAAAAGAGCTCCTTTGACCATTTTCCACTGCTGATTAAAAAAACAAAAACAACTTAGTGACAAACTTGAAAAATAAAAAAAAGGCAAGCTCAATAATAAAAATGAGGATGGACATGCATAAGCAGGTGTCTGTATCACTGAACTCAATTACTAAGAACCCTTCTCGTCCTCTTCATGCACTGAGAGCAATTCATCACAGCATTATGAGCAAAAGACTCCAAGGTCCAAGTCCTTCCTGGCTGCTGACTGAATTTTGCCAATATTTGATCAGCGTCTTTAAAAAAAAAATTCTACTTTTATTTTCACAAAAAAAAAAAGAAAAAAGAATATAATACAGAATTACAAGAAATGAAACCTGACTGTGCAGGAGAAGAAAGACGCCCGAGGGGCTTATATTGATGAACATTACCATAATGAAAATAAGAATAACATCAAGGAACAACAAGCAGAAACAACCAACAAAGGAGTCATTGAGAAGCATCACTGCAACCACTCAGCTGATCAGCTCAGAATCTACTATTTGGACTGGAGATAATTATATAATTTAGACTAAAAAGGGGCCAAAGATTTCAGGATATTGGATTTTTGTTGTTGGGTTTTTTGGTTGGGTTTTTTTGCATGCTGATTTTTTATATATTTTAACACGTTTTTGGTATTTATCATATGTTAGATATGTACACTGTTTTTCTTCCTGTGTGTCACTTGCTTGTTTTTGTGTGCTGCTGCTGTAACCACATTATTTCCCCATGAGGGATCAATAATGTAATTTTCTATCTTTCTCTACCACATCTGTGGTGTTTTCATTTTAAAATTATATGGATGTTACATCTTTGTGAGGCATGAATGAGCAGAACTGATCAAATATAATAACCTTTTTTTTCTACTAAACAAAATATTTAATACATAAAATGAATATGATCTCAACACGAAGCCCCTTCTGGTTTAAAATACAGTACAATGTCCAATTGCAATCTCCTATCATTACATATAAACAATATTCAATTGTTTTTTTAACTGATAAACAGTCAATGTTTTCTGTTTTTAAGCTTTCATGTCATGTTCCAGATTGCAGGGGCTTGGAGGCCTTATGTTTACCAGCCCTGATTATTCCTGTGTGTCACTTGCCTGTTTGTTCTACCATGTTCCTGCTGTAACCCCATTATATCCCACGAGGGATCAATAATTTAATCATCTATCTTCCTCCACTGTGTTTTAAATCCACCACGTCTGCGGCTATTTGCCAATATTTTAAAATCCCACGGATGTTATGTCTGCGTGAAGCACTTTACTAACTCATCCGGCCGTGAAAAGCAGCGCATACATTAGGAGTAGTAAAATGTATTCTACTTTATTCCACCGGCGCTGTCCCTTCCTTGACCTGCCCTCTGCGCGCTCCCGATGACGCTCCCTCTCCCGTGCCCGCTGCGCGCGCCCGCCCCCGGCTCATTCCGTCCGTCCTCACGTGCTTTCTGTGTATAAAAGGGTCCCACTCTCCGCTCATCATGTCTGCAGAGTCACCGGACAAGCGACGAAAGATGGAGTCAGCGCTGGCCCAGCTGAAGAAGCACACCGTGGTGGTGGCCGACACCGGGGACTTTAACGGTGAGCACTTTGTTTTGGGTTTTTTTTTCCCCCGCTTCTTATCCCATGCTAATGTTAGCATGCTAACGAAAGACCAGGAAGGATCCAGTTTAATGTGAATGACCGCGAGAGCGATATCGTATGTTAGCATATAGGCTACGCTATATAGGTAAAACATAAGTTTAACTTCCAAAATTTCCAACCTGGAGGTTATACGGTAGTTTTAAGGTGAAACTTGACACCCTGATAATCCCATTAGTAGTCATTAACGCCACTTCTGCTACTTTGCGTTAGCTACAGTGAGCTAACTGTGCTAACATCCACAACGTTTTCCACGTCTCTGTCCTAAAAACTGTAACATTTGTTGACGTTAGCGTCACGAACGCAACACAAACATCATTTATAATCCGCTTGTGAGTCATACAAAGCACATATCGGCCATTAAAACGCAGACGTTCACGTTGTGGTATAACAAAGTTACGCCCCGTGTGTATTCAACTTTTAACAGGTGGAAGAAATACTTTCTCTTTTCCTCTTCCTCCTTCAGCCGTCAGACCAAGAGGAAACGTTCACGGTGTGTCAATAGGACAGAATGAGGAAGAAATGTGCAGTAGTGTTTTTCCAGTATGATGCAAAGCGTGTAGTTCCTGCAGCTCAGGCTGCAGACTCAGGATGACATGACAGAACTGGTCCTGCCTCCTGCTGGGAGAGCTTAAGTTACTGTCAACAGAATGACTTTACACTTCTATTTCCATGTCCTTTATCGGTGTTTTGTATCAAGATAAAGCCAAACTTGTCAGAGACTATCAGCTAATTGCTTCTCGGCTGCTACAAATTGGGCTTTATTGGTATATCTACTCTGTTTACATGGAAATGTCAGGAAAAACCTGTTGGCTCGGGCCATTAGTGGGTGTCGTTTGTGTTTTTTTTTGTAATGAAGCCACGCACGCAGAGAACAATACACTATGAAGAATAAGTATGGGAGAACAAGGACATTGGTATGGACAGATGACCAGATTGGATTGTTATCCCGGTGACTTTCGATTATAAGTCCACCATATATATATATATATATATATGTATATTCTGGACCGGGAGTCATGGCACTGTGGACCATTGTTGTTTTTGCCCATCGACATGTACGTGTGCAATAGAACTACTTACTAAAGATATTGTGGCATTTTCCCTCAACATTTTTTTTTTCTTTTGAAGTCCAATTTTTCTGTGGCTCCGAGCACAGTTGTCGTGTAAACCGACGCCAAAAACACAATGACAGTTTTGTGTTGCCACTTCAACATTGTCCTGGGGACCCGTCGGCAGACGCCCTGTCCTTCTTATTTTCCAGTAACGTTGGCTTTCATTGCCGTTTCATAAAGAGGATGTAAACACTAATAGAAAATGGTGCAATTACAACGCTTCAGGACAGAATGACTTTCTACATTCTTCTTCTTCTTGTTTTTTAAATCAGCATTTTGTTGGTTAGTTGTTTTTCCAGCTGCTACAACTTTGTTGTCTGACATTCTAACATCTAAATAAAAATTACAAATTAGTCTCGATGGCTTTTGCAATATCTTTCAGTTGATGTAACTTATTTCTGATTTGTCCACTATGGCTAATGTTACTGGGATGAGATTACCAGACATAACGCAGCAAATGAAGCTTGAGCAATGAGCCAATTGCAGCAGTGAGAACCTGGGTACATTGTCCTCATTGCACCCAAGAAGCTGCAGATACCTCTCCGCCTGATGAGCAACAGACTATTGCAAACCTATAGAGAATTACTGTCGGTGATTTATTTCAGATTCCAGTTTAAATAAAAGGCATATCATGCCAGTAACAATCTTGAGTGATCTTGCAATGGTACACGAACCACTACTTGAGAATACCATTAATCCAGATCAGATTTGACATTTGTTATCTTGGACTTATGAAGCAAACGTGCAAGATTCCTAGAAACATTGCAAATGTTAAGGGAACTGCGTTTATTATTTCACATCAGCATGATTATACAGGTTTTTTTTATGAATACCTCCACCCTCACTTCCACAAACAAACCTTCATTTTATTGTTTAATGGTGATAAGAGAAGTGGTTGATCAAGGTTGACTCGGCCGTTGGTCACTCCTCATTTAGAAATGCAGATGCTCAACTGGTTTATGAAATGCATGAGTTGCATCAGCGGTGTAGGATTTCTTGGGTTTCTCACTTTTTTTCTTTTTTTTTCTTGCCAGTTTGGGCTTGTTGAAGTCTCGGTGGTTTGCGTTTCACAGGAGGACCTGATGAAAGACGTGGCAACGCCACATTCTTGCTTCAAATAAGCAAAGTGATGAAAGAGGAGTTCTCAGAAATGGCCTGAAAGTAATTGGAGGGGCCGAGTGGGCACTTGCGAAAATGTTTCTTCTTGGGAGCTAATTACCCTGCAGAGGACAGAACGGCTTCTTAACTGAGGGCTGAATGTGTTGATTTGTCACAGGTATTCACTGCAGATTTATGGCTCAAACCAGGCGTGTCAAACTGATTTTCATTTCAGAGGCCAAGTGCAGCCAAGTTTCGTCTCCAGTGGGCCGGACCGGTGAAATACTGCCATAATAATCTTTTAGATTTAAAGAGTTGTAGAGCAGAATGTGCACAATCACTGCTGAGAATGACTATAATCTCAATATAAAGCCATTTTAACGGAACCTTTATGGTGCAAAATAAGCATGTTTTGGTCTGTTTTTTTTTTTTAAAATGCCGGCGTGAAGCGAACCGGACCAGAGAGCCACACCACAGCTATGAACATCTGCTTCGAGCTTGCAAAACTTTAGTTTGGTTTTCTAGTGCAGGTGGACAGTAGAAGCTGCTGGGAATATTATCGTGCTTGGCACATTGTGTCTTCTAGATCACAAGTGTGGCGTCCAAACCCGCTGACCCGTAGCAGGATCTGCTTTTTCTCTCTTGGAGGAGCAAGAGAGACGGCAGGCGAGAAAACAGACTGCCGCTTTGTTCCTTTTGGTGGAGAATTGGCAGCGGCGCTCTGCCGCTACAATGGAGGGCCGACCCACAAACCCCTGTGGCTCCCCGGGAAGGCTGTGCTGCTCATGCATATCGAATTAAATCCGCAGCTCTGCCCTGTGAACCTGCAGCGCCGCGTTTTCCTCCACGTACTGTCGACGCCAACAGGTTTTGCAGACCTTGTGACTTTTTGTGAAGTTTCTTGTTTATTTAATTACAAGTCACCTCTTCTTCAGGAGGGAGATTTGCACTCGTCGGTGGCTAATCTGATTGTGTCGTCTTTCCTCATTAAACCTAAAGATGCTTAAGCTGCGGCTTTAACAGCTCAGGATCAGCAGTTTAACAGTTTTCAATAGCAAAGCCGACCTGTAGTGATGAAGCGCGGGCTAAATCGTTTATTGGCCAACTTCAGTGTTTATCTTTCTCCAGGCATTGTCTGTACATCAAGAGAGGGTAAATCATTCAACAACAGCTTTTTTTTTTTGTGGGAATTTGTATGTTGAGACAGTAGATGGCAGCATTTTCTGCCTGTCTGCAATCTTTCTTTGTTTCTGTGCAGAGTCAAGTTCGAGGTAATCCTCCTGTAGGATTATTTTAGAATCTTCTTTAACTGATAATGGAATCTAACTTGAAAGATGTATTAAAAAAAAAAAAAAAAAAAAATCCCTTGGGACAATTACATTTTCCTTGTACAAAAAATAATCAAGATTTTATAAATCATTTAGCAGGTTTCTCAAAGATATCTAGAAATCTGAGCACCATCTGGCAACAGGATCTGGGGTGTGAATTGGGCGAGGAAGAATGGAGGGAAATTGTATGAAACACAAAAGGAAAATGTATTCAGTACATAAGGTATAGTTTACGCCTCCTAAGCTTCTCAGAATGGTGACCAATGCTGGGAATATCAAGAACGGGAACATTCACGCATGCTTTATTAAACCTTTCTGGGGAAAATGTAGGTAAACGGGCAGATGCCTGTGTAGAAAATCTATTTTTCACCAAGACAATGTCCACGAAGGAATTGAACAAACTTGCCTTGTATATCAAAAACAAAGCAAGTGTATTTGTATAACACTGTTCAAACACAAGGTAATTGAAAGTGCTTCACAAAGGTAATTAAATACGGTTACATTAAACTCATCCAAATAAAGCAAGACCTTGAGAAAATAAGAGCGCAAAAAGAAATGGAGTATGTATCTGTAACTAAACTGCCTCCTCTCTTCTCGTCCTGCAGCCATCGACGAATACAAGCCTCAAGATGCGACCACTAACCCGTCGCTCATCCTGGCCGCTGCCAAGATGCCGGCTTACCAGCATCTGGTGGATCAGGCCATTAAATACGGGGTCGCTCAAGGCGGGTAAGAGGTCGTGCACAAATGGACCCAGCACCTTGTGATTAAATCCATCTGTAGCTTTGTGTGTGCTGGAGGACACACTGAAATATTAGTAATAAAATAAACCCACATTAATTTCACTAAGCCCTGTGCAAGTTTTTGGTTTGGCAGCAGGTAGAATTAGACATGATTTCTTTATACTTGATCAAACATTAGATGGATTATTGATTTAGTATGAGTGGATGGGTGAGCTGCAGCAGTTAGCAACACTGCTAATGACTGAGAGGCAGTTTTGAAAAGTTTATCTATCAAAGCCATGCCAGGATGGAGAGTTTGTGAAAACATGCGACGGCCTGAGAAAAGATTTCGGCAGGGAGGATTTCATTTTGCACTTTCTGTTTTTGTTTTTGAATTTAATCGGTGTGAATTTGTAGGTTTTCTGATCCTTCCATTTTAATGCTACTAAATGCATTTCACTTCAGTTTATTTCCTGTGTCCTTCCAGGACTGAAGAGGAGCAGGTGGCCAACACCATGGACAAGCTATTTGTGAGTTTCGGGCTGGAGATCCTGAAGAAGGTCCCAGGCAGAGTCTCCACTGAGGTGGATGCCAGGTAGGTGTAAATATCAGGACTACTGCTCACATTATCTTTTTCAAGTGACTCAGTCGACGGAGCAGAACTTCAGCTGGTCCCACCCCCCTTACTTAAACCATGTTGGCCCCCGACGCATTTCATCAAAAATCCATTATAAAATTAAATTAATTGTAAATTTAAAGGGCAACTTGTTGCAGTCACTATGATTGGTCTCATTGTGTAATGTATAATAAATGAATTAACATTTTTTTTAACCTCCACCCGTGTTTTTTTCCTCATTATTTCATGAGAAAAGCCTGTTGCACTTTATTTCATAGTTGTTGGAATTAAGTTTTCATGCAGTGACCATCACTTGATGAAGACTAAATGTTGGTCCACGAGGAGGGAGGGTCTCTGCTCGCGCCTCTAAAACTCAAAACAGTGGTGAGGTTGGTGTCTGATGGTCTAACTGCTGCGTGTTCCTCTCCTCACTCCAGACTGTCGTTTCACAAAGAGGAAATGGTTTCTAAAGCACTGAAGCTCATCGGTCTGTACGAGGAGGCCGGCATCGGCAAGGAGCGCGTTCTCATCAAGCTGTCGTCCACCTGGGAGGGAATCCAGGCCGGGAAGTGAGTTTGTCTGACTTTCAGTCGCGTCACACTTCCCCCGTTGGTTCGGTGCCACTGAGGTGCAGCAATATTTGGATGTTGTGGTTTTTCTATTTTTTTTGTTGGGGGTTTTTACACGATATTTGCATTAGAACACTTGATCAAACGAGCCTTCGCTACATATTAACTGTACTGATTCAACCAGGATGATGTCATAACTGGAGATTATATTAGTATTTATTGGATTTACCCTGGTTTCCATGTAGGAACTTTTGTTTTTGAATGCTTGTGAGTATCGTCGGCAGCGTTGGACACTCAACGCGAGTTTCATCGGCCCCGCCGGCTCAGGTTATTTGCGGAGTTGTAACATATTTGGCATCACTTCACCTTTTTGTCTCGTTTTTTGCTGAGGGAACAGACGGTTTTTGTTCATTCCAAGCCAAAAGTTGGCTTTTCTTTTGTCGCCATTGTCTCTCTTCCACAATGCCGCTGACGTGGAGGCTGCTCTGCTCAGAGGCTGGCGTCAAGATGCACGGGAAGCGAGTGTCGGGGAAACTATTGATGGAACCGTTTCAGAATGAAAGAACCGTTGTGGTAAAGCCGGATGTCAGACAATATTTAGCTTATTGTCAGTGTTGCATTTGATCACACTTTCTATTCTATTGGTTCTGTTTTGAACTGTGACGATACAGGAAAGAGGGGAAAAAAATCTGAAATGGTTTCTATTCCTAAGTGATACTGTAATAACTTTATTTATACAGTGTCCCTGCTTGGATGGTAAATATGTGAGCGAAGACATTTTAAAGAGGAGATGTATAAACCCTCGGTGTTTCCCTCCTCCTTTACACCAAAGTAAATGTTTCTCGCTCGTCTCCAGGGAGCTGGAGGAGAAACACGGCGTCCACTGCAACATGACCCTGCTCTTCTCCTTCGCCCAGGCCGTGGCCTGCGCCGAAGCTAAAGTCACGCTCATATCGCCCTTCGTGGGACGCATCCTCGACTGGCACAAAGAGAATACGGACCGTAAAAGCTACGAGCCGCACGAAGACCCAGGTAACCGCTTGACACTGACACGCTAAAGACCTATAATCCCACTGCAAAGTGAGATTAAAGTTCAACAAACTAGACACAAAGTGAGCAAATGTCCGTTTGGAAGATTTTCTCTGCGTGTATTTTTAACCTTTTTTTAAATGTCGCCATATTTGTCATGAACGTGCATTTGTGTTGCACAAATCGAGGATTTTCCAGATTTTAATTGCTGTTGACTCTTGTCTGGATTCGATGAAGAAATCTGGCATTTTATCAATTTACAGATTTATTCTCTGGGGCCTGAAGCGTTTTGTGCCGTTTTTCACTACAATTGATTTTTCCTTTATATCGCAGATATAAAATCCTTAAACCTTGCCTTTTTTGGTGTCATTTTGTTCAGGACAACCTCGTAAATGCATTTTGGCATACTGTATTAAAACAGTGGCTCTAAAAACACCATAAAATTACAAATTCGGGTGGTAAAAACATAGATTTATTGACTATCAAAGTCACAGACATGGTTAATGAATCATTTTGTTTACTTGTAAAGTAAATCTAAACTATAATTAACTAAAATTTATCAGAAAAGGACTGAAAAAACAGTTGTATACAGACATTTACAGTGAAATAGAAGCACTGCCTCAGGCGTTTTTGTTAAACTATTTACAAAAGGTGACGCATATTTTTCCTCATATCTCCTTTTATTTGGGCGATCAACATCATTTGAAAACGAGCTTGTAGTTTTATATCTGCACTTTCGACACTGATTGAAACACTGGACCATCGTCCTCCTGCAGGCGTGGTGAGCGTGACCAAGATCTACAACTACTACAAGAAGTTCGGCCACGCCACGGTGGTGATGGGCGCCTCCTTCAGGAACACGGGGGAAGTGAAGGCTCTGGCCGGCTGCGACCTGCTCACCATCTCCCCCGGCCTGCTGGCCGAGCTCAGCGGGGATCACAGCTCCGTCCCCAAGATGCTCAGTGTGGAGAAAGGTACTGCAGTGTGGATGCAGCCGCAGCGTAAACCCAAGCTAAACCAAGAAAAATTAAATGTGAAAAGGGTCACAGCAGGTTCAGTTAGGAAAGGAGTTGATTGTCACTCTTTTTTTGTCTGGATTTTGAATATGACTCTAATGAACCGGTGGCTTCCAAACGACGGCACACGACAAAGTGGATTTTATTTTAAAATGTGAATAATTTTAATCTTCTGCTGAGGAAACGGATTGAAATGATGACTTGTGTGTTTACTGTGAACTTTACTGCAGCTGCTCGCTCACAAAAGGCTCTTAAAAAAAATAAGTGCAACTCTTCTACAGGAAAGTTATAATGTAAATATTTTAACCCTAAAACTTAATAGTATGTTTCCACACAGTGTCACAGGTCGGTCGTGTTGCTTAAAACTTTAAAATCCACAGGCATTTTACCATTTCTTGCTTTAGCCACCTTTCAATTTGTTTAACATTATATTCTCCTACAATACAATCTGAATCAAACTTTTATTGGCAGGAACAATAAAGATTTTGCAGGACTAGAACCTTTTTTGAGGGTTTGAATAAAAAAAAAAAGTTTAGCGGTAAAAAGTGTTTTATAAACTAGGATTGTTCCACATCTCTGGCGTCGGCTTTCAAACATCAAATGCAGCTGGAAGACGGCAACTTTGAAAGGAAAATATCTGCACACGTCTACACACACACACACACACACACACACACACAGATATTCTCAGTGTATTGAAATTAAACTGGGAGAAAATTCCCATTTGGGGTTAATGACTTGAATTTCTCTCGTAATGCAAGGGAACCCACTAATTAAAAAAAAAAAAAAAAATTTCAAATTGTTTAGCTTTGATCTCCGTGAGAATGGAAATAATTTGATACTTTTAATATTGATGCACATGATCGCCGCCTTCTGCGTTCGTTTTATTCAGCTGAAGACTGTAAATTCATTATTTAAAACTAATAAAGCAGCCCGACGCTATTATTAAAGTAAACGTTTAAATCTTTAGTCAAACCTTTAGTTTGTTCAGGCTGCAGCCAGATATTTAATAGCGATGGCCGAATGAAGCTTCATGAAGCACTTTCTATATCAGGGGTGTCAAACATGAGCCCCGGGGGCCAGAAGCGGCCCGCCACAGGATCTAATCCGGCCGCCATGTGATTTTTTAAATGTATTTTATTGAAAGTATAAATATGAAAACTGACAGAGGCTGATCTAAAAACACTAGCTTGGCAAAAATGACATTCAAAACCGCCCCTGGTCAGAATTAATTCATGCAATCTGTGGAGGTCACATGATGCAACACCTTTCACAATAAAGGTGTCCAATTTATGTGAAGTGATACTTTAGACACCTAAACTCAAAAAATATTTCCAGATGATGACAAATTGTTTTTATCCTGAATAAAAATAAGATATACAGATATTGTGTTTTTTTTTTTTTGCAAATATGATATCTGATTAACTTTAATATGTAAATTCTTGCAGTTACAAAAGGATCAAAAGAAGGAAAGACTTTGACATTTGTCCATATCTGCAGTTTAACATGTTATATTTGACTTGTTGGGCCTCCAGAGGTCAGATCAGGTTGATGTGGCCCCTCAACTGAAATGACTTTGACGCCCCTGTTCTATATTGTGACTCCACCAGGTGGCGCTCTTGGTTTGTAAGATATAAGTTTTCAAGACTGCCAGTGAAGTTTGCTTTCAAACGTTTGCTGAGCGGACATCGCCATCTAGTGGCGTGAGAGAATAAAGACTGGTTCATGAAGCTAAAAATAGATCAATACGTAATAAAGCATTGTGATTAATTGTCTTTGTGTGTTTGAAACGTCCAGCAAAGTCCAGCGACCTGGAGAAAGTCCACCTGAACGAGAAGTCTTTCCGCTGGGAGCACAACGAGGACCGCATGGCCGTGGAGAAACTGTCGGACGGCATCCGCAAGTTCGCCGCCGACGCCGTCAAGCTGGAGACCATGATCAAAGTAAAGACTCCGCCTTACGAGTCGCTCTTTTCTTTTTTTTAATCCACATTTTGCACAAGAGAGTTAACTCCTGGTGACCCGTCACTCCAGAAGAGTATCGACGCCACGTTAACTTGCTTTGATTTGTTTAGATCTTTTTTTTAGGCTCCGTTTGCACGTCGGTGCGAAAACGCTTCACATAATTCTGCGTTTATGTTTTGAGAGAGATTTACTGGGCGTGTTTAAATGCTGAAAATAAAAGTTGGGAATGAGGAGGTTTGCACGGAGCCCCTGAGTGGCCGTAGAGGAATAAGTAAGTGGATAAATAAGGCGTGGGAATGAGCTCGTTTAATTTGCGGCCACGAGACGGTACCTCGTTCCCTCCAGTAATTAACTTGAGGTAATGACTTGACGTGGAGTTTTTCTTTCCACCGCCGTCGCCTCCTTCCCCGGCTTGTTTGACATCCAGTGACGCCGACCACGTCACATGTCGGCGGTTTCTCACTAAAACGCATCAATTCTACACGTGTAAAACTTGGCCCCAAAAAAAGAAGGGATGCAAATCTCAGCCGCTCCAAAATCCTCCCTGCAGATTCTCTTTATCGCTTCTTTCAATGAACGAATGAGCTCTGGTTCGTTTCCCAACGTTCTAAAACGTTCCACGGATATCCGAGCTTTCAATCACGGTACTTTGTACTGCGAGTGTCGTAGATCCTGATGAACCAAAGGAAAGAAGTGCTGTGGGGTTAGAACGGTGAGGCGTCTCGTAGCAGAGCACAGTCTCCTTCCTTCCTACTCTTCTTCCTTCTTCCTTCCTACTCTTCTTCCTTCTTCCTTCCTACTCTTCTTCCTTCTTCCTTCCTACTCTTCTTCCTTCTTCCTTCCTACTCTTCTTCCTTCTTCCTTCCTACTCTTCTTCCTTCTTCCTTCCTACTCTTCTTCCTTCTTCCTTCCTACTCTTCTTCCTTCTTCCTTCCTACTCTTCTTCCTGCTTCCTTCCTACTCTTCTTCCTGCTTCCTTCCTCCCCTTCTTCCTTCCTCCCCTTCTTTCTTCCTTCCTACTCTTCTTCCTTCCTCCCCTTCTTCCTTCCTCCCCTTCTTCCTTCTTCCTTCCTACTCTTCTTCCTTCTTCCTTCCTACTCTTCTTCCTTCTTCCTTCCTCCCCTTCTTCCTTCTTCCTTCCTCCCCTTCTTCCTTCCTCCCCTTCTTCCTTCCTCCCCTTCTTCCTTCCTCCCCTTCTTTCTTCCTTCCTCCCCTTCTTTCTTCCTTCCTCCCCTTCTTCCTTCCTCCCCTTCTTCCTTCCTCCCCTTCTTCCTTCTTCCTTCCTACTCTTCTTCCTTCCTACTCTTCTTCCTTCCTACTCTTCTTCCTTCCTCCCCTTCTTCCTTCCTACTCTTCTTCCTTCCTACTCTTCTTCCTTCGTTCTTTCTGCCTTCTTTCTTCCTCCCCTTCTTTCTTCTTCCTTCTTTCTTCCTCCCCTTCTTTCTTCTTCCTTCTTTCTTCCTCCCCTTCTTTCTTCCTCCCCTTCTTTCTTCCTCCCCTTCTTCCTTCTTCCTTCCTCCCCTTCTTCCTACTCTTCTTTCTTCCTATTCTTCGTCTTCTTCTTATTCGTTGGTTATGAAGCACTTCCAGAATCCGAAGCAACCAATCAGAGTTCAACGCTCGCCCCGAATTCCTGTGATTGGTGGACAACCGAGTCTGTCACATTTGGGCTTTGCAGAACTTGAGGACGTGGAGAGATTTAAGAGAATCTGAGCGCAGAAAAGGGTTTTTGAGCACGCAGTCACAAGTTTTTCATTGCGCAATTTAAATTTGTCCTCAAAATGCTATTAGTGTGCTTGCACAATACATTTTTTTGCGCTCAAATTTTCCCATCGCTCGCTCCGAATTTTGGCACAAATGTAACCCCACAGGAGTGACATTAACCACTAAAACAATAAAATGACACTAATTTAAACTACAATGTCATTAAATTCACCCCGAACTCTCATGGTGCAACACAACAGTACAATAAATACAATATAACGTGAGGGAACATCATTTAATTGACGGCCACAAGTTAAATCGAGTTTTTAACTTGACGTAACTAAAAAAAATTTCTCTCTCTCTAAAAGTCACTTTTCTCTATTCGTCTTCATGGTGAGAAATTAATCCAAGTTGTCGCTGTTTTGTTTTTTTCCTCGTTGCAGGAAAAGTTGCTGAATCAGAAAAACGGCCAGTAGCGGCGTCTGAAGCGTGAAGTGTTCAGACGCTGCGCCTGATTCTTCCACTTGGGCTCCAAGAGGAGCGACGGTCAAACTGCCGGAGGCCGTTTCCTCCTCACCTGACCAAACCAGGAGCTTCACCTCCGCCTCAGGACCGACGCTTCATCTGACCAAACTCATGATTTGTGCTTCAGCGGGTGTGGGTTGTTTATAAGAGTAATATTTACAAGAAATCTGATCAGGGTGGGGGAAGAAAAAAACCTTGTAAAGCAGTAAAATTAGTTTGATACTATAAAGGACCAAGAACAAGACCACAGATTTTATTCTTTTGATCTCAGTCGTTTCTCTGAAAATTTCCTCTGGTTCCCTCAATAAATGAGTTCATCAGTCTTAAGTTTGTTTGTTTTGGTTTTTCTAACTGCAGCATAAAATTGATCTACGATTATGGCGTGTGAACGCTCCGCAGCTACAACAGTACTTTAATATTACAAAAGTAGTTTGTGTTTACATCAGAAGTCATGACCTTATAGAGCTGGGGTGAAACAACCTGCAAGTCGAGAGTGAGGGACCGAAAAACCCTCCATCACTGAAAACAGACAGGATGAGCAGTACCGGTATTCTGGTGCCATAATAACCTTTGGGGTTTTTTTTTTTTTTTGTCTTTGTGGCGCAAAGTGATTGGAAGTGTTTATATTTCCACAAAACCAAATGATTATTACTGGAAATGACCTGAACATGAAGCCAATTTTATTCAAACGTGGTGCAAAAATCCAGTGGCCTTCATGGACAAAAACCCCAGATCTATTGGGGAATTTCTTCCTATAATTATTTGGCTTGTTTTTATCAGATTGCAGGTGATTAATCACGTTCAGGAGAGATTGAAAGGTTAGAAATGTCAATATTATACTGCCTGAATGTTTCAAGAGAATTTCACAAGCTGCGGAACTCAAAACTATTGCTCCATACTTTATTTACTGATTTATTTATTTACATCTATATTGGTGTATTTATTCATTTACATATTTATTCTGTGAAGACCTTCAGTTTCTTAGTGTGAGGCAAATGGAAGTTACTGAATTTGACGTACGGGATCATCTGAGGTATTAATAGAACTATAAATGACTGTGTGGCGCATCTCAGATTAAAATCCGCCCTGGTACAGAAGAATCTCTCCAACCCTTCCGGGTGGTAATTCATCTTGTCCAGCCAGTTTTACTTCATTCTCTTGAGCTGCGAGGAAACGAGTGAACTTGGAGCTCAGGTAAAGACTTCAACTTACATTTCTGTTTATATGGTAAATAATTGTAGGGTGAAGCTAATGATTTGAACACTCACATGCTGGATTTTTAAAAGCAAAGTGTTGGATTTCGGTCAGTTCGACAGGCTCGGACGTCTTGTCACGCTCTTGAAGTTAAACCAGTGTTGAATACTTTTGTTTTTGTTAATATTTGCAAGGAAGTGTTCTTATTGTTTCTGTTTTAAATAGTTCCACTTTGAACATCCTGCTCTTTCTGAGAATAACATGACGTCAAACAGACATTAATCTTTATAAAGTAAATACACATTCCCTGGTAATATAAAACCGCATGCTGTTCTACAAACTCGGGTCAAAGTGTGAAATAAAGAGTAATGAAATGTATGTATGTGTGTCGAGGAGATGGAGGCTATCGGGATCATTTTTCAATAATCTTTATTTGTGTAAAGAGTTTCTTCATATTTATATTTATTTACAAACGTGTATTTATTTTATCATTTATCTTCACACATTTCTTTGTTTGATTATTTATCAACATATATTTCATTTTCTTATTAATTTATCTGCATATTTGAACTTTCTTAAATTCTTTTTTTTAAATGTTTATTTGATTACATGTTTGTTGATATATTACACCAACAAAATGTGGGAATTCCTGATAAGTACATAAGTAAATGTTGCATATAAACAGTGCAATATTTGTACATGTATTTGTCATAAAAATTATATTGCATATATGTATTAAGTGCGAATTTTGTATAATATATGTGTTATACACATATAACTTAATGTATGTGCATATTACTACACTATATATAAATATATATATATACAGTATATTTACATCACAAAAAATAATTATCAACATCTGATGAATTAATTAATCAACAAGGATCTAACAAACAGTTTTTATTATATTTTCTTTCCTTTGCAGATGATTTTACTTAAAATGTCATTCAAAATGAGACACTGCAGTGTCATTCATGTTGCTATTGTACCTTCACAAGCTGATATTACATGTAATTATGTTTTTTATTGATGAGTAACAACCATTGCAATGGTCACATGATTACACTGATAATGTGACAATGGAAAGGAAAGTGAAACATTTTCTATTCCCTGGTTTTCTGAACCAATTGGGCATAAAGTGTAATCTGATCCACATGTAAGTCCCAAATATTAATAAAGACAAAAAGCTTAATCTAGTCCCATATAAATTATTATAATAGTTCATGTTTATATTGAACATTTCCATTAAACACTTCCATTAAATGAGTGTATATCTTCCTATTTAACACTTTGAAATCTTTTAAAACTGCTGCATAATACAGTTTGACTGCCACGAATGTAAAGCGGTGTCTGAATATGAAGTGTATTTGTGCAGACGTCCGGCCGTGACTCTTCCTCGGGAGCTGCGATGCTGAAGCGATCCGGTCTGGTGGTCCTGATCCAGGGACTCTCTCTGGCCCTGTGGCTCCCCGGGTGTGAAGCCTCCTCTCTGGGGATGACGGTTCACGTGGTGCCTCTGGAAAGTACCGGAGGGAAAACGGTGGGCGCAGAGTTCTCCCTTTACGTTCTTTTTCCTCCAAACTCTGCACTTCCTCAACAACAATTATCTGAGACCATATCCCTCGTTTCTGTTGAAAGAAGTTGAACCTCTGGCCTCAATATTCCTGGAATACAGAAATAAGGCAGATTGAACATCAACCAAAAACCAACAGATGCAGAAAAATAACTATGAATTAAATGTTTGTTTAAAAAGCAACAAAAACCTAAAAAGAAAAGAGAGTAATATGCTTGCAACACATGATTTAAAGACGCTGTGCAGCGTAAAATGACTTCATACTTCATTGCAATGCAAAAGAAAAAAACACACATTTACAAGCTATAATAATTAATTACCGAAAACGAATCAATCCTGATGTGAAATTAGAAGTTTATTGTTGTTGGTGTTAAAGTTCACCATGTCAAACATGAATTAACTTATTAGATGTATGCCGTGAAAAATACAGGATGTCGGGTGTTTCCTCTTAATTCATCAATGGAAACACGTTGAAATGTGAACGAAACCCTCAGATTGAATAACTGAACGTCTGTTTCTACTGAGTTCCTGCAGGAAGCTGCCAGGTCTGACCTCCTCCTCCTCTTCCTCCTCCTCTTCCTCCTCTCCCTCTCTCCTCCTCTCTCCTCCTCTTCCTCTCTCCTCCTCTTCCTCCTCCTCTTCCTCTCTCCTCCTCTTCCTCTCTCCTCCTCTCTCCTCCTCTTCCTCTCTCCTCCTCTCTCCTCCTCTTCCTCCTCCTCCTCCTCCTCTCCCTCTCTCCTCCTCTTCCTCTCTCCTCCTCTCTCCTCCTCTTCCTCTCTCCTCCTCTTCCTCTCTCCTCTCTCCTCCTCCTCTTCCTCTCTCCTCCTCCTCCTCTCCCTCTCTCCTCCTCTTCCTCTCTCCTCTCTCCTCCTCCTCCTCCTCTTCCTCCTCCTCCTCCTCCTCTCCCTCTCTCCTCCTCATCCTCTCTCCTCTCTCCTCCTGCTCCTCCTCTTCCTCCTCCTCCTCCTCCTCTTCCTCCCGCCTCATTTCTCCTCTTCCTCCTCTTTCCTCCTCCTCCTCCTCCTCTCCCTCTCTCTTCCTCCTCCTCCTCCTCCTCCTCCTCTCCCTCTCTCCTCCTCCTCCTCTCTCCTCTCTCCTCCTGCTCCTCCTCCTCTCCCTCTCTCCTCCTCCTCTTCCTCCTCCTCCTCCTCTCCCTCTCTCCTCCACCTCCTCTCTCCTCTCTCCTCCTGCTCCTCCTCCTCCTCTTCCTCCCTCCTCATTTCTCCTCTTCCTCCTCTTTCCTCCTCCTCTTCCTCCTCTTTCCTCCTCCTCCTCCTCTCTCCTCCTCTCTCCTCCTCTTCCTCTTCCTCTCTCCCCCTCCTCCTCCTCCTCCTCCTCCCCCTCTTCCTACTCCTCCTCCTCTCGCCTCTCTTCTCCTCTCTCCTCCTCCTCCTCTCTCCTCTCTCCTCTTCCTCTTCCTCCCCCTCCTCTCTCCTCTCTCTTCCTCCTCCTCCTCTTCCTCCTCCTCTTCCTCCCCCTCCTCTCTCCTCCTCCTCCTCCTCCTCCTCCTCTTCCTCCTCCTCTCTCCTCCCCCTCCTCTCTCCCCCTCCTCCTCCTCCTCTCTCCTCCTCCTCCTCCTCCTCTCTCTTCCTCCTCCTCCTCCTCCTCCTCCTCTTCCTCTTCCTCTTCCTCCTCCTCTCTCCTCCCCCTCCTCTCTCCCCCTCCTCCTCCTCCTCCTCCTCCTCTTCCTCCTCCTCTCTCCTCCCCCTCCTCTCTCCCCCTCCTCCTCCTCCTCCTCCTCTCTCCTCCTCCTCCTCCTCCTCCTCCTCCTCTCTCCTCTCTCCTCTTCCTCCTCCTCCTCCTCCTCCTCCTCCTCCTCCTCCTCCTCCTCTCTCCTCCTCCTCCTCCTCTCTCCTCCCCCTCCTCTCTCCTCCTCCTCCTCCTCTCTCCTCCCCCTCCTCTCTCCTCCTCCTCCTCCTCTCTCTCCTCCTCCTCCTCCTCCTCCTCCTCCTGCAGGTTCGAGCTCACTTCACCGCCCTCCTCCCCAGGCCGTGCCCGGATGTTTCCGGAGTGTGTCCATCAGGAGAGGACTGCCTGGTCCAGAGCCCCCCGGTGGCGTCCGGCGGCTCGCTGCCCCCCCCGGGCTGGTGCGTCCGCCAGTGGCAGGAGACTTTACCCAGCCGTTACAACCAGCCGCTGCTTTTAGGGTGGGAGGCCTTCGACAATAACTATCCTTCAGTGCAATAGTGTTTTACCTGAGCTGTGTAGATTTCAGTGGAGCTCGTCAGTGTCGGGCTAAACTAACCTCCTTCTCTTTGCTCACGCCACAAGTACGCTGCTGTAACTTCAAGTGTTTTCTGAACTTGTGCTGATTCTCAATTAGGGGTTTTTTGGGTTTTTTTGGGTTGTTTCTTCCTGTCGCTTTTCAAACAAGTCAAACTTGTACTATAGACTGTTGTACTATCCGCGAGATCTAGTCAGGTGAGCCGTTTTTTCCCTCTTTCAGGCTCAACACAGAACTTTACGTGTCGATGAATGCAGAACCCAACATTCGAGGATACAACGGCAAACTCAACCGGCCGGCTTTCGTCGCTCTTCCTCCTCCCTTAAGGTGTTTATACACACACACACACACACACACACACACACACACACACACACACACACACACATGCTTCACAACAGACGTCAGCTTAATCTGAAAAGTCAGACTTTTTTTCAGAGATCTGGCTTTTCATCGAACTTGGCTTTGCAGTTCCACCGTGTTGACTGAATTTCTCATTGGATACCAGTTTCCTGCTTTGTTTTCTCTGTGCTTCGACTCTCGCTGTGTTTTTTGGGACCAGGGCCCGGGTGAACTGTCCTCGCCTCTTTGAGCTGACGGTGAAGGACCCGGACGGGGACACGGTCCGCTGTCGCTTCGCCCGTCCCGACTGGGGGGAGTGTCGCGACTGCTGGCAGCACTCCTTTATAGAAGTAGACGAGGTGAGGCCAACAGCAGGGCTGCATTTCCACAGAAACTGTGTCGGAGCGTTTTTCTTTCCGAGACGTTTCACCTTGGGAGACATTTTCAAAAAGTTGCATTTTTAGTGGCTTCGAGCACCGTTGTCATGGAAACGAATCCATAAAACGCAATAAAAGTTTTATGTTTTCACTTAAAAATTCTGTTGTGTAAACGATGCGTGTTTAGAGCCCGATATGAAACAATGACCCGAGTTGTTGTAAAGTGTGATGTAATAAAACCTGAAATTTAATAACTGGATGATAATGCAACAAAATTGCTAAGTTCGAAATGTTATTGAAATAATTTTAATAAAACCTCAAATGTAATAACTGGTCAATGATTCAATGATGTAACAAGACTTAATACTTAAAACATTTTTAATATTATATGGTGACAGGCAGAATATGTTTCCCTTAATAATAATAATTATTTTATTTTATTTTATTTTATTTTATTTTGTTTTATTTTATTTTATTTTATTTTATTTTATTTTATTTTATTTTATTTTATTTTATTTTATTTTATTTTATTTTATTTTATTTTATTTTACTTTACTTTACTTTACTTTATTACATTATAAAGTGAGTCAATGATTTATGGTTTGAACTTGAACTGCTTCAACTTGAATAACACTGAACGAATAGTTCTAAATAGTTCTTTTATATATCTAGAAACAGTTTATGATATTTTTGTATATTTGCTGTTGCCCAAGTCATTTATAGTCTCTATAATCTATTTCTCCATTCATGAGTACTAAAATAATGTATAAACATTAAACACATTAAGATTTAAATGTAAGTATTTGTTAAATATTTTTACATTATTGACCAGTTATGACATTTTGGGATTTTATTACATTATATTTTAAAACAATTCAGGTCGTTGTTACACTTTGGGTTCTTGTTACATATCAGGGCTTAAAGGTTGTAAAACAAGTCAAAACTATTGTTTATGGGAAAGCCTGAGAAATTAATAGTTTCAAAACCTGATTTAGAAGAAGTCATGAAGTTTGTTCCACGGGTGTTTCCCTGCTGTGACAATAACTTTTAACTTTAACATTCATTCATTCATTACTGAAGCACAGCTGAAAGCTCAAATACACAATGTTTAATTTTCCTCTTCCTTCAGGAAAACTGCGTGCTCAGGTTCACTGGAGAGGCGCCTGCAAGGCAGTATTTCCTCCACCTGATGGTGGAGGACTTCATTCCGTATCCCAAGGCGAGGTATTTGGTGGACAACCCCCCCCTGAGCTCCGTCCCGCTGCACCTCTCGCTCACCGGTGAGTCTTACCTTGTCAGGGGAGACGAATTAAAACGCATAATAAATTCAGTTTAAAATGATTGAAACGTCTCTGTTGTCCCTTCCAGTGGAAGAATCAGACACCAGCTGCAGCGAAGAGCCGCTGGCATCAGAGGAGACCCTGGAAGACAAGTCTGTGGTGTTCGTCCTGCCGTACCAGGAGGTCAAGTTCACCGTCATCTACACGTCTCAGCTGGAGAAGTGTGTCAGCTCTTAACCTCCTCGTTCCAAGTGTTGCTGCAACCAAACAGATGTGGTCATTTTGGTATTTTAACTTAAAACTGGCATCGTTGCGGCTTCCTAATTTTTTTTTCCCCCTCGCACACACAGATGGAACATAAACCCTTAAAGTCCTAGTGAAATGTAAAACACTACTTTGCAAAAAACGATAGCTAAACGATAGTTCTACTTCTAAGGTTTCTCCGACTCTGCCCCACCACTGTTGTCGCATAACAAAGTTATTTGAATTTTGAATCTCCAGCCGAGGAAGTCGGGGGAATCCTTCTTCGTGGGCGTGACGTCAAGAGTTGTGCAGATCTCCATCTGTTGTGTTTATATTGGCTTGTTTCCCCTTAAATATCCAAGTTTTAACAGTGTTTTGAAGTTATAGTTGGCGTTTTATGAGCCTTGATGAAAGATTGAGCCTGGAAGAGACCGAGAGAGGAGAAAAGGAGCACAGGCGGCGGGAGCGGCTAGCGGGAGCCGCTAGCTCGGGCGGCTAGTAGACGATCAAGTAATACCTGGACTCATCTTCGGTGATTCCACAGTCAGAAAAGTTCTTGGACGTGTTGGATCCAGGAAGCCGGTCGTTCTGCCAAAAGTCAGGAGCCTCAAAGCCTCAAAGGTGAAAAGTGGCGGCTGCTGAGGCGAGGAGACGAGGACGAATGGAGGACGAAGCGTCTTCTGCTTCCTCAAACATGTTCCAGACGGGGTCACCGATGGCAGAACCACCTTCTGTGTCTTCTTCATCAATCACTGGGTTTGAAATGATGATGATGATGAAATATGGTTAAATTCAGCCTCTTCGTGGTCAAAACTCTGATCCTGCATAATGTGAACACAACTTGGGCGTGTGCACAACTCGTGATGTCACTCTATTATTGTCAGAAGCTCCGCCCAGCAGAGGAAATACCAACGTTTATCGGCTATTTTCTCGCAGATTGCCGTGTTTCAACATTTTACCCTTGGACCAGTTAGCATAAAAAGGATCCTCGAATCGACAGCCAGAATGTTTTGGAGGTCGAATTTTCATTTCACTAGGACTTTAAATGAACCAGATTAAGCTCATATTGAAGAAAAATCTAACTGTGTTAATCTCAATTCTCATAATCGGGTGTCCTTCACGTAAGAATTGTTCACGCGAACGTAAAACGATCCGGGGAAGATCTGTATGGAACCTGTAGTGAACTGAAGTCTTCTCAGTGTTTCCGAGGTGGCGCTGGTCGGCCCTCCGGAGCTCTACAGGTTCGGCATGGCGTCGTTCGGCCCCTTCACCAAGCTGACCGTCGCCTGGGTGCGCTCCGAGAACACCTCGCTGACCCAGCTGCTGCCCGTCTGCTTCGTGGCGAACACCCCGAGGTCAGTCCGGCCCCCGTCACGCCTCACAGTACGGTTCTGGAGGACAAAGCCAGTAGCCTGGTGTGATAATATCTATTTACGTTCTTTAATTCACCCCGTTTTAAACCTGAGATCTCAATGACACACATTTTCCACGCTGGATTTTATTCCCTTAATTTCTGAGAAGAAGAAAAAAAAAATACAGATAAAGTTGGCAACAACAGAAGCAGATTATGAGATTTGTAAATGCAGATATTTTCAAATTAACATGTAACTGGAATGAGAAAAGTTTTACCAGTTTTCACGAGTACAATTTCTCCGTGCAGTATCGACTCGATACCCGATGCTGGTATCGGTGCATCCTTACTCGATGGTGCCCTTCAGTCCTGACAGCAGTTCTACATTCCTATAATCTGACAGAGATTGGGATTATTTCCAACTAGAAAAAAACCCCAAAAGAAACTACAACTCACTTTCCCTGGACTTTTATGAGTTTCCGTGCTATATAGAGTAAAAGATTGAATTTCTGTAAACTGATCAGCGTGAAAATATTTACTTAGTTGCAGTGTAAGTAGCTGATTTAAATATTGATTTTATGATTTGCCTATAATGAGCCGAGTGCCCTTTAAAACACACACAAAGCCGACTGAGCCGCATTTCTTGTGTTTCCAGTTTGCAGTCAGCGCCCCGATGTGTGTGGTTCTATCAAAGTGAGTCATTCTGCTTCCTGAAAACAACACAACAATACCTATAAAGCATCAAATTAAAGAGTGCCCTTCCTCAAAGTTCTCTTTCTTTTCCAGGGGAATTGAGCGGACTACCTGCGGGAACAGGTATGGGCAGTCACTCTTTATAATATCGAAATGTTCTTGTGACGGATTTCTCCGTGACCCGATGGTCTGTGAGCGCGAATCGCCCGCCGCTGTCTGCAGAGCTGAAGTGCAACAACACGGAAATGCGTCTGCTGCTGCCGCTGGCCTCGCTCAGCAACGTTAACCTGACGGAGCTGCAGCTCAACAGCCCCTCCTGCCCCGTCGTCTACAACAGCACACACCTGATGGCGGCCATCTCTCTGTACGGCTGCGGCACACAGACCGTGGTAAAGTACAGTCATTATTACTGCATTTTTTATTATTACTTCAGATTTCAATCAATCAATCAATCAAATTGTATTTGTATAGCCCTTTACAATAACCCAGTGGTACCCAAAGTGTTTCACAACAAAGCTATAAAAGCAATACATTAAGAAATAAATACAAGAATAATACATAAAAATAATAAATAAAACACAGGTGCTGACTGTGGGAGGAGCGACGGTGCTGCAGGTTGGTGGAAACCTTCCAGAGATTCATAAAAACAGAGCATACAGACTACATACACTGCCCTAGACAGAGTTAAAAGCCAACCTAAAAAAATGGGGGAAGTTTGTTCCACCGTCTGGGAGCAGCAATAGCAAAAGAGCGTCACCCCACTGTTTATATCTCCACCTTGGAATGTCTAGAAGAAGCTGAGCTGAAGAACGCAGGGCCCTGCCAGGGTCACGTACCGTTAAAATATCAGACAGGTAAGAGGGACCCAGGCCATTGATAGCATTAAAAACAAACAACAGAAGTTTAAAATCAATTCTGAAACGATTTGTACATTTGTACAAGTAGGAACAAGACCCAGACGACATTTTGTAATATACCGACTGTTCAGCATAAAGTTGAAGATCTTTGGGTTCGTATTGTAAATAGAAGTCACTCGTATGACACTTTTCAGCTGATTTATCCGCCCCTAAAGTGCTTTACGTTCAGTTAGATGCCATGCAAGGCGCTCGGTCTATGGTAGCAATTTGTGGTTTCGTTGTCTTGCTCAATAATGTCATGATTTGGTCCAGTAAAGTCCACAACATGATAACTTTTCAATAGTGTAATAAGATATATACAATATAAACATTAACAGTGGGAGAACACGGACATTCCAGTGGACATACGACCAAGTTAGACTGTTATCACGGTGACTGTCAAAATAAAAGTACTGAGCCCCAGGAGTATCTGGACTGTGAGTCGTGACCCTCTGGAGGAAGTTACCATTATTGTCAATGTACTGAGCATGTGCAGAACTATTTACTATAGTGCATGAGCAGTGGCAGCATTTCCACACGGGTTTTCAGAAAGTTATTTCCCCCGCGTTGCCATGGAAACAATCGGAGCCGTTTCGAAAAGTTCCACCCTGGGGAGCCATTTTTAAAAAGTTGCGTCCTCAGAGGCTCTGAGCTCGGTTGTTGTGAAAACGGACGGCCGCAAATGCAACGAAAGGTTCCTGCTTCTTATCGGTGCAAACCACTGCTCCACTCTGCAGCTCAACTTCAGTTCATAAACACTTTAAAATCCTGAGCAAAAAATCCTCTGAGGCCAGAGGACTTTATTTATTTTTAATCCAACCGCCACAAGCGTCATAATTTAACAGCTAATTGTCACATTTTAGGAGCTGTGAGTGAGAATCTTCTCCGAGGGCCAGCGCTCCCCTTCTGTTTACCATCCGTCACCTCCAATATTGCAATAATATTAACCTCCGCTAACGTCGCTGTCAGACGACTGTTACTGCTCCACTAATTCCCGTTGCCGAGGATCCGCTGCTGCACTCATGAGACAGAGAAGGATTACGCTTGCAAACACAGTTTAATGTCTCGTCTCTACGGACCTCAGGTGGTCGAGCTTCGTCTTGCAGAGATAGTTTCAAGGAGGCCGAGTGCAGAAAAAAATAAATACAAATTCTGATTGAAATTAATGTGAAACCTCAGTATCAGAAGCCTTATTGTCATTGTAACAGCTACAATGAAATTGCATAGAAGGTTGGACACAAGGAAGTGAATCCACATGGAGTTGTACATGATCCTGCTGACGAGGCCTTAATGTGACGTATCGCTGATTAACAATCATGTTCCTCCAGCCACTGGGGGATATTTGTCTCCCTCTTTCAGCCGAATTATTACCTCAGGGTGGGATCACATTCATCTCAATAAAGCAGCTGTACCCGCAGACTATAAAAAAAACGCAAAAGAAACAAAAAAAACGACATCAAATCACAATAATCACACATTTAATTAAGCTGAGCCGTCACCTGCCACACGCTGAGAGTGAAACTCCCACATGGAAAGAACCTATACGAGGATATATGCGCATATATGAAACCTATTAGCAGTATATATGCACATATCTGCATATATATGCCACATATAGGCAAAATTGAGGTGCATATATGTGAATATACAGGCCGTATAGGTCTCCTGTACTGCTTCTTTATTTCCACATATATATAGCCCATATCTCACTTTGGCAACTGTCATACATTATCAAGGCCATAACTAAGAACTAACTAAAAAACAATTATGTAAGAAGACCATATAGGTGCATATATGTACCTATATAGGTGCCTGTATGCACGTATATATGTACATATATGTGCATTTATGTACATCTAATATAGGAAAACGGCCAATTTTATATATGTCACATATATTAAAAACCTATATCAAAACCTATATTAAAACATATATGTTTATATAGGTTCTTTCCATGTGGGCTCATCCAGTGCACCGTGAATTCTCCCTAATATGAAGTTGTAAATGTTGTGTTTCCAAAATATCTCTTCATTAATGCTGTATTTGTTGCTCTTCTATCTGGTTTCATTACACATAAAGTTCAGATAAATTATTGCCTGCAACATTTAAACCTACGACATGCAGATTTACAAAAGAATAGAACGGCTGTCGATTCCAAGAGTTCGTACATCAGCCTGTCTCTACGTGTCTCTCTGGCCCCCAGCATGCTGGTACAGACCTGGTGTACACCAACACGTTACGCAGCGTGCGTCCCTACACTGTGGTGGACCGCGTGCCCTCCCTGGTCTTCCCCCTGGCCTGCCGGGTGCCTGCGGTCCAGGTCCAGGGACCCCACTACGCCGTCGGCGTGCCCACGGAGCGGGAGACCTTCGGTGATTTCCGGTTATGGGTGGAATTTCACCCCCCGGGGGAGGGGCCCATGGCGCAGTTCACCGGGACGCCCACCTTCCGCGCAAACCCCGCCTTTGAAAGTCGAGTCCGACGAGAGGCTGTGGCGGTCCACGCGCCCAACAACTCCGACTCCGACAGCCCGGTCCGGGTCTACGGGGTCCGCTTCGACGTCCTGGACCTCCTCGTGATGTCGGACAGCGAGGCGGAGAGAGTCGAACTGATGGTGAGCAGCTGCCTGGAGTCTGAGACGGACGACTTTCAGGAGAGCCAGCGGTTTCTTGACAAAGGGTGAGTTGCAATTCTCCCTTTGAAGGCGTGAATGTGATCATTTTTGTTGACTGACGTTACGTAATGAGATTTTCTTGCGCCGTGGTGAATCCAGTTATTTTCCCCTCCTTCCCGCTCAGGTGTCTGATGTCCGAAGACTTCCAGGAAATTGACGTTTCACAAGGCAACGTCAAAATCTACCGCTTTGATCTGAACAAGTCGTCGATCAACGGAACGACGGTTCGTTTCACACGTGTATATTTAAAAGCCACCGCAACGCACGTTTCTCGCTTCTCTATTCCGAGGCTCCGTTTACACGACAACGATCTCAGGTGAAAATGAAAAACTTTCATTTTTGGCACTTTTTTTTAAAAGTTCCACCTTGAAGACGGTTTCCAAAAGCTGCGTTTTCAGTGATTCCAAGCACGCAAAATGCAATGAAAGTTTTGCTCCTTTATGAATAAACAATATCTGGTCATTTATAAAGCAGACTTGAAAATGATACATATTGGGTCTATATCTAATAAATATTCATTTTGATTTTAATGTTAAAAAATGACTCCAGTTAACATGAAACAACATTATTGTGTGAAAAATGCTGATAACAACAGACTGTGTGCACAGAATCACTGTTTGAACTTTTTTTTTTTAAGACTTTTATTTAGAAGAGTGGGGTATGACATAGATTTAGACAAATACAGCGATTACAAACATTATACACAGAAATTACAGTGACAGAGAAAAAGGATGCTGTATAATGTTATATACACATGCATACAAATATACATTAAACATTTTGAAATGGACAGTGTTCAAGATATACAATTAACCTTAGAAACAAATTGTAATTCAAAACAAAAATTAATGGTACTATATGACCACTGAGCACAACATAAATGAGCCCTGTCACAAGTTTTGCATTTTCACTTGAAAATGTTGTCATATTTGTCTTTCTTACTTATTTACTCAATATTTTCACTTCTTTTTGTTACTAATCTCATCTGGTCATGCTTGTTTTCTTTTTGTTTGTTGTTGCTGTTTTTGTTCTCTTATCTTTAAAAAAAAAAAGAAAGAAAGAAATTACCAGAGACCATCACAACTGTACAATTTCACATGTGAAATTTCAATAAAGAAAAAAAGAAGAAAAAAAGAAAATGTTGTTGCGTAGACAGGGCCTGAATGTAGACAACGCACCACCTGGTGGTACAAAGTGGTATTACAAAACAACTCAGGACGTAGCTAGCTTGTTAACGTTGCAAAATTTCTTTGATATTCACTTTTGCCCGTATTGTTTTATTGATTAAAGTTTTGAAATGGTTTTAAAACGCTCTGACCCGCCAATGTAACCTCGTGTCCACAGATGTACGTGCAGTGCGTCGTCAACCTGTGCGTCCCCACCTCGCCCTCGGACCAGTGCCCCGATCTGTGCCAAGGCGCCGCGGCTCAGACCGCCATCGTTGACAGCGTGTTCACAGCCAGTTACACCGTCAGGTCAGGGCCCGTGAGCCTCGTGCGCACCAGTACAGCTCCACCTACTACAACCACCACCACCACCACCACAGCCAGACCCGAGGCCCCAGGTTCACACGGTAAGACCTTGCATTGGAAAACCTTTCCGCAGACATGCTGTTATCAACAGTGCAGTTGTTGATAACGAAAGATTAAAAGACGGGTGAATGGAATTTTTCTTCACTGCATTTGCAATTCATTCGAATCTATTTCAGAAAACAAAGATGGCTTCAAAAGTCCACAGAAAATTACAAGAAATAAGGCATGCTTGGGGAAAAAAAACAAAAAAAACCCACCCCACTAAAAGAACATGCAGCCCATCATCGCTTTGTTTTAGTTTCACGCATTACGTTTGTCTTTTTAAAACTGGTACATCATGGAGAAGACAATAGGCAGGATACATGTGATGAATGTTTGAGTGCCAGCACACAAAACAGCAGCTGTTTGGATAATTAAACCGTTAACTACCAGGCAAATTAAACTTTTTGGAGCCTTTTAGATTTTCCTGTTTTTTTTTGAGGAAACCGCTGAGCTCATAATAATCTGCTTGATATTAATCACCAACTGCATTAAAGTCTACTGGCACTGAAACGCTGAACTGCTTTGGGCCCTGCAGCTGCACCGAGCCTCTAAAATGAGCCAATTTACTGTGAATTTTATTGTCTCTTTTATTATTCCCATGAAGATTCTTTTAAAATACTGCTCTGTGGCTATGCAGATTACCCTTTCTTGATATTTTCCTTGATTGAACTATAAATGTGTTTTTTTTCTTTCAAACCTGTAATCATCTCTTCTCCTGCAGCTACTAAACAGACGTCATCCATGACAACAGGGTTCACTGTGATGATCATCGGCATATTTCTCCATCGAATTTATTGAACTTTCAACTGGAAAATGACGACCCAGAATATGAAGGACAGCATTTATATGTTTGTGAAAGGCAGTATTGGAAGTGACACTATTCCACTCTTTTTTTTTTTTAAGATATTAAGATATGAAAATGAAGATCTGATGCAGCTCCATAACTGAAAAAGAGAAAATGTTGAGATATTGGCTGCTTTATAGGCAATACCTTGAACTACAGCATCCATGTTCACTCGCAGAGGTAGTATTTAAAAAAGAAAAACATTGGCTCTGAGAAGCAGCTTTGAAATGAAATATTCTCCCTAAGATAAAGCATCAATTTTTATTTGCTCCCATTAAATCTAACAGCCTGAAAACTGTGGCATGTTATTTTTATCTTCTCCTTCATTTCCTCACAGTGCGCTGTTGTTTTACACAAATGTTAATTTTGCGGAAATGTACTTGTGCCTTAACATCTAGAAATAGATGTATTTATCTCTACTAATAAACACTTTCACATAACAGGATGTCTGTGTTCATTGTGAATGGGAAAATTTGGAAAACTGAATGATGAAGCCACCAAATTGATCAAGATGAAAAGTTTGTAACTACACAGTAACTACACTTTTTGTCCATGAGTTTTACATATTCCAGTAACTGTGTGGATACAATCTGTTTTAGCACTGCTTTAAAGGGAAACTGTAAATCTCAATTATAATTCCACAGTTGTACATGATGTTGCAGTGTTGAGTCACTCTAAGACAGAGGTCTGCAACCTGCGGCCCTGGAGCCACATGAGGCGCTTCAGCTCTAATGCACTGGCTCCCTGCAGCTATCATGGTATGGAAGGTTGGGGAATCGAACCTGAAACCTTCTGATTGAAAGACAACCACTCTCCCATAACAAAAAAAAAAGTTTCACGGTCCAAAAGAGTGAAATACAATTAAAATTGGATGATTATGCAACATGCTACTGTGTTGACTGCATTTCCCATGTAAGACCGTTTTATCTGAAGCATCGTGTAAATTACACGTAAGTATCCTTCATAAAGGATATATATGACTGGATATAGTGTCCTGTGTTGTGACGTGTTACAGTAACCGTGCAGAACCAGCAGATCACTTGTCATGAACACACACAACACCAAACACTCCTTTCGCCACACTCGCACTCGCTTCCTGCACTGTATTTGTTTTCATTCTGCGCGAGCGACCAATCCGGTGCGAGCTGGGAGGAGACGGCCCCGCCCCCCTCCGGCGAAGCCACGCCTCTGTGTTCAAGGAACACCGCTTCATACATACACTGTTGTTAGCGACGTAGCCTCTACGGTCAGCTTCTTTTTCTTTTTACATTGACGCCCGCGACCACTTTCCCCCCCCTCAACTTCACTTTCTGTCGCCGCCGGTTGAATGAGCGAGTAGCAAGCCCGCGGTCAGGACCCGTTGCGCCGGTGCGTCCCGTTGTTGCTGGTGGCGGTCGCCGGAGGTAAGTTAAAACTAGTGCTAGCCAGCTAGCCGCTGTAGGAGATTGCTTGTTGTGCTAGCCTTAGCATTTTATCCGCCGCTCAACCCCTCCTGACAGAAAGCCCGGCGAGCGAGCACCGTCTGCTGATTTCGGGCTGAATGCAGCGTGTCGGCGGGTTTTCGCCCTCCCAACAGAATAACGCGACAAGGCAACGGCGGCTATGCTAGCTCGGCAAGTGAGGTCGTCGGCGAGGCTAGCAACCTCAGAGGGGCGAACCACGCTGAAGTTAGCCTCCGCTTCGTAGCTTCCGCTCCAGACTGTGGACGTAAAGTACTTTACAGTATCAACCAAGACACTATTTCTCCAAGTAACTTTTGTAAACTTACGTTGAGGCACTTAAATAAGCGCTTTAAACTTCCCAAGGCACACTTTCACGTCTGTTAGACCCATTTCTGCTGACGGAATAGGTACTCGTTGCTTATGTTTCACACGTAGCTTAATTGTTAAGTACGATGTTTTCGTGATTTCACACGAGAAATAGTGTTTTGCTGAAATTTCACGCGTTATCCTGCCTCGAATCGACTCATGAGGCTGATAACGTTTACGCCTCCTCGTGAGCTATACATCTTGGAGGTTGCATGTCTATAAATGGAGCGATTGTTGGAAATGTGCAAATAGCTTTAAGAAAATTATGTTGTTCACCAACGCTGAGCTGCTTCTGAAGCGTTTAAAAACATAAAATCTGTCGTTGGTCGCAGTAATGCAAAATGTTCCCTTAACTCGAATCGGAAGCCAACTTCAGCTTCGGAAGTGGCGACCACGAATTAGCTTTGAGGCTAACGTTGTGTATTTTTCTGCTGACAGGTTTGCTTTTAATGCATCAGAATTCACCGCACGACTCGGGTGTGATTGTGAGACCTGCGTTACTGGCAGATAAGCGATTTGTGTGACGGAGTGTGAATTCTTTATTGTCGAACTTCTCGCTGAACTTGACGTCGTTGCAGCTAGCCGTGTGACCTGCTAGCGCGCGAGCGGCTAACTGCATCGCATGTTCTAAATTTCATCGGCGGCCAAACAAACTGACTGCAGCGATACAATCGCGCCGGGTATCCTACTCGGAGCTCCGATACCCGACTGTGTTGTCAGCTGCGATTAAGCATGGCCGCTCTCTCTCCTTCGAGGGTAACGTCAGGCACGTTGGGCTCAGCTGATGTTTCAGCCAAGAGAGTCCCGCTCGCTCTCGGCGAGACCCCGTCGCCCCCCTCTCCGGAGTCCGCCTCACTGCTGACATTCTGCCGCCGTGGAGCTGATTTCAACCCCACCGGGAGTGGAGCGACTCAGCCGTCAGACGAGTGAAAGCGGTCAGCGCCACCGACGACGGGTCGCGGTAAGCTCGGTGTTTGGCAGAAGAGAGAGAGAGGGGGGAGGGGATGAGGCAGAGGCAGGGCTACAGCGCGCGACACTGAGAGAGAGCGAGAGGCAGCGCCTACGTGCCTGTAAAAACGCCGCCTGGCTGCCAAATGTCAGCCTGTTTCTGCGCCACTCGACAAATATCGGCGCCTTTTTACTGTCGGCCCCGGTTTTTTGACGCTGGATGTGCGGACAGACACGATTCGGGCGACCGAAGACCGAGCGCCCGGCCGCCGTGTGTTCGCAGCTTGGTGGTGCAGGGCAGTGAGGAACAATGTCCGCCGTCCGCTGACCGAAGGCAATGACGTCCGCGTGCGTCCAGGGAGCGTGTGCAAATTACTGCTCTCCACACGCACGGGCACTGTGCAGAGGACCGCGGGGTTTTTCAAATGACGGGCCTCGTTTACGCATAGCGGCGTATTTACAAAAACTGATGATTACCCCTCTATGTTTAAAAAAAGAAAATAAATAACCTGAGCGTTTTCTCCAAAAATCATTTATATAAACCGCATCAGATTCGGATTCTGATTCTGAGCAGCTAAACCTATAGGTGGCAGTGTGCATGAAGTCATCAGAATCCACTAAAACTCCTCTGCTTCTCAGCACAGTGGAGAGCATTTGTGATTGTAAATACAAACATGCGAAAAGCATTTGCCCAAACATTAATGGAAGCCCTGCTTTAACACAGGTCACATGTATATGACGCTGATATTGCTTCTGATGGCTCCATTCAGACCGCTTGAGATCGAATTGTGTTACCAACGATCATTTCTACTAAATTGCATGGCACAGGAGTCATCAGCGTACGCTGGACGGATCCTCTGCTCTGGCTGCTATAGGGACATGTGTCTCTCCGTGTCCTTTTCCCATAGTTTCTTTGGAAATTTGGACAGATTGCATAACTCTGGTGGCTGTTCTCACTTGTCTTTAGGGCTCGCCACTTGTGACCAGATCACCCAAAACGCCTGTTAACACCACTTTCCTGAATTGCTGAGTGCTCGAAGTCGACAATAGTTTATGTTGTGTAACCTAGTTTTAGAATACTATGAAAAGACTTGCAGCTTTTGAGCTTTTAATTATAGATTACTGTAAATTTTTAAGATTGCTTTTACTAAAATGTATGTGGTTCCATACTGTTGTAGGTTATCAAATGTTTAGAATCTCTAGTTATTTGAGCAGGTAGTGGTGTGATACTTTTTTTTTCCTGCTTTAAGTGGTGCTGGAAAGTAACAGTTGCTGTATTTCTACTATTTGCAGACGGTCCCTAACCAGCTGCCACAGCCACTCTGCTGGGTGAAAATCTATATAAGGACTTCATGAAAAATCATTTAATGACTTTGCTTCAAATCTTCTTTTATCCAGCATGTTGCATTTTTCCTTGTATTCTAAGATTTCTCTTTTGATGTTGGTTAAATTCAGTAAAACGTTAAATTGCAGCCCCAAAACAGGAAGAGCTTCCCCATCCAGGTCATCAGATTTTATGTATGCTTTATAATCCATTTAAAATACATATTCCTATCGTGTCTCCAGACTGGTTCCTATTGAGGGTTTCAGTTTTTTGCTCAGTGGTGTGTGTTGAGGTATTATTATTATTATATTTAACATTTTAATGTAGTGACAATAAAGATGGACGTAATCTGTTATGCAAACCATAAAAAAGAATCACCACTTTATGTTGATGTTTTTGTGTTATTTCAAGTATGTAAATTAGGTGACATACTATCTTATGAAGGTTAAAATTGGTTCATTTTTAATAAAGATTATTAGAATGGCAAGGTTGTTTGGAAGAAAAAAACCATATATACATTCTTCTTTGGTTTTCCTCTCAAAAATCCTTTTTTGCTGATTGAGTGTTAATTGTCCGTTTGTGTGTTTCCACTCTAGCTTCTTTGATTATGTGTATACAATGAAGAGGCGTGTGGAGGACCAGGAACCGATACCCACGCCTCAGCAGCAGCAGCCACGTCGTCCCCCAGTTCAAGGTATTGCAGAAGGCTTCCAGCACCGGGCCCTCGCCCCGGCTCCCACTGTGGTGGAGACAGCTGCAGACAACATGCAGCCCTCAACCGGCATCCAGTATTCTCTACCCCAGGGTTACCAGGTACCATGTTTACCCGGTCGGGACATGTTCATCTCCAGCCTTCTTTCTGAAGTCTTGAATTTATTATTATAATTCTGCCCTTCAGGTGTCGACCATGCCTCAGAGCACAAGCGGGCACGGACACAACAGTACTGCCCCTCACGTTGGTCCTCACCCACACAACCTGGCAGTTCAGGCCCAGAGCCCCGCCGTGGTCCAGGGACACGTCCATCCACCGGCGCCCATGACTTCCACCCAGGGTCAGCAGCAGTTTCAGCGACTGAAGGTATCCGTGCAGTTACAGGTTTATTGGTGAAGGTTTCCTCCGAGATTGAATCGTAGACGAAGGATATCCTTCACAATACAGCGAGATCTTAAACACTTTATCAACAAAGATTTATTTCACCAAGGTCTTTTTTTGCATGGATGCATGCATGTATATTAGAAATTCACCGATTTCTATAGCAGTATAGGGTCACGGGTCCAGTAGTGCACAGCGTACTCGTTTACGATCCCTGATACAAACTGGAGAGTATTATGTGACGGCGTCCGTCAGCAGCAGGCAGACAAAAGAGGACAAGCGATGTCGGCGGCAGTGTGTAAATTCTGTTCCATCAATCAGCTCCATGCTGCACATGATTTAAGGATGGGGCGTGTGGGAGCACACACTGAGCTTGGTTCCTCGGTCTACAGTCCATATTACACAAAGAGCAGTGTGTAGATAGACGCGACGCACTGCTCTTAGCGTACCGTAGACCCAGCATACTGGAGCCTTGAATGCTTTAGCAGGTACACTGAGAGGACAATGCTTAGCCTTTGCACATCGGTTGCATTTGGAGTATGAGTTAGGCTTCATGGCATTTACTAAAAATACTCCTATCGAAATGCAATATCTGCATAAAGCTCCAGCTTAGTATTTGCACTCGCCTTTTTAAGAAGTGGTATCGGTGCATCCCTGCTTACGGCATATACACCAGGTAGTTCGGTGTTACTTCACCACGGCAAATTAATGGCTGCTTTCTCCCGTTCAGTCATGGATGGCACATCCCCACTGTGTTAGATCTCTTCTGTTAATACTCTTTCTTGCTCTTCTAGGTTGAAGATGCCTTGTCCTATCTGGATCAGGTGAAACTGCAGTTTGGGAATCAGCCACAAGTTTATAATGATTTCCTTGATATTATGAAGGAGTTCAAATCCCAGAGGTAAGTTGTAATTTAGACATAGAATCTTATAACCTATAGAAAGTATCTGTGGATCCGGTGGATAAAAAAAAAAAAAAAAAAACCAGACACTCAAGTGTCGTCGCTCGTTCTGTCGTTACAGCATCGACACTCCCGGAGTCATCAACCGCGTGTCTCAGCTGTTCAAAGGCCACCCAGACCTCATCATGGGTTTTAACACTTTCCTGCCACCCGGATACAAGATCGAGGTTCAGACCAACGACCTGGTCAACGTGACCACGCCGGGTCAGATCCACTACATCACCCCGCACGGTATTTCAGTTCAGAATATTCCTGCCAGCGGTCCGCCCAGCCAGCCCGCCAGCCATCACCAGCACCCGAGTCAGCCGCCGCCGGCCTCGCACAGCTCCACCAACAGCACCGCCACGACGGCCACGACCACCCCGACCCTCCCCACCCCGCCCGCTCCCAGTAAAACCAGCAAGGTAACGTACCGCCTCTGCGTTTTCTGCTGATGCCAAACGATTGTGGCGGTTCGTAGTAACATGTCTGTTCCCTCGTTGCCAAAACAGCCAGTTCAGTCTCCGGCCCACACGCCCACCAGCCAGCCCAATCCATCCATCCCGTCGTACGCCTCGCCGCGCTCCCCGTCGGTCCAGTCCCACACTCCCGTCAGCAGCACGCCATCCAGCGGGCCCCCCCTCCAGAACAATCAGCCAGTGGAGTTCAATCACGCCATCAACTATGTCAACAAGATCAAGAACCGCTTCCAGGGCCAGCCGGACATATACAAAGCCTTTCTGGAAATCCTTCACACATACCAGGTGAGAAAAGGGCCACCAGTAACGGTTCTCCTGTTCCCACGGCAACCGTCGGGAGTGTTTTTCAGAAAGTTCCATCTTGGAAGCTGCTTTCATTGTCCAAGCTCATTTTTATGCACATTGATCCTCAAATTGCTACAAAACTTGTTCTGTATTATCCCACTGTTGATTTTTGTGTGTATTATTTTTTTCTTTTATTGTTAATTTTTCAGAAGGAACAAAGGAATGCTAAAGAGGCGGGGGGTAACTACACCCCCGCCCTGACGGAGCAGGAGGTCTACACTCAAGTGGCGCGGCTTTTCAAGAACCAGGAGGATCTGCTGTCGGAGTTCGGACAGTTCCTTCCTGACGCAAACAGCTCAGTGGTGAGTCTCTGTCATTACGCTCATCAAGCTAACGCTGTTATTGTTCTTCACTGTAGAATCACCATCATTGTTTAGGTCGTTTTGTAATCAAATCTGTGTCTATCTATTTACTTGTCTTTCGTGTGCCTTAATTTTCTGAAATATTATCAATGTCGTATAGTGTGCTGTTTTCATCATGGTCTGTTTGTATTTTTATTTTATTCTTCCATCCCATAAAAAAACTGTTGTTTCAGTGCAGAACATGTACATAAATGTATTTTTACAATGCAGATTGCAAAATTATAAAAATAAGAGCGTTGTGCGCTGTCATTGCATATAATGGCTATATATATATATATATATATAATTGTTTTGGTTTTTTTTGTGTCATTACTTTTCTCCTATTTATTTTGGCCCATTCTAACTGTTTTCGAATTGAAAATTAGTTAATGAATTCATAAACTGTCTATTCAAACAGCTATTTAAAATACAACATGATTTTATGACCTCGGAAGCCATTGTATCTTGATTTTGTTTACATTTTAACTGTGTCTCAACTTGTACTACTACTACAACGAAAAAGTGTTAAAAGAAATTAAATCCTGGGAGTTACATTTACGTCAATGCACCAGTGGCGGGTGGTCAATCCATTGGCTTAAAGTCAGTTCTGGTTTGTTCTCGTGTGTTTCTATGAAATGTTGAGATGAAGACAACAAGCGGTGAGTCTCTGATTATTAACTCTTGTCACGTCTCTTCTAATTTACCAGTTTGAAAGAAGAAATTTGGCCGAAAAGCTGCAGGTCAGGTTCAACTTTCTCCAGTATAGTTATTTTTTTTTGAGGTTTCTCTCAAAGCATTCTAAAATGTTTTGAATGATGAATTGATGTGTTGTTTGAAAATATACCTGATATTCCTCTTGTTTTCCCTTAACTCCGACTAACTGTCATTTCAAGTAAACAAGCCCCAAAACACATTAATTTTCTAAACGAGTCTTAATAAATGCTCTGTATTCACTTGTCATTTCAAAGAACTATAATGTTTCATCGTGGGGAGGTGATGATAATAATAATAATAATAATAATGAAGAGCCCCACTTAAGAAATTTATCACCAGCCGCCACTGCGACACACATTTGAGGTGACACCAAACTGCTTGTCTCCTATATCAAGTAACTTCACTCTGTTTTTCTAGAACAGGCTACATTTCTTACACTGAGCTTTAAGTGGCTTTGATATTATTTTAAATTTAGCTTCCTCTCTTCGACATGGAGCACACACTATGTACGGTGCCTCCGCTTGACTGTGCTGTGAATTAGCTATTATGCAAATACGTCTGAGTGGAATTGAGAGCGTTGTGCGTGCTGCCTTCTTTCGTTCAGCTGCTGTGCAAGACGACGCCAGACCGGGCCGACTCGGTGCGTAACGATCACGGCAGCACAGTGAAGAGGCCCTTATTGAACAACAAGCAGAGGCTGAGCCAGAACGGCCTTCCTATCAGGAGACCCGGAGTCGGAGCAACGCCACCTGTCAAGGTACTCGCATCTGTGCCCATCAGAGCTTTTCAAAGTGAGGCAGAGAGTAGAGCCACATCCGGCCACTCGGCTCTCATCTCACCCCTTGTTTTACCTTAAGCAAGGTAGAAATTATAGAGTACAGGTGATGAAAATGTATAAAGTCGTTTAGCAGCATGTAAGCTACACTACCTGCAGTTTAACTGTGGAAGACAAGTGTATCTATAAGAAAAATAGACTGTATATTCATAGGATGAGTCTATCAGAATGTCTCAGAGCCTTAATGTAACATTGTTTTTCATTCTCACAATTCTGGCTTCAGCAGAATGGGCGATTTTCTCAGTGTTCTATTGTGTTTGTCTTGTTAATCGTCCAGAAGAAGCCCAAGATAATGGGGAAGGACCACGGCATGGCCGAGGTCGGCAAACACAGCACCAGCACCGAGACCATGTTCTTTGAGAAGGTCGGTGCTTCACGGAGTTCTGCAATCACAACGTGAACATCACAGACATCTTGACGCAAACATTTCAATTCCAATTTGGTTTTTTTTTTGTTTTTCTTCGTCTTTGTCTTTGAAAACTGTCTGACAGGTGAAGAAGGCCCTCCGAAGCTCCGAGGCCTACGACAACTTCTTGAGGTGTTTGCACATCTTCAACCAGGAGGTTATTTCCCGCACTGAGCTGGTCCAGTTAGTTATACCGTTTCTTGGGTGAGTTCCACCAGAGGACTGACGCACAACTTGGTTTTAATACACATTTAGCGCCTGAAAGTTCTTCTCAACATTGTGGTCATCGGGTGTATTATTATTGTTGTTATTTAATTTAATTTTTGGATAAAAAGACAAAAACAAAAAGGAGTTAAAAGTTGTCAGCATCTTTGACAGCCTGGGCCCTCTGCTGTGAGATGTCCCGGGTTTTTCTCGAAAGATGCAATAATAAATGTCCCTGCGCTTTCTGCCCGCCACTCTACTGGCGTTTCAGATTGAAGAGGGGAGGATAGATTCATTTAGTTTTTAAAAAGTTGTGACTTATTCTATCTAAACCTACATCTTGTACGTTCCAACTTGTTGAAATTTTAGAATAGAACAATGACAACAGTGTCATGACTCCCAGTCCAGATTCTCCTGGGACTTTGTAGTTTTATTTTGACAGTCACCTGATTTTTCCTAATCATAAATACAAAAACATTTTAATTTGAAATATTGTCGTGTGAAAGGGGTCTAAATTTAATGCTTCTGACAGGACCTTAGTCGTGCCTTCATCGCCGTCGCTCACAATTTATGAACCTCTTGTCAAGATCAATAATGTCCAAGCATCATTATATAGTAACAACAAAAAAACCTGCACGCCTCCGCGATGCTGTTTTTACTCGACTCGTCAAACACGGCAGTGATGAGAGCTGCAGAGCAGCGTGCTCTCAAACTACTGCATGAGGCGTCTGCCTGCGTAATGTGTTGGTTAATTAATTCACTCTTCCAGGAAGCACAAGTGTTGTAATCGATCATGTTTATTGACGCAATGAGAGGGTAATCACATCCTTGAAAGTAGTTTACTGTGAACAGGCAGACTTTTTGAGACTCTGCTCACTGACATCTCAACGATCACAGACCTGCGTGTTTCTCTCCGGCATCTCCGGCAACATGTATTCAAGGAAATGCATCATTATGGGAATTATTGCCAATGAATATTCATAACATATCATTTAAACACATGAACACAATTTCAAAAATGGCCGTTTTTCTTGTAGCCCATATTTCCTTTCGATTATAAAGGAAACTGTTTTGATGTAAAAATGTAATTTGACATTCATGAGTTGACGATCAGACACAAATTATTGTTCATGCTGAACCCATCGCCTCTCTGACAATACATTTCTGGTATTCTGTGGCTGACTTGACAGGAAATTCCCGGAGCTTTTTACCTGGTTCAAAAACTTCCTGGGCTACCGAGAGTCGAGTCACGGCGAGTCGAGCCACGCAGAGAGTTTGCCCAAAGAGCGCGCGACCGAGGGCATCGCCATGGAGATCGACTACGCTTCCTGCAAGAGGCTGGGCTCCAGCTACCGAGCGCTGCCGAAGAGCTACCAGCAGCCCAAGTGCACTGGAAGGACGCCGCTGTGCAGAGAGGTGAGTCACTGACGGATGTCTGCTTATTAAAGGTATTTATATCATGAGTTTAATCCCTCTCACCGGGACAGAAGGTAGAGCGCCTCAATGTACAGCGGCACCGCTCAATGTTGCCTGTATGGCGTTCAAACAAAAGTCTGGATGCACCAATTTAACTCTATATTATAGTGGATTGAAAAAGATCAGTTGATTAATATTTCTGCAATTCCTCCAGTTCGGGGGTCACAAATATATTTTAGTTCCGGGGCCACGTACAACCTCGCTTCATCTTGAGTGAGCTGGATTGGTAAAACGGTGTCGTAATAATCTTTGAATTTGTAGTTTCAGGTTTTTCTTTGTTGCGGTTCAGAGTATACGCGACGAAAATGTCTATATTTTCACAAAACGAGACAAATACTTTGGAAAAGGACTACAATCTCTAGCATGAGGCCAAATTCAATGAAACCTTCTGGTGCAAAATACAATGGAAAGTTAAACCTTCTCTTATAGCTGTTGCATTACGGTTGTTTTTAAGTTTGATGGACTGGATTGAAGCCTCTTGCAGGCTGGTTTCGGCCCACATGTTTGACACTGCTGCTCTAATCATTTGTCATTCAATTGTTGAGCTATTCGTATGGTAATAGGAAAATATTGAGGAGTCTTCATTTATAATTAGACTGCATTTCTCCTATTTCACAGTCACCAAGTTCATACTTGGATAAGAGCCGTGGGATTTTTATTGCTATCCTATAAAGATTTGGTTTTGTAACATAAAATGCTTAATGCTATGAAAGACGTTTGCAAAAGTAGCTTCTGCTTACTTACTAGTTATTGTTTGCTTTATCCAACTTGAGCAGCTGGAGCCAGTCGTCACTGACTGTGGCTGACGGCGGTTTGCTCCTTTGGCTGCTCTCGAATTCATCACAGAGCAAATACACACATTTTCGTCTCACTTTAGACGAATCCTTTGAAATCCATAGACTGTTGGTTAACAGCAACCATAATTTGTAACATCAATGTGAAAACATTTCAGTTCAAATGTTTGAACACAGAAACGATGCAGCATTCTAACTAGATCACGGTGCATTTAAATCACAGGGATTAATTGTTCTTAACTGGTTATTAGTCGAGCTTTTCTTATTTCCGCACGATATGGAAATCTAATGGAGCGTCTATAATCAAATGTTTCAATGTGACTTTAAGTTTCACGTCTCCTTGCAGGTTTTAAACGACACCTGGGTGTCGTTTCCGTCGTGGTCCGAAGATTCCACATTTGTCAGCTCCAAAAAGACTCAATATGAGGAGCACATCTACCGCTGTGAGGATGAACGCTTTGAGGTAAGAAATGTTTAACACATTTAAAAAACAAACTGAGTTGAGTTACTTGAAGGTGCTGTATGTAAGAGAACCCGCAATCATCTAAATAGTGGAGAAAGTAGATCCACTTAAGGCGTTTTCAAGTTTGACATGCTGTATTATTCAGGTCGTTTTAGCTATTCGTCATTGACTGCAGTCGTTTTTCTTCTTCCCCCAGCTGGATGTTGTGTTAGAAACCAACCTGGCCACGATACGAGCCCTGGAGACGGTGCAGCGGAGGATCTCTCGCATGTCGGCCGAGGAGCAGCTCCGCTTCAAGCTGGACAACACCATGGGAGGCTCCTCGGAAGTCATCCACCGCAAAGCCATCCAGAGGATATACGGCGACAAGGCCGCAGACATCATCGACGGGCTGAAGAGGAACCCCGCGGTGTCCGTCCCCATCGTGCTGAAGAGGTAGACCCCCTGAATTCAGCCTCTTTGTTGGACCCGGGGAAGTTTTTTTTGCTGTTTTGGAGCTCGTTTCAGTCGGACGCCTTTGTGTTTGACACCATTTCAGATTAAAAATGAAAGAGGAGGAGTGGAGAGAGGCGCAGAGAGGCTTCAACAAGATCTGGAGGGAGCAGAATGAAAAGTATTACCTGAAGTCACTCGACCATCAAGGCATCAACTTCAAGCAGAACGACGCCAAAGTGCTGCGTTCCAAGACCCTGCTCAATGAAATCGAGATGTTGTACGACGACGTAAGGAAACTTATTATTATAAGTATACTGTTGGTATTATTATTACGTTATTATTATTACTGATATATATGTTATTGTTATATTATTGCTACCATTATTAGTAGTACTATACACGAGTATTATACACTATTTCACACTGTTATCTGTATTATTGTTATTATTATTATATAATGCCTACTTCTAATGGCTCTGCCACTGCACCTCACTATCTATTTATGTTGCTTTTATCTCGTGCTTATTTCTAAGTGCCCATGTTCCGTTCTGTGCTTTACTTTTTTATGTCTTATACCCTGATATTTTTATAGTTTTATTTCTTACTTTTATTACTATTCTATTGTATTTTATAATATTCGTATGCACCAGATTGCTGCAACAAGACAATTTCCGTTGGGGATGAATAATCTATCTCTATCTATCTATCTATCTATCTATCTATCTATCTATCTAAACACGTTTTTGATTTGATGGCTGTATGATTCCGTCGTTCTGTTGACTCGTAGTGATTAAATGGAGATATTTAAACACTGCGAGCGTTTGGCGGTTTGGTTGCCAGTTGAGAGCCACAGGCTTCACGTTTATTAACATCCACCTGATTCCCACTTGCAGACGAAGCCTTCAGAATCGGCCCACACGCTCGCCTTACTGTTTATATTTGCTCTCGTGGTCCTGGTTGTCCGGTAACGGCAGTACCTCTTCTGTCCCCTCCCCGTTAGCGCCAGGAGCGGGCGTCGGAAGAAACCGCCGCGCCGCCGCCGAGCGGCCCCCACATGACGCTGACCTACGAAGACAGCCAGATCCTGGAAGACGCCGCCGCCCTCATCATCCACCACGTGAAGAGGCAGGTGGGCATCCAGAAGGAGGACAAGAGCAAGATCAAGCAGATCATCCACCACTTCATCCCGGACCTGCTGTTCTCGCGGCGGGGCGAGCTCTCGGACCTGGAGGACGAGGAGGAGGACGAGGAGGAGGAGGAGGAAGACCCGGAGGCGGAGCAAGACGGCCCCAAGAAGCACAACGGCCTGCCGGGCGGCAGCCCGACCAAGTCCAAGCTGATGTTCAGCAACACGGCGGCCCAGAAGCTGCGGGGCACCGACGAGGCGTACAACACCTTCTTCGTCAACAACTACTGGTACATCTTCCTCCGTCTGCACCACATCCTCTGCTCGCGCCTGCTGCGCATCTACGGGCAGGCCGAGAGGCAGATCGAGGAGGACGCCCGCGAGCGAGAGTGGGAGAGGGAAGTGTTGGGCCTCAAAAGGGAGAAAAGCGAAAATCCGGCAATTCAGCTGAAGATGAAAGAACCAAGTAAGCTAAAACTAGATTTTTTTTAAAGTTTTTTTTTTATTGTAATCTTTCTGCCCTTTCTTAATAACCTGACAATGGTGGCTGTTGTCTCTCCTCAGTGGACGTCGACGTCGACGACTACTACTCGGTCTTTCTGGAAATGGTGCGTAATCTCTTGGATGGGAACATGGAGCCGGCTCAGTACGAGGACTCCCTCAGGGAGATGTTTACGATCCACGCCTACGTTGCCTTCACGATGGACAAACTCATCCAAAGTATTGTCCGGCAGGTGAGTCCGTTAACGAGCCAAACATCGTGCGGATTATTCTGCAGTAATGTCATTTATGAAAAAGGTCCGGGGTTTCTAATTCATCGCAGCCTGTAAATGATGCCATGTGAAATGTCTTTATCTCGTGCTCTGGTTCTCAGAGGCCATTTCCACTTCACTGAGGTTTCTCTCATTTCATTTATGTGTCATGCTTACAAAACAGAAATATTAAATCTAAACTGCACTCCACCTGTCAGATACTCCTATCTGGAAAAATCACATACGTTGCAATTCTCCAGCTCACCACCAGGGGAGCTCGTGTCCCATTGAGTCTGTAAGCCTCCAGTTGGCTGTGCTCGTGCTGATTTCCTGCCGTTTCACACCGAGCCTGATGCGTCCACAGCTCCAGCACCTCGTCACCGACGACGTATGCGTGCGTGTGACGGACGTGTACCTCAGCGAAAGTGCCAATAAAGCCACGGGAGGCGCCCTGTCCACGCAGACGTCCCGGGCCGCGGCGGAGGCAGCCTATCAGCGCAAAGCAGAGCAGCTCATGTCGGATGAGAACTGCTTCAAGGTACCAACCAACCGAGGAATCCGTCACGCCTCGCCGCGGTGCAAACTGTGTTGGTTGACGCTTTCGTGTCGTAACTTGTGTTTCGCAGTTGATGTTTGTGAAGAGTCGGGGAACCGTCAGCCTGGCCATGGAGCTGCTGGACACAGAAGAGGAGAACTCCGACGAGCCGGCGGACGCAGAAGTAAGGCCGAGTCAATATTTCCATTTATTAGGCAGATCTGCGATTAGCTAATCTGTTGTAATATGTTGAGTGTGATTTGCCCGACCAGAATTAACATTGGAGCAGCAGCAGTTATCAGTGTTGTTGTTTTTTTTAAACAACAGTATTTGTTCTGCATTAAGGTGAGATGAAAGAGAAGCCGCTGCACATTTTTCAGATTTTATATCCCAGCCTGTCAAATAACTGATTTGAATTTAAATTAAACGTATGGAAAACAAAGACATATCTATATCATGCTGCAATACTTTGAAATATGATAAATGTGAAAAACTCGCTGATGAGCAAAAAACACTAACTATTGTCTAACCCCTTGAGTAATTCTAAAGTTAAACTATGTCAATATTTTTGAAGCAGCAGGAGACTCTTTACAGTATTCTTTTTTTTACATTTCCTGAAGAAATCTTTTTTTTTTTTTTAATAAGTGAAGAGTGTAATGATTAATTATTTGACAAACAGAATGTGAATTACAAAAGATCTCATGTAAACAGTTAAAGATAATACGTGAACACTTGCAAGTTGTTTAGAAATGAACTCTTCTCCTTGCTTTGTATTATATAAGGGTCCCAACAACTGTTTACAATAATATCTCATAATGTGAGAAAAAAGTAAAAAGTCCAGAAAGGTTTGCCTTTTTTTCTTTCTTTCCTAGAATATGAAATTTTCTACATTATTGGAATCAAACTAAAGTTTCATATCTGGAATTGGTGGTGATTACCAACAACATCCATGTCCTTTTGAGCAGATGAATAAAACTGAACAGCAACTGGTTAATGAGTCGTTTTCTCTCTGGATTAAACAGAAACTGCCTCGACATAAAAGTCTTATTTTTTTTTTACCCTCTTTCTACAGAGATGGTCAGACTACGTGGGCAGGTACCTGAACTCAGACTCTGCATCCCCCGAGCTGCGTGAGCACCTGGCTCAGAAGCCCGTGTTCCTCCCCAGGTGAGGCTCCAGCCACATCCCTCCTCCTCCTCCTCCTCCTCCTCCTGTCCTCACAGTGTAGGGACACTTCTATCCCGACGATCTTCTAGTCACAGGCCGAGCCAAACCAGCTGCCAAATACAACTCATTTCCCAAGGTAGACGCAGTGCACAACAACAACCCCCCCCGACTTTAGGAAGCTTTCTCTTAATCACACCCGTGTGGGCACACGAGCTGTGCCTTTGTGTAGAAAAGCTTCGACAGTTTAGAGGTTCCAGATTTAATCTGATTGGCCACCAACGCGACTCCCTCAGTTTTTGACTTCTGCCTCACATGGAAGATTGCACTTTATATAGTCATCTTTTTAAAAGTGGAGTTTATTTATTCATCAATTTAGTTCTTTCCTTTTTTTTTCTTTCTCTTTTTTTTTTAAATGAGAGTTTTATTTATTACTAGGAAGGTTTTTGGCTTGATTTTGCCTATTCAGCGTAGCAGGAGACTAAAAAGAATCAGCAGTTTCAATATTTATATTGTATCGACTTAAAACAAAGGGTTTTCATTGTGTAATGTAAAAAAAAAAAAAAAAGAAGAAGAAGAAAAGAAAAGAAAAAGTCAAAACAAATGGGTTCTAGCTTTTCTGTCGGTTTGTTTTTATTTTTCTATGTCTTGGGTATTAGTTGAAGAGACTGAAGCTCCTCCGGGAGAGACTTTGTTAGGAGACGACAGAAGTCGTGATTTCCTTTTTACCTTATCATGCCCTTTGTTTGTGATTGTATTGAAATTTAAAAAAAAAGAAAAAGAAAAAAAAAAAGGGTCCTGTATGTGGTTTGATCACTGTCTGCAAATGTAAATGTGTCAATGTTCATTTGTTGAAGTGTGTTCTACTTAGTGTTATGTTTGTAATGATTTTTCAGTGGGAAACGGTGCACTTCCCATTGCAGCTTTTTTTTTGTTTTGTTTTGTTTCTGGTGAGATTTTTTTTTTTTCCCCACTGGTTTAACAGATTAGTGCTAATAGTTATTTTTTTTTTTGTTTTGTTTTAAATTACACTGGTCAAGCACATTGTCCGCAACTCTTGTACAGACGAGTAGGGTTTGTAAATAAAAGGATTGTCTAACTTGTACGTCCACATGTTGGTGTATTTCTTTCGGCTTGTCGAGATTCCTGAGTCTTAAAGACGCTGAATGAGTGTTGTTGTTGTTGTTGTTGTTATTTACGGTGCTTCTTCTTTTTTTTCTGTTAAAGTTTTCGTTCCTTTTGAGATGGCTGTCCATTACCATAAACATTTCAACCAAAAAAAAAAAAGACCTTTGAAAACACACCAAAAGAACTTTCTTATTTTTCCCTCTTATTTAACCCATTGCATAAATCTGGTGCGTGTCTCTGATTTATCAGTGGGATCACCCACATCGTGTCCTTCTTTTGCTTTTCATCCAATCTATGAGAAATCAGCAGCAACAAAGAGGCCAAAAACAATTGGCCTGCCCTCAATGGCAGGGGAATTTCTGCAGTTTCCACTTTGTGTTGGGTCTTCATCTCATGGTCATGAGTTTATTTTTTCTTTCGTACACCGTTGGTTGAAGTATGTGCACATGGGACTCGTTAGCATCTGGCCAGGGCGCACCTTTCTAGTGTCTGTGTCTAACAGTTTTCACTTGAAATTGGCCTCACTGTCGTGTGGAGCCCTGAATACAAAAAAAAAAAAAAAAAAATGCTTCATGGTTTCAGTCCTCGCTCACCTGTACCCACAGTGGTAAGTACACATTTAAAACCTTTTCTTCAGGTGGGGTGAATCATTGCATTTTTTTTTTTTTCCGATTACCTGCACAAAATTGGGATCGATCGCCAATTCTAGGCCGAGCATCATAAGATTTCATTCGATGTGGCCGTGCAACGGAAATGCACTGTACAGAAATATTACGACTGCTGCCTCTGCTGCTCTTATAGATCCACATTTCCCTCGAATGATTTGACTCCTCCCTAATTAACCCTGTTTCTCGGTGAGTTGCAATGCATGGGTTTAAAAAACAACAAACCAAAACAGCTTTTTAAAGGGACAGTCCTCTCAAATTTCACTATAATGTGCTCAGATTTGCTTGCTGTCATGTGTATTGTGACTGACCGCATCCTCTAAGCTTGGAAAGTTTCAGTGTGTACTCTTGTCAAAACGCATAATTGTGGCATACAGATCTGCTTAAGTGAAATTAAAAAAAAAAAATTCCCATAAATGTGTGGAAAAATAAAGTTTTTGTGGTTTTTCTTTTTTTTTTCTCCCCTCCTGTCAGTCACTGTTATTCACGGCTGTCAATTTCTTCTGGCTTCCAGGAACCTGAGACAGATCAGGAAGTGCCAGCGGGGCTGGGAGCGGCTGCAGCAGGAGAGGCTGGCCAAGGGCCCCTCGGACACGTCGCAGGACGGCGGCGGCGGCGGCGGTGGCGGTGGCGCCGAGCTGAAGATGGAGTGCAGGTTCAAGCTGAACTCCTACAAGATGGTCTATGTCTGCAAGTCCGAGGACTACATGTACAGACACACGGCCCTCACACGGGCTCACCAGGTGGGTGCTGGAGCCGCTAATATGTGTCGGCGGGTCGGAACCAACGCCGTCAAAGTTGATCGGAACCACCGTTTTGAATCCTGGTTGCATCAAAACAGTGTAGCTTCCAATTTGGGCCACTAGTGGGCGCTGTTAGTTGTTTTTATAAGGAAACCACACCTGTGCGTAGAGAACAATAAGCTGCACAAACGTTCGTAAGGACAGGAGACCCAAGTTGGGTTGCTATTACTGGAGATTCCTCCATAAATGTATAAGTCCCAGGAGAATATAGTTCAATAGTCTTCATACACTCGACTATTGTCTACTGAGCATGTGCAGAAAAACCAGGCCCTGGTTCAAGTCCAGCCGCAGCCTCTCTGTGTGGATTGTGCATTGGTTTCCTCCCACAACTTTACATTTCAACGGCAAAGTTCTGTGCTGCCATCTAGTGGTGAAGAGTATTTATACATGATTACTCTGCAACACACTGCGGCTGTGAGAGCAAATGATTTTTTAGAAAAAAATGTGAAATTGGATAATTTCCCACGGCTCACCTGACTAGATCTCGCGGGAAAACACCAGTGTGGTTGAAAAACACTGCGTTGATCCACCTTGGGCGTGACGAAGGCCCTGACCGCTTCTCTGTCGTCTCTCAGTCTCACCAGCAGGTGAACAGGCGCCTGCACAGGCGCTTCCACGCCTGGCTGGACACGTGGGCCAAGGAGCACGTGACCGGCGACATGGCCGCCGCCAGCCAGAGGTGGCTGATGGGAGACGAGCAGGAAGGCCTGTTGGCCTGCACCACCAGCCGCTGCCCCGAGGTCCTCCACTACCTCGACGTCAACAAGTACCGGGTGAAGTACCGAACACTGTAGTGCACAGCGCTGGGGAATCAAACCGCCAACCTGCCATCGCCGGACTCGGTTACCAATATTTCCGAGGAGGAGGAGGAGGAGGAGGAGGAGGAGGGGGGGGGGGTTATTGTGTAAAAAGGATTTCCACACAATTCAGGAATTTTATCTCTCAAGCTGCAAACAGCTTAACCGTCGCTGTATTCGGAACAAAAAAACGTGATCTCGTGATGTAAACGCAGATTTTTTTTTAAATTCGACGAGGCGTTTTGTGACATCCATTCTATTGGGTGAATTCTATGGTGCTGACATATTAGGAAAATTACTGCATTTGATTAGTCGTCTGACAAATCTGTCGATGCTCACGCAAATAAAGACGGAGTGTAATTAGATGGTGTGTTTAGTTTTCAACACACAGACTTTCCAACCGCCACTTTCTGCAAACCTGTCCACTCTTTGTAAAAGTGGATTTTTTTTTTCCTCTCTGGGTTTTCTTCGCCCTCAGTCTGGTCTGGCAAGTTCATATTTGTGAAGCCAGATCCTGTAAATGTGATGTTTGTAAAGACTGAGCTCCACTCCAGTTCACCTCAGAGGAAGAAGAAGAAGAGCCTGGTGAGTCTGCCAAACGTATACGGAGGGCAAAAAACACCCAGTGCTGCCGGCAAATAGCAAATATCTGTTGAGGCAGAAGAGAAAAATCCACTTGTTCAAAGAGATGAGACATGATGGGAAGGTTGAGACAGATTTACACGTCATTGTCTGCACACAACGGCCAAATTACACATTTTAAAGTTGTGTTAAACATGCATCTGTTTGCACACTCGGCAAATTTGATTGCAAATATAAACTTCTTAACACACACACACACAGGCAGAAGACATCGTGTTACTCGATGAATCCAATATAATTCACATTGGAAACATTCCAAACTGAAATTCCACAACTTCCCAGAGAAGTGCTTGGTTCTTTCCGTGGCGATGATTCACTTGACGTGAAATGGAAAAAAAACCCGAAGCGACCTGGACTCTCCTCGCTCTGTCCAGACGATCGGCCTCGGCTTCCAGCTGTAGACTTGTACACCTTGTGAATGTTTCTGGCAGTGGAGGGTGCCATAGTGCACAGTATATATATATATATATATATATATATATATATATATATATATATATATATATATATATATATATATATTCAACATCTCCCGAGGCTGCCGGGTGCGATGAGTTTGTATCCAGTGACAATAATTTATGGTTGCCCAAACACTTGATGTAAATATTGTGTTGATAACTAGATTTGTTTTGTGTGTTTTTTGTTTTTTGTAATTCAGATGTCGTCGATGTGTAGCGTTCGTTAAAACAACGTAGGTTCAGTCTTTGGTTTAGAGGTTGCAGAGAATTTTTATTCCGTACATGAAAACTTTTAACAGTTTTTTTTTTTTTACCAAAGGATGTTATTCGGAGACTCTTGGTTTGGTTTGTGGTCTGTTGATCGTGTCGTCACTGAACGTTTGTGTCTTTTGTTTTGTTTTTTCACCGATTGGGTCCCTTTCTGCACATTTCTACCTTCGGTCTCGAGACGTCGGCGTCGCTCGTGGTTTCAAGATGATTGTATGTAGCTGAGCAGGAATTTCTCCTTTTTATTTTTTATTTTTTGAAAGTACAGAGCGCCGTATGTCTGTTTTTACTCCAGACTGAAGTCTTGCGCACTCTCAACGGGCGAGAGATCGCCACACGAGTGTCGTTAGTTTCCACGACGACGAACCCTGACGGACCACGTGAATGTCGGCCATGAAATTCAAACGTAAACAAAACGAGCAATAATTCTCTCAGTCTTACCGTTTATATAACATTTCCTGCTAAAATACAAATGTGAATGTTGTGTCCCCCTCAAACGAGGGATTCAAACTTAAGGATTTTTCTTTCTTTTTTTTAATTGCCTTTTCCTTTTTGCAGTTTAATTAAATTAGAATCGGCCGTTGTAGATATTGTAGGAAATTTTAAGTGAAAAATATGAATGCTGGAAAGTGTTTCTAATGAGATATCGACACACGGAGCAGCACAAGACATTCAGTGTGTGAATTATTGAGGATTTTCAGGTATAGGTGAGCGGGACAGAAGCTCTCTCACACACACACACACACACACACACACACACACACACACACACACACACACAGATTGACGAGACCTCTCAGACAGAAACATGGCCGCCTGACTGAAACGCCATCCCTCAGCATTCGAAGCACTGGTCAGTAACATAACCGGCTGCAGACAATCCTGGAACCGTTAATGTGGGTTTTTATTTTTATATTTACTGTGTTTAATATGGGAGACAGCAGGACGTCCGGACGGATTGTACATAAAGACTCTGTTTGTACCTCGTTCATTGTTTCTCTGCAATTGACTTTTATGATGTTGTACATGCGTGTTAGTATGACGTTTGGCATTAAATCATTCGAGTAGACAGAAACTCACCTGTCGGCGCTTCATTTGTCTCATTTTTTAAAGTTCTCACTAGTTTATACAAAAAAAGAAAATGTATTAAGTAATTGTTTGAACAAATGGTTCCTGCTTTGTGAGAAGCTGTGGGCGCAGCGGGTCGTCCTGAGATCTGAAGGTTCAGCGGTTCAATCCCTCGTCTCACCCTGTTGAAGTGTCCTTGAGCAAGACCTTTTGGTGAGTGCCATTCATGTTCACTTGATTTATTTCTATTAAAAAAAAAAGGGTGTAAAAGCTTTTTACACCAAGGGTGTCAAACAGTACAACCGACCACAAGAAGCTCCAATCCAGCCAAACCAGGTTTTACAATATAGAGATTTTTAACACGTATACTCTTCACAGCAACAAAGAAAAACTTTTAAAGTTTAAATTTGAAGGTTATTGAAGCAGTATTTTTGCCCCTGAACTCAAATGTGTTTCACACTCCTGCTTTACGCTGATCCGTTACGCACACACTGATTTATTCCTTTGAACTTTTCCCCAATAAATCCCACAAATTCATCATCTCAAAAAAATTTAATAATCTGAATAAGAAAGTATTTTAAGTATTGAATCACTGAAGCAGTGTAGCTTGATTTGATATCCGGCTTCAGCTTTCCTGTGTTGTTTTGGTCTGTTGGGTCGGATCTTCCTCTTCACAAAACCCACGAGTTTCTATATCACGAGATTACATCCAGTCGGTCCTTAATCCAGGTATTTCGAACTTTTGGCGGAGCAGTTAGAGGCCACTTCTCCTGGAAAATATCAAACCCACATCTCTATAAGATGAGAAGGTAAAGAATGCACGTGCAGAAAAACTGTTTGCTCTGGCCGAGGTGGTCGTGCAGAAATAAAAACAATGCCAATGTTCTTGTAATGTGAGTGAATGACAAGTCTTGTAAAGCACAATTGGACAACTTGTAGTGAAAATGCTGTAAAGATCAAAGTAAATTAATCATTTAAGACTAACTTTGCAGAGAAAAAACATTTTTACAAAAAGTGGAGAAGCATTCAAATGCAGCAGAAGTTGTGAATTCTACTTGAAGATGCAGGAACTTAATCAGATTATTGAAGATGTTACGTGTTTTTTTTTTGTTTTTTTTTTAAACTGACAATATTTATTAAATGATGCTTGATAGTAGATAGTCGCGGATGTTTGCTATCCCCGTACGTAGATCCGTGTGCAGACCACCTCGTCGGCTCCAAAGATCTGAAATGAGATTAAAAATAGATTATTGATTGGTTTCAATTCAGAAGTATCAAACGTAAAGTCCTCAATCCAAAATTGTGCCACAACTGCTGTTCCTTGTTTGTCCACCAGGGGTTGCACTGTAATAGAAGATGACAACCAGAAATGAACACTAGATGGCAGCATTGCACACAGCAGGAAACTCTTTCTACCTTATTGTAATAAAATTAGCATCAAAGCTGCACCGTGAGGGTTTAAGTTCTACAAGCGTGGATGCCAGAGGTTTGTTTATACACTCAATTATAACTCTCAGATTAAAGACAAGCAACAGTGGCAATATCTTCAGTTGGGTTTTAATAGTTTCTGGTCTTAAGTCGCACACTGCAGGAATTATTTTCAGGTGATTTTTAGAAATGTCAAGTTCACACAATGGGTGATGAGACCGGGACAATTTAACTAACAACATTACAGCTATAGAAAAAAATTGTTTCCTAAAGATTCTTCATCAAGTTATAGAAAAATGCACCTTGAACGTCTCCGTTCTTGGTTAACTTTATTTTACCGTCGGGATCAGCAGAGATTATGTCATTGAGAATGTAGGTGTCAACTGGGATTCAGTAGAGCGACTGCTAGCAGCTAATGAACCAAGGCTCAGGGCCGACGTGACCGCCTTTTCAAGTGAAACTGAGTTTCTGGAGTCTGTTCACGCGATAACGTCGCTTCGAAGCACGGAAAACAAAACTGAAACCCTGCCACCTGTGCCACGGACGTCGGAAATAATTCCTCCTGCACACGTGCGAGTAGATGGATAGTAAAAACAACGTTTGCCTCTGAAGTGTCACGACTCCTCGTACATGTTCTAATTTCTAATGGCAACCCAACTCGGTCGCCATTGTTGGTTTTTATTGTGTATTTTCCTCTGTGTGTGAGATTACACTACAAAACCAAAAGTTAGCATGTAACACGCGAAAGTTTTCTGAAGCAAAAACGCAAAAATTAATGCGTTTTCACTTGAAGCGTCGTCGTGTTAAACTGGGGTGATCAAATACCACTGGACATTTTCTCAGAGTTAAACTAATATCCTCCTCTGCTCAATGCACTAAACCTCTAAAAGACACAAGAATGACCACAACTGATATGATTGTAGTGGTGGTGGTGGTGGTGGGGGGGGGTCACTGGATGCCCCGGGTTAGAAGTGGGCGTGGCCACGCTCCAAGATTTATGGGAGTCCCAGGGGCGCCGCATGACGGCCCACCGCAGCGGCGCTACACATCATCATTATCTCAGGCGACGCACTGTGGCGAAGCCGTGAGAAATTGAAGCCGAGGCGACTCCATCTGGCACGTGGGGGCGACGCCGGGGGAGACATTAACTGGAGGTAACATCGGGGTCCGCTGGCGTTTCTCAACGGCGTGATCAATGAGGCCAATTAGGCGCCGAGTCGGACCCGCGACGTCCCCCCTCCCTTCCGGGCCGACTCCCGTCCCGTCACAACGCTGCTCGTTCAGAGCGTCAGTCGATATCCATCGGCTCGAAATGTGAGGGAACAGGCGTTGAGTCGTTTATTGCTCCAGGATTCACTCTGCAGGCTCCGTGACTCCACATGTTGTCTTCATTAGGATCCACTTCCATCCGTCTCTCCCCGAGAGGCTAATTTCCTCATCTGCCGGCCGGCGCTCTCCCTCAAGTTTATGTGCATTTTGCTCTGTTTACAGTGGAAGACGGATGGCGCCGTGCGCGGAGCGGAGCGCGTTGGAGGACCATGATTTGCTTCTAGTGCGCCGCACTTCACCAAGTGAGTGAAGAGACGCCAAGCAGCTGTCACTTCTTCTAGCGCTCGCCCTGATTAGAACGGCTCTCTTCACACTGACACGTTTAAAACCGGGGTTTTTTGTTGAAGTGCCCGTTATTAAGGGCTAATTTATGGTATAATTATCTTCCCGTTTTGAAAGAATCCCTACGAGCAAAAATCCCCCGTCGTCGGGAGTCGGTGCGGGGTTTTCAATGTGTGGAGGGATTCACCTCGTCTGACTTCCTCTTGTGTTTCATATCGTAAGATTTTAATGGTAACGACTGTTGAGATCTGCGGGCAATAAAAAAAAGCACGGCTCTCCAGTAATTTGAAATATCTGGCAAGTCTTTCTGGAGAGTCTGCAACAAAAGCTTTTTCATCAGCTTCCAATTACAGTTGCAATAAATTCTCTTTTTTTATAAATGCTGCAAATTTTGTCCCCCAACTTATTTCAAGCTTTAGTAAGTTTGAAAAATCGTGAGAGGAAAACAAAAATCTCCTGTGCATACATAGCTTTAGAATGACTCGTAGGCCACACAACAGTATCGTGGATAGAAGCATGGCCTCACTGCAAGAGTCTCACCTGAGGTTCATAAGTGACTCCCAATATACTGGCACTCCCCTAAAAGCCATGCTGTCGAAGTGAGTTTGCTAAAAACCCCCAATGCAGCAGAATTAGTACACATTTCTGGGACATTTCACTGCAGTTTGCACCAGAGGGCTTCATTATAGTTGGTTTTATGTTGAGATTGTCGTCATTTTTGATGGTAATCTTTTAGTTTTGTTAAAATATCAACATTTTCTTCACGTATACTGTGTCACAATGAAGGAAAAGTTTCGATTTAAGTAAATACTCAAACGTAAATCAGCCATGCTGGAGAGAATGTAGAATAGTTGGAGAACGGCATACCGTACATTCAGGGGATTGATATCTGGTAAAAAATAATACTAATAGCTGGGGGGAAAACTGACTATAACAAGGAATTGGGGTAAAGTGGATCCACCAACATGGGAACCAGACATGATGCAGGAAATCTACACAATGGAAAAAAAACTGACGCATCGACTCAGACGACAAGAAGGTAAGTGGAAGAAATTTTTCCAGGAACCCGCATAGCGACAGACATACAAGGGTTATTATTTACATTCACTCAAGGTGAACTTGTGCTGCATGTGGCCCCCGAACTAAAAACGAGTTTGACAGTCTTGATCTAAGTTAAAGTAAGTTAAAATGTCGCTGTACCCTGCTTCCTCCTCTGGCCAGGTCAGGTCGGTTCCAGCTCCTTGAGCTTCGTCTCTGGACGAGTCGTCAAATATTATCTTACAGTCTGATCAAACAATCTGTCTTCCAGCCCCGCGGCAATTCTTAAAAGTCCAAACAATCCCGTCCAGTGTGAGGTGCAATATGTGGGAGTTGTGTTGAAATGACGGGCCAGCGGGGAATCGGCCTGACCTCGCCCTGCTCACTGGTGTCACAATAAAAACCCGGGATGGTTTCTTTGAAAAGTCACGTATTTGTCCAGTGATTCATTCCCACATGCCTCTCAGATTACACTTTATCGCTCCAGCATGGACGGACGTGCAACACCCCGGTGCTGAACAGAAACAGATCTCTCCCCGTTCAAAGCCTGGAAAACCCGGCCCTTTTCCACTTTTCCACTTTTCCCCTTGATTGCGTCTCTGCAGAGGCGAGTCGCAGTCGGCGGAGACGAGATGGACTGGACGTTCCTTTGTCGTCCATCTGGCCGACGTACGCAGAGCCAGATGTTTACGGGAGAACGGTCTTGGCTTCAGGGATTCTGAAGTGGTCAGACAGTACAAGCTCAAGTGTTTCTGATGACTGGAAGAACTTGAGGGCAGTGAAATGGTAATTTATTCTTTTGTAATATAGGATCAGTTTCCCTTTGGAGCTCCCAAATGGGGCTTTTTTTTTTTTTTATCCCTTTGAACTGCAACAAATAATTCACTTTGCTTTTTCTCCTTTTGTGTCTTTGTTCCCTTTTAGATTTATGCGCATCATGCAGCCAGGAGGGAAATCATCAAATAATCAAGAGAAGTTAAATTCTCTGCAAATCTCTTTTGTTGAGACTTGTTTCCCGGTGGGTGTTTTTTTTTTTTTTTTTTTTTTTAAGGGGGGGGGGGGGTTTGCAAAATAACCTTGGATCAGAACGCAAAGTATTGCAAAAGCAGACACGTCGGCTCACACCCTCCGTTGGCAATGGAGGGACTAAACTGAATGTTGCTTTCAAGTAGTGACGGGAGTTCATAATAAAGATAATGACCAGATATTCCAGCAAATTAACGTCTGATGTCATCACCCACCCCCGTCATGAACTCTCTTGGTAATAGTGGTGAAATGGATTTGCTGGGAGTTTAAGGTTGATGCTATTGTTGCGCCTGGGTTCATATGAAGGTTGCTTGGATAATTCACCCATCCAGGTTGGAGCCAATCACAGCAGTCGATGGGCAAAAGGCAGCCATGACCCTGGACTGGAGCAAAAGGAACCACACACACTCAGACTACCCCTTTAATTTAAAGTACCTGGATTAGAAATGTGTTAGAGACCAGCTTCTGTACATCTTCTCTCTGATGGAGAGCAAAGAAACACAGACCTTCTTCTTCCCCCACAACTTCCTCTAGTTCTTCTTGGGTGACCCTCGGCCACTTTCCCACCAAACAAAAGATATAATCTCTCAGAGCCTGGTCCTACCTCAGTCTCCGAGTTGGACGTGTTTCATAGAGCTCAGATGGGAGGCGACCAGAGTGCCAGAGTACCTCTTTACTCTTCACGAGTTATCGTGAAGAGTAAAGCCTCCTCCTCCTCCCTCACCTGAAGAGGATGTACCTTCATTTTTCTACGAGAGACCAATGGACTCAGGCTTGGAGGTGATGATTCCAAAAGGACATAATCATCTGCAAAAAGCAGAAACGCCACCGTCTGGCCTTCCTCTACGATGCCTTTCTCAACCCACGGCGACGTCTTGCCCTACAGCCTCTGAAAACCGCAAACAGACAAGAACACTGCCTCGGTGGGATCCGGCGCCCACCTTGAACAACTTCAAGTGTCTGGACACAAAGACCAGACGGTTCACATCGGAGGCTCCTGGAACAACGTCCCACAAGAATCTGTAACCCTCCACACACGAGGGCAGGCCAAGCCAAAGAATCGGACCGAGGACCGATCTGCTGTGAGTACAGGAGCACAAACCACTACACCACGGTGCGGCTCATGAAAAGACACAACATCATGATCCATTGGTATTTTCTTACCGAAGCTCAATGTTTAGTTTCATATTCATCAACAGAAGCGAGAAAAAAAATTACATTTCTTGATATTTTGTCCAAGAAACTCTGAACTGCATTTCCCACGATATCAAAGCCGCACAGCATCAACAGTATTTATGTCTCTTTTGCCAGTCCATTGTTTTCTCACTGACAGAATAGCAATAATAATTTAAAAAGGGAAAAAAAAGAAAGATTTCCACAGTTTAAGACGACGAACTCCAAATGTGACACCTCATCCCACTCTTCAGCACATCCAAACATCTGCAGAGAGAGATTGGAGTCATTGTGAGCGCAGTCCCAGGCCGATGGGATGAGACCATTTGGGAGCTCCGACGCTTGTTTAAAGAAAACATGGAGAACTTTTAGCAAAACAGACAATCCCGAAGAGACGTTGCTCACAAATCTGGCTTCATACGCTTTGTCTAACTCCGACTCGTGTTACTTTAAATCAACACATTATAGATATTCCATTGCTGAACTTAAGCTGATTTTTGTTTTTTCATCTATCTACTTGCGCAAATAACCAGCAGCCACATGAAGAAACTTCCAATGTGATTTCACAGCCTCACAGTTTTTGAGGTACTTTGGCAATAAAAGTCCGTTCAGGTTCCGACGCTTGTTCAAGAACAAAAGTCTGAATAATTTTCTAATGCATCTTTTTCCAACACTTTCATGCACATTGTTTGACTCCAGCTTGATAATTGTGAAAAGTGTTGAGTTTGGATTTTATATAAAACGATATGAATACAAGTTAAAGTGTTTATTTTGGAGTGTTTAATTTTGAAATTAAAACAGGAAGCCTCAACCTTCCCAATAAGAGAAGAAAATACAGAGCTTTGTTTTTCAGATGTAGGAAGGAAAAGTAAAAAACTGCTCCGAAAAATAAACAATCAAGAGAAAAGAGTTCTTCAATACATTGTCAAAGTCTGTTTTCGAATCTTTAACTCATTTATTTTTACTTCAAGCAAAATATAATACAGCTCTAACATTAATTCAGGTAAATGTTTGAAAACAGAGTAAAAGTGTTGGATATGAAGTCCAGACAAGTTTTTATCAGTTTATCTATATTTAGAGACAAAAAAAAACTATAATATAAGTTTTATTATAGGATCATTTCAGTCGAGTACATTAGAAAACCTGTACTTTCAAACTCAAGCAAACAAGTTCTTCACTAAATAAATAAAAATCCATGTGCTTGTGTTAACTCTTCTTCTCAGCTCATCGAGGTTTTCGGATGATAATTAATTGTCTCACCAGTACGAGTTCGTCCCCTCTGAGTTCCCGGCTCCAGAAGGTCTTGGGACCGTTCCCGCTCAGGAGAGTCTGTTTGCAGTAAATCTTGTTTTCCGTCTCCCAAGTGGCCAAACTCTGAGGAAGAGGCAGAACTTCGATGAGGCTTCACACCTTCGACCTCTCGGTTTCAGTAAAGCAGTAAAGCACGGTGACGCAGAGCTGCTTGTTTATCTCTCGGACACTTTTTAAATTATTGGTGAAAACAAACTGAAGAGTTGGGTTTGTTTGGTGAGTTTACACCAGGGGCGTCAAACTGATTTCAGTTGAGGGGCCAAATCCAACGTAATCTGACCTCTGGAAGCCAAACAAGTCAAACGGATATGGACAAATGTCAAAGTCTTTCCTTCTTTTGATCCTTTTGCAAGAATTCGCCAGTCTATTCTGAAATATACATATTAAAGGAAATCAGATATTGTTGTATTTGCAAAAAAAAAACCTCAGTCACCTGTATCTGGTATTGTATTTTTATTCAGGATTAAAACAATTTGTCATCATCTGGAAATTGTTTTGAGTTTACGTGTCTAAAGTATCACTTCACATAAGTTGGACTCATTGTTTTATTGTGAAAGGTGTTGCGTTATGTGACCTCCACAGATGCATTAATGTCGGGGGTCAAATTCTGACCAAGAGCGGTTTTGAATGTCATTTTTGCCAATCTAGTGTTTTTAGATCAGCCTCTGTCAGTTTTCATATTTATACTTTAAAAAAAAAAAGAATCCCATGGCGGCCGGATTAGATCCTCTGGTGGGCCGATTCTGGCCCCCGGGCCGCATGTTGGACACCCCTCGGGGGCACCTGGGGAGTACCCAACAGACATTTTCAGGTGGATCCGCTAGCTTGCGGACTAGCATGCCCATTAGCATGCTAGCAAACATTGTCTGATTGAGCTGAAATTTAGTAGGTGGCCTAATGGGGGCACTGCGGTCACGAACCACTAGCTAATTAGCTGGTTTTGACGCCGTTTTTTCAAAATAAAAGTCATTAAATTATTATTTTTTTTTTTTTACTTAAAAAATGATAATTAACCGGTCTAGAGGATCGTGCCCACCCCGACGGGCAGTCTTTTGCGAGGCCCCTGTCCAATGCTGCTTGCAGCTTAAATTTTTTATTGATGTATTTCTGATATTATTGAGTTGGAGCTGAAAACGATTGAGCAAGTTGCCAGTAAATGTGTCTTCTGGCCTGTGAAACTATTAATATGTAATTTGTGATCACGTCTAAACCTGTTCTCGGAAATCGATTCACCCAAAGCGTTTGTCGCAATAATTCCGTTACCTTACACTTTCTGCCGTCCACCGTCTCCTCGTTGAACTCCTCGCCCACGCAGAAGTTGACCTCGGTGGTGCGGACGGTGGTCGACGTCTTGATGTAGAAGTGCTCGCCGTTCTGGCGGATTTCCACGTGGGGCTTGGACGCCGCCGCCACGGCCACCTTCCTCAGCATGGCGTTCACACCTGCCGGCAGAACAGAAGCACCGTCCAGGTGAGAGCCGCGTTCTCTTCATCGTGATGCTCGTCACTCCAGCGTTTTCTCTTTTTTAACAGACGAATTAGAAAAAAACATCTTTCCCTTCTGTTTTGTCGCTTAAAAAACAAAACGTTGTCCTCCCGTCCTGTGAGCACAGTTTAGATTTACTGTGAGAACTCTGAGCGCTCGTTGGGTTCCGGCTGTCCGGAGGCACTGAAAACACAACTTTTTGAAAACTTTTTCAAAGATTTTCCACGGAGACTAAGCGTTTTTGAAAAGTTCCACTTTGGTCCCTTTTATAATGATGATGATGATAATAAGAATTTGTTTTTGTTTTATTGATTTAAATGTTTCTTTTGTTTCTATTTGTATCCTTAAAATGCAGATTCGTCCGTCTTTAGTTTGACTTTAGTTATTTATTTATTTATTTATTTATTTGTTCATGTTATTTCATGCCATTTCACAATATATATATATATATATATATATAATAATTTGTCATCCATATATGAACAAAAGGGAACAGAGAGAAGATTAATCTTGTGTTATCTGTTCCTATTAGCACTTTTCAACAAAATCAAATCAATTGGATTCCCCATCGTCCCCCCCCCGACTCCTCACCAGGTCACAAAACAACAAAAACAGCCTCCTTTTTCTTACAGTTCAACAGTTACAGTAAAAAAAAAATGTCTTTCAATTCTTTTCATCGCCTCTCAAAATTTTCTGTTTGTACATTTTCTTAAATTTGTAAACATTTAAACAACATTTAAAGAGTTCCACAGTTTGACTCCATAAACAGATGGACATTTCTGTTTCAACGATGTTCTGAAAATTATATTTTCTCCTCTGGCAAACGGTTTGTGCAACAAAATTACTTTGAACATCGCTTGGCAATTTTTTTTTTTTGTTTTGCTTTCCACATAATCAAAATGTTTAAGTCGACAAGGTCCTTAACTTTAAGAAGTTTATTTTCAATAAATAAAGGATTGGTGTGTTCTCGATAACCTTTCTTACTGATGATTCTAATTGCTCTTTTTTGCTACAGGACTAAGGGCTTAGTGTTAAAAAGCACCTTTAAGAACAGTGTTTACAAAACGACAGTCGCAACACAAACACACAAAAAGAAAAGTGAGGCCCGACATGAGGAGACGAACCGTCAATAACTTAGTGGACTAAAACTAACTGGACGTGACGACACAGCAAAAGACCACGGCGATTAAAAAGAGCAACGGCAACTAGAAGCAAGTCTATAGACGCGTGTTTCTAGAAGTCACTGCTTCTGCCTCGTCTCCTGAAATCTCCCACTTTCCCAGTGGGGATTTCCCAGTTTTTTTCTTCCCACCTCCCAGTTTCCCGAGGAGCCCTCCTCTGACCTCGACTCGTGTCTCCTGACATTTTTCTCCTCTCGGCTTTTGGCACCACAAGAAGGTGCAAAGGAAAATTAAAGGCTTTGCTTGGATTAGTATCTCAGGAGTGGAACCCCCCCCCCCCCCCCCCCCCCCTCATTGTAGGGAGACGAAGTTACTGCGTAAAGAAACGAAGCAGCTGCAGCTGAGATGGTTATCAGCAGATGTTGGGAATATGGAGTTATTGGTGACAGGGTGATGAGAGGGAGGAATGTGAAACTGTGGATGCTGGTGGCTTTGTTGAGAAAATCCTGATGGACTTAGTCGTCCAGATCAGTGGAAAAAAACACGAGATAATAATAATAATAACAATAATAATAATACCAATCGTCTTTGTTTGGATTAGTTTAGAAAGAGCAGCTCAAAGCGCTTAATTATGTAATTATAATTAATTGGATATCGAACTAAAACACAGAATAGAAGAGTGGAAACGTTTAAAGCGGGGAGCAATAAAAAAAAAATCCACGTCAAGCTGTTTCCTAACGTCTTTAAAGAAGATTGTTTATCTTTTAAGAGCTAAAAGAAGTTCAGAATAACAACTAGTGCTGCTTCACCGCACGTTGAATCCAACACCACATTTTACTTCCTCATATTTCAATCAGAAGCACATCGAATAAACGTCATAAGTCTGCAGCCGCAACTCTAAAAAGTTAATACAAACACTAAGAGGGTTCAAATTAAACAGAATTTCATTCATTTAATGACATTGTCTTCTACTCTGCAGATACATTCTATTGCATTTTTTTTTTGTCTTTTGCATAAAACCACTCAACTCATCACACATAAATAAACCTCAATTCAGTATAACATATGTGCATAAGATAGACAATTTACATGTGTCTGAATTCATATGTTGTTTACTCGCTGAACCGGTTTAGAAAATATGACCGAGGAAAATTGTATTAAGGTCCAAACCTCACATTTACATGTTTTTACCGACATTTTCTTCATCAAATCTAAATTTGGAAAACTAAAAACCAAACCCGCAAAAGACACAAAATGCACGATGGAAAAACCATTTAAACTGTGTACGAAATAAATAAACGTGTATTTATCAGACGACATGCATGGCGCTCACAGACCGGCCGTCCCGCTGCAGTGAAAGAGAAGAAGATTCTCACCCAGAGCTTTGAGCAGCTCGTCAAAATTCTCGCTGCTTTTCATTTTCCAGGTGCCGGCAAAGTTGGGCATTTTGCTTGTTGTTGTTGTTGTTGTTGTTGGTGTGTTGATGGGTTTTGATTGTGTGTTCAGCCTCCTGTCGTCTTTCTCCTCCACCGCCTTCCTGCAGGGTCTTTCTCTCTCTCTCTCTCTCTCTCTCCGTCCGTCTGTCCTCCTCCGCTCCTCCCTCTCTCCTCCCTGTGTGTAATGATCCCACGAAGCAGAGCGAACCCCCTCGACCTCTGCCTCCTCTCCTCTCCCCTCCCAGCACACACACACACACACACACACACACACACACACACACACACACACACACACACACACACACACACACACACACACACACACACACACACACACACACACACACACGGTCTTTGATGAGCTCTTCTGATTACTGTATTCTGAATTCTTTTAATGACGGCTCAGTGCGAAAGTCCTTCCGTCTCGTCTCATCCGTCATGGAAATAAACCCAACGTGACGTTTTCCACTAGATTTCTCACAGCCCAAAGAGACGACGCTGCCGGTAAGAACCGGGCGCGGATCGTGGAACGTATTGAACCCCCGATGCTTTGCAAGTGTTTGATTTGGGTGACCCTAAAGTTTGGGGGGAGAAAAAAACAAACGACTTTACTTTGCTGTTGTTTTTCTTCTCTTGAGCCGGGGTTGCCGGTCGTCCTGCACGCCGTCTTGGTCGTCCTGCACGCCGTCTTGGTCGTCCTGCACGCCGTCTTGGTCGTCCTGCACGCAGTCACACGTCAGAGAAACTTCGTCTGCGAATGTTTCCAGACACCGAGGCTGAATGAAGACGGGGATCGTCTCTAATCCACATTAAAAAGCAACGGTCAATGGCATTAATGGGGAAATGAAGTTGCCAGACTGAGTCATTACTGAACAATGGCAATAAATAAATAAAATCATTCGGAGGGAGAAGAGGAATTAAACTTAAATAAAACCAAGTTAAACACATTTCACTTCAATAGCCGTAAAAACACAATGTCAACATTTTCACAAAAACCAAACGAGTACGACCCCAAATAAACTACAATCTCAATATAAAACTAATTTCAATGAAACCTTCTGGTGCAAAATACAGTGAAACCCCCCCCCCCCCTCCCCCAAACAAAAAGCTATTGCATTGTGGGTGTTTTAGCATAACGAATGTGAGTTTGTTAGCGTTCATGCAGCATCACTGATCTCTCAGCTCAGGTCTCAATGTTGTTGTTTCCTTGTTGTTGTCGTTGTTAAAAATGCAGTGTCCGGAGGTCCAAGACCTTTTCGGCGACATGATCAGTCGTTTACACGAAGAAACAGAAACACTGAGACGAAAACAAGCAAAGAGAATAGAAAGTGCTGATCCAACTGGCTAAAAGACCAAAGAAAACCTGATGTTTTTCACATTTTAACATATTAATCCTAAAGGTAAATTGTATTTGGCCTTCTATATAGCCGCCACTGTCACATGTCACATTTATCATTTTTGCGCTAAGGCTTATTTTATTGTTTAATTAAAACTAGCAGAGAACATCTAAATACAGCTTTGTACTTAGATAAAGTCATGATGATCCCTTACGGACGAGTGCGTCACAACTGTGAAATCACAAAGATTCATAAAATCAAGAGGAATCCAGAAACAGTTTGATACATGAACTAATACATAAAATGTAATTGTTTAATCATTTAGGTTGTTTGTTTTTTCTCTGTGAGGAGAAATGTGGAGGATAAGTACCCGGCCCAGGAGGATTACTGCAGGTACTTTCAGTAACTGTTGCAGTACATGTGCACATTTTTGTTTCGACACTTCTCCAGCCATAAAACGTAAATAAATCCAGTCAAACCAGCTTTTGTAAATTTCCAGTCTTGTCACCAAGCACATAAATAAAGAAGATTTCCCGACGCCTCGTGTTGATCCCCTCCGTCCTTTGACACACTCTGTTGGTTGGCCTCCCCTGAGAATGGGGGGGTGGAGGGGGGGGGCTCCCTAGAACCCCGGCCAAGTCCGATTTGTTCCCTCCGCTGACGGGTCGTCATCAATCCCTCTGACAAAGTGCCTTCCAGCCACGGCCTGATAATGAATGTATGGAGGCGGAACAGGGAGACACTCTGTCATCCCACCAGGAAGTGGAGGCTGAAAGAAGACGTCCTCCTCCTCCTCCGCTCGTCACGGGGCCTCCCTGTTTGTCTCCGCTGCTCCGCCGCCGCTTTTTAGTATCTGAAAGGCCGAGCGGAGCGTTGCTGTTCAGCGTGGCGACGTGTGACGGGGGGGTGTAGAGGGAGTAGGGGTGGAGGAACCCCACTGACATCTCAGTTTGAAATTTACGTCACTTTCCCCAGTGGGGTTTGTTGTTCTTGGAGCGGATCTGGCTTCTTCCATTGGGAAAAGCAAATAGATGAAGTCAAAGTTGAGAACATGGCTTCATTAGTTTAGATCAGTGTTTTTCAACCACTGGTGTTTCCGCGAGATCTCGTCAGGTGGGCCGTGGAAATTATGCAATTTCACATTTTTTTCTAAAACTCATTTGCACTCACAGCCGCTGTGTGTTGCAGAGTAATCATGTATAAATACTATTCACCACTAGAGGGCAGCACAGAACTTTGCCAGTGAAATGTAAAGTGACAGACGTCAGTGTGGTTAATCTCCACCTCCTGCTACCATCTTGTATCAAAGTACTGTGTCAGTGACAGTGATGGAGAAGTTTTTGGATCTCAGCTCTGTGTTCATCCATCAGGTCCAGGTTTCACACTGAGTGAGTACAAATTTTAAAAAAATTAATAAATTGGGAAATACTTTTTTTCTGTATTTATTTGATTCCTGTTGATAAAACTTTGATGAGAATGACTTTATATTGTTAATATAGGCTACAGAGTTTCACATTTTAACATTTCCGGGTGGTGGTGTGACTCCAGATTTTTCCAAACAAAAAAGTGTTCCTTGGCTCAAAAAAGGTTGAAAAACACTGGAATAGAGTGTAAAATGAGAAGTAATGAGGGTTTTTCTCTCTGCTCACGTTACTTTACATCTCGGGTACTTGTGTGTTTTCCGCAGCGTGTGAAGCGGCGCGACGGGATTCGTTTCCATTTCGAATGAATGAGTGATAAAAGTTTATTACAGTTACGGTGCAAAAGTTGAATTTTGTGCATCGTTCAGTTTAGAATGTTGAAACATTTTAAAACTTTTTTTTTGTTTGTCACTTTTTTTAATATTTAATGCTCAGTGCAGTTCTAAAGTACAATACGAGACTTATTTTTTAAATGAAAAGGTAGAACTTTCGAAAAGTTTCCTGTGGAAACGGGGGAAACTTTCTGAAACACTGCTACCTGGCATGTGCAGAAAATAGTTCTTCTGCACATTACGGAAACAGTTTCTGGAAAAAATAAAGTTACAGGAAAGATGCATAAATCAGGACTCCGTCAGTTTCAAAGTAAAATTTCACCCGTAATAATCCAACTTGTCCATACGAATGTCTATGTTCTCACAATTGTTAATATTTTATTCTTTTTTTTGTTTATTTTATGATTTATGACATCACTTGTGTGCAAAACATCAATAGTGAGTTGTTCTCCTGCAGGCATGTATGTGCCTTTCATCACAAAAACAGCCAACAGCGCCATCCCATGGCCCGGCATACTAACTGCAGTACATTGTGTTATTGCGTTTCTGCTGTTTCCATGGAAACAGACGTAGTTTTTAAAATTTAAAAAATTTTTAAATACAAAAAACCATACATTTTCTCTTAAAACGTTGCGTAAAGGCCGGAATCATTTTGGTTTTGCAGCTGAAAAATTGGCACTGAAGTCTCTTTACGCACCGAAGGAGCTCATTATTATTTCATTATTTTTATTTAATTACCGCAACAATAACTGCTATTCTGTGATTCCCTCAAAAACATTGAGAGTTCTGTAAACAAAACCGACATACTTGAGATTGTAAAACGCTCCATATAAAATACATGACGGGGTTCTGTGGTTGGCAAACGATCAATAAAACGAAGGAGAGTGAATTCAAACCCTCTAATTCAGCCGAGGCTTTCATCTCATTATGTAACTAGCATAATGAGATATGACCTTTGGTGTCACGGCGTCACCTTCCGTGAGATGTATGGACGCCCCGCGGTTATGAGAACATCAAGGAAACACATTAACGTCTCCGGCGGCAGAACCACGTTTTACCCTCCAGGGCCTTTTTAAAAGCGCATCGCGCTCCCAGAGGACCATTCATGTTAAAAAAAAAATTTCAAAACCACACACATTGCTGAAATGTTTGCGGTGACACTAAAAGAATCACTGTGACTTTACTTCAACTGCAAATATTCCTGTTTCGAAAAGCATTTTTTTATTTTTTGTGAATGCAATTTAATTCCATTTCTATTGTCGTACCAAATATTCACTTTCAGAGTAAATTTCCCAGACAAACAGTTGAAGCGTATATAAATCACTGAACTGTGACTAGTTTTGTAAAAAAAAAAAACGCATTCAGTGTTACATTGCCTAAAGGTCAAATATGTGAAATATTTTTGAAATATTTGAAAAAATTCAAACACAATTCCAACATTTTATTACATTTTCAGCACATTTTGTTCCGAATTCGAGCAGTTTGATTCTTCTATTCCAGCATTTTTCAGACAATGTTGACATTTTAGAATCGAATAATATCGAAATACTTTACTAATCACAAAGGGAAATTCCTTTCAGCTTTGCTCCACATGGAATAAATAGAAAGAAAGTTGAAAATCAAATAAGGCGGAATAAAGAAATATATAGGTAATTGTAAATATGAACGTGTACAAGGCTTAACAGTGACTAATATGAGCACAGAAAGGATGAAATTAACCAAAATACGTCAAACAGGAAGGAGTTATAGAGTATTATGGCCGAAGGAATGAAGGAAAGACATTTTAGCCATTTTAATTTTTAATTTGTTTCGCAAATTTTTCCATTTAAGCATTTTTTCCTTACTTTCCTAAGATTTTTTTTTCTATTTTTTTTTTTTTTGCTATTGTGCCTTTCATTCTTGAACCTTTATTCTATGCCTATATTCAAGTCATAAAAAACTGACTGGTGTATAAATGAAATGAAAACAAGCTAAAATGTTTATTTAGATATAATCTTCAAGCTTCAGGGAGTCGCGACAAAAGAACCAAAGATAAACGTGGTTCCAGAGCTCTGATCGAAGGCTTCTTATTAAAAGTTGCACTATTTCTTCATCACGTTTCACAGCCAATATTATAATTGCAAAGTGGTTGATGATTCTGTTCTGCAACTTACAGCTGTGCGTCAGTCACACAATTAAAAGCAGCTCTGTTGTACTATGCTGCCCTCTATCGGTTGGCCGTGTAATTACACCACAAAACCAGCCTTTAAATGGTACTCAATTACAAGTAAAGTACACATTTAATACAAACTAAGACCAAAAAAAAAGATAATACCAGAGGTGAATCGAGAAATGAAAGCTTGAATTAAATGTAACATTCTGTAAACGAACTTAATTAGGAGTGTAAAAGTATTCCTGATGACAGTAAATCTTTAAGTATTTTTTAATTACTTTATTGCAGATATTTCATTGGTTTGAGCAACGACAATGTTAGTGATTAGTTTGGTAAATAAATATGAAATAAAAAAAAAATTCTTATTTGAATCAACTAATTGGCTACAAACAGGCAGAAAAAAGGGTCTAAATAATAATAATAATAAATGCACACACTGTAATTATTCATGATTTTTTGTATCGCAATGAAATAGATTACATTGGAATTACTATAAATATGTGTGAGAAAAACTACATTCTTAAAAATACACAAGGGAGTATTCAATACGGTTGTATTAATATTTTTATTATAATACAATAAATAATCTTTTGTACTTTACTTTCCTTCTTCAGACGGAGCGAAGAAATATGTTGAAAAAGTAACTAACACTTTGAATTGTTTATTTTTATTTTTGAGAAAAATGTGGTGAATGTTTGTTACTTTCTATTGTGACCGATTAACAATTTTCTGTCATTTTTGTTTTATTCATCTAAATATTTCATTATTTTTTTCTTCCTATTTCTATGTTTGAAATATAAAGATTCATATCATATCATAATTGAGCCTCCTTAAATATTCTGATCCTCAATATTGACAGTTACTTTCTGGTTTTACTCTAAAGAGGTTGCTGATGACTGGAATGAGCCACAACATTAAGACCACCCAGAGTTGAAGCGAATAACGTCTGTTTCAAGCCGAATGTTAAATTTAGGCGCATTATTTGTTGCTGTATAAATTAACATGTTGTCCTAAAAGCCGTTGTTCTTCTTCTGTAGTACCGGCTCACCGACGGACCTCTGGCCGCCGAGACGTCGTCCGCCGTCGCCAACGAGTGCAGGTAAACGACATATTCACCATTTTCAATTCCACTGGGGAAACTAGTTCTGACGTGGGAATCACTATTGAATATTCAGTTTTCAATAAGAACTCCAGATTTTATTCGGCAGTTATTTTCTTTATTGAGCAAAAACCCCGAAGACACACATGATCATTTGAGTTCAGATGTGATTTACAACAGAAGAGAACACAGACGAGATAATCACCTGATCAGAGTCACTAGAAGCAGAAGTCGTTGATCAGAAGTCAAACAAACTACAAATGAAATCATGTTTTGCTCAAATTCAATCCACCAGATCTAATCACATTAAAAAAAAAAAATAGAGAAACACGTCTTCAGCTTCTTTAAGGAGTGTCTGTGTGACATAACTGAAATAACTCTCATCACAAGTGAAATCATGTTCGGACTATTTAAAAACTACTTTTGTCTTCATAACCCCCAAAAAAACCCTTAAAATAAAACCCGTCAAAATGAAAACAAATATATTAGATATCATGAGCTTTTTTTTAAGACGTTATTCACAGAATTTACAGAAAACTGTACAGTCACGTTTTGTGCAGAAAAGAAGGAATCGGTTGCATTGTTGCATTTTTCACTGCTTCATCCGTTTCCTGCGCTTTTACCCGTCCGTCCCGGTGCCTTCGTGCAGCTGGGAACTGGGAAAGTTACCAATTGGGAATGTCCTATATTCCCAGTGGGGAGCTTACCAGTCCGTTTCAATCAAAATCTGCACTCCAGTTTATCTCCACCACATTAAATGCTAAATATAAAGTCGGTATCACCTCGTCCACTGCTGGAGTTTGTAACTCGCTCACAAAGTTCCATTATTTTCATTTCATACTTTATTCATGGCAGAAAGCGCCTCATCTCGTCACCACAGCAACACTCTGAGAACAAGAAACTGCATAAATTTAACACTTTGTACAAACACACCCCCCCCCAGCTCATGTCAACTTAACCTGACACGCCACCAGGGGGCGATAGAGAAACAGTAACCGGGTGCATTCTGATGTAAACGCACAAATCCTTCTTATTTATCACTTTGAATGTAGGACATTTTCACTTCTGAATATATTTTTCGATACACATAGATTTCAATATGTTCTAAAATGTCAGACACTGCATACAAGCAGAAAAAGTTCCCATTTTCCAAGTGGTAAATTCCGAGTTCGAAAGCGTTTCAATTTATTGCTCCCCTACTTTGAAGTCGAAGTTTTCCCACTTCCCAGTCGCTCGTGAACGCACCATGAAGGACTTCCAACTTTCCAAGTAGGAAATTCAGAGATTTGAAAGAATTTCCCGCTTCCCAGTTACTCATAAACTCACCATTAATTACCTGCCTAACATTAAGTAATATGTTCTAAAATACCACGTTTGAAAAACGTGTCGAATACACTCCACTCCTAATCTGAAGTTTTCCCACTTCGCAGTTGCTGGTGACTGTCGTCTGTTCTCAAACTAAACTCAGACTGCAAATGAAACGGAATAAAATCCTCCAATGGAATTTATAAAGTACAGAACAATTCAAAACCAAGACATTCTCCTAACGTCTACTGTTCTCTCCAGCACATTGAGCCATTAAAAGCAGATGGACACGACAAAGGCAGCGAAAAGAAAAGAAAAGAAAGAAGTGCAGAGGGGATGAAAGCTGGTTTGTTGATTCTGGAAAACGTTTGTTTACTTCTGACGCGCCGTCGGGATGTTTACGGCTCCAGCCAAAAAAAACGCTTGCGGAGAAGCTGGTCGCCACGGTAACCACGAGGCGGGACGAGCACGCGAAATGGCCGTTGGCGGTGAAGGAGAAGAGACGAAGCTGTTTGACGAGCCGATCGGCATCTTTCAATGTTGAGCGATGAACGAGGAAGAAACTAGGTTGTTGACGTTTCACTGAAAACTTGAAACGTTTCAGGCTCTACCTGAACTGCTCTGGATAAAATCTACGACTTCTACATACTTTCTCTATTTAAAGTCGCCATGTTTTGTTTTTTTGTTTTGTTTTTGAGGGTAAAAACATGAACCGGGGGATTTTCCGACGTGTTGGAGCCATTTTAAAAAGCTGTTGTAGCCCTTCGAGAGGAATTGTGAGAACCAGCCTGACGTGTTAGAGAACGTAAGAATGGGACGGAGGGACGAGGAGCACCGGGCTGCAGAACCGTCCGCCGTCTGTCTTTGTTGGACGATGTCCCTGCAGCAGTTCCTCCAAAAGCCTGAAGGCCTCGTTTAACCGGCTGTAGTGAAAAGTCCATTTTAATGTTAAATGTTTTCCCCCAGAGTGTCATGACTCACCCCCCCAGTCCAGATTCTGCTGGGACTTGGTACTTTTATTTTGACAGTCACTGTAATAACAATCCAACGTGGCGGTCCGTCCACTAGATCAGTGTTTTTCAACCACTGTGCCGCGACACACTGGTGTTTCCGTGAGATCTAGTCAGGTGAGCCGTGGGAAATTATCCAATTTCACATTTTTTTCTAAAAAACATTTGCTCTCACAGTGTGTTGCAGAGTAATCGTGTATAAATACTCTTCACCACTAGAGGGCAGCACAGAACTTTGCCGGTGAAATGTAAACTGACAGACGTCAGTGAGGTTAATCTCCACCTCCTGCTACCATCTTGTATCAAAGTACTGTGTCAGTGACAGTGATGGAGAAGTTTTTGAAAAGGAAGAATGTGAACCAGGATCTCAGCTCTTCATCCATCAGGTCCAGGTTTCACACTGAGGGAGGCACTATTAAAAAAAAGAAATCGGGAAATACTTTGTTTCTGTATTTACTTGATTGCTGTTGATAAAACTTTGATGAGAATGACTTTATATTGTTAATATAGGCTACAGAGTTTAACATTTTAACATTTTCGGGTGGCGGTGTGCCTCCAGAGTTTTCCAAACAAAAAAGTGTGTCTTGGCTCAAAAAGGTTGAAAAACACTGCACTAGAATGTCCACTGTTAAACGTTTACTGCGTCTCGTTCCCTGCATGTGTGGCTTCATTACAAAAACAACCAACAGCTAGTGGCCCGACACGGAAACCACATTGTTTGCAGCTGTTCTGCGAGAAACTTTACTGGAACGTTTTCACTTGAAACGGCGTCGGGTTTGATTTATGGTCAGAGAGTAATCCCATTACAAACTGATCTCCTGCTGTGATAGAAATCGCCCACTGGAAGCTGCTGTTGAACGTAAAAGACTGTTTGTTCCCCGAACTAAGAATTGAGGGGGGGGGAGGGGGGAGGGGGGGTCAACATGGCACGTGGTCCAGAGAGCCTCTACCAGTGTCTGGAGTCCACCAGCTCCGGCCGCAGGCTGAGCTTTTTCAGACTCTCGTAGCCGACCACCATGACGATGGCGGTGGGCGTGGAGGAAATGATGCGAGCAGACAGTCCTTTGGTCAAACCCCAGAATCCCTCCTCTTTGATGAGCTGCCTGAAGGTCTCCACCACGGAGCTCCTCCCTTCAACCTACACACACACACACACACACACACACACACACACACACACACACACACACACACACACACACACACATGTGTGAAATCACGATAGAAAAGGATCAAGTAAAAGGTAAAACTATCAATTATTTTGTTAAAATAACCTGTATTCTTTCGAAGTGTCATGAAAGTTAAATAAATGAAGCAGTGATGCAAAACAACAGAATTTCTCTTGTCCGACCAATTTTAAATAAATCTCCTCTCACTACAGGGGGAAGATCCGAGTTTTTATTGCCGCGGGAATTTATTTTAAAGTTTCCAAACTTGTTGAAAAATAAAATTGCCATCGGCCATGTGCAATACGTTCATACATAATGTGAAGAAAGTTGTGAAATCAGGACAAATATACTAGTGTTGAGAACATAAACAAAAACTTATGGGATTATTTTCACAAATTCTATGAAAATAACTCATTCTGCCTCTTAATTTAATCAACAGCTTGGTATCTTCAAATGAACTGAATGGTTATTCATTAATTTCTGCGAATTGGCTCAGGGCCAACAAAGCATGTATGGATTCCTCACTGCTGGTTGTACCTGTGGAATATCTGGTTTACCTGCACTCTTGCTCGGACCACGTCCATGGGGTTGGTGACGGTGGAGGCGGTGGCAGCAGCCAGAGGACCAGCCATGGCTTGCAGGAGCAGGTGAGGACAGTCACTGGGAGCCAGTTTGGAGAGCTGCTCTGTGGACGGATGAACAAGTGAGTCTTTCCACAGCGAACTGAATGTTTATTCTCATTCTAGCAGTTTCAGTTTATCTGTGATTATATCTCTGGGCAGGTGACGCTAAACATTCTCCCTTCAAACCGTAAGGTTCTGCTGTGCAACACAGTGAATGTATGTCATCCTAATGATAATTATTTACATGTAAATAAACTGCTTCAGTATTATTTAATGTTGTTGCACAGGAAGCAATCTGTAAATAAGACCTTGTTCTTGCAGTTTGGGACAAAAACGTTTTGTTTCAATAGTCATAAGTCGACTAAAATACGAAGCTTCCAGGCTCCTTCCACTGCATCTGATTAATCATACCAGCTTTGTCAGTCAATGATAATTGAATTGTCTATTTCTAGGCTCCACATTACATTCTAAGACAGTTGCTCATTTTTGTTTGCTTTATCTATTGATATCTTGAATTATATTGAGGCGTATATCTGTGGACTCAAACAGGTCTGTACACTAACGAGGCCAATTCATTTGAAAGTAGAACGTTTTCCTTTGCTGTACAAGTTCAAGCAGTGATTGAGGTTTAACTGTCGTTCTTTAATTTGACCATTTTACCAGAAGCTGTGTCTATGAGGTGATGGGGACGGGCGTGGTTACTCAGCTGTCCCTGCACGTCAGTCGGCCTGGCGGTTAATTTTTAACTTTGTTGAAGGTCTGAAGGAAATGAATGTAATATATATTGAGCCTGGATGAAATTCAGACTGTTTGCTGAGTATTCTCTCTCTCATTAGACGACCATTGTTTATTAAAAATGTTTACGTTTCCAGGTACTTCCCTAATAGGGCAGATGGAACGATACAGTTTATATGCTGCTCTTCTCATTGAAGGGTTAAGCATGTTTGAAGGTCGAAGAAACCTGCAGAAGAGTAATTTATCTTCACAATATATCTCAGCATCGAGAGCAAAAAAACCAACCTTCATGTCCCAGAAGTGATTACATCAAGTGTGTTTTGTGATTCACTCATCCAAGCTGTACGTTTGAGCTTCTTACCTGCATAGAAGTGATAAAAAGGCCACCAGACGGCACTGTTTGGGATGTACGTGAGCAACGAAGCCACATATCCCCTGTAGAAGCCGCGGAAGCCGTCGGCGGCAAAGATCTGAGCCATAATGTTCCTGGTCTGGCCGAACACCTTCTTTGGTTTTCCGGTCTCTGTGCTGGCGTCGAGGCGGAAGCGGGTGAGGTGCTGCCCCTGGCCCTGCATCATCAGCTGCTGAGACACCACGTCGATGGGGACGGTGATGCTCTGAGCCACCAGAGACGCCGAGCCGCCCGCCACCAGGGACTTGACGGTATTGTCCTCGGAATACTGGGAGACGTACTTCCTCACCAGCTCGTAGGTGGTGATGTACGCCTGGCCTGAGATGAGGGTGAAGGTGTTGACCATGAAGCCGCGGTACAGGCCCCGCACGCCCTCCGCCCGCAGGATCTTGAAGAAGGCGTCGAAGGTGCCGCCGTAGAGGGACTTCCCCCTCTGCACCTGCAGCCGCGTGCGGATCAGCGTGGCCGGGTAGACGGTGGCCCGGATGGTCATCGTCATGAACACCCCGAAGGAATAGAACTTCCTCTTGTCGAGGTCCTCCCACTCGATGATTTGGATGTTCCTTTTCTGCTGCATCCTGTCAGCGGTGGGGCCCCCTTCATCAGACTGACTCCTGCCTACCAGCACAAACAACAGTCGGCAAAGTGGCCACAACATTATGACCGCCTGCCTGATGTGACCTGGCGAGGCACAGGCTCCACTGGACCTGTGATATTTAACACAAACATCTTAAGAGAGATCAGTGAAGCCAGGCTTTTCCAATTCTATGCTTCTAATAACACGGGTAGGCACTCCTATATCATTCTAAAGATTTCAATAAGGTAGGGAAATTGTGTGAAGGTTGCAAACAGAGTAAACTAAAGGTAATGAATGTTCTCTCACTCACACAACTTCTGATCATCTTGTAAACAGTGGCACTGATGCTGTGTTTTCTTGAAACATCTGAAGAACTTATGAAGTGGTGTAATTAAGTTTAGAAAAATTTGTTTTTGGCTTTTTCATGTTTGACCTTAATAATGAAATCTAACCGGTGAACTCTCACCCCTCCTTCAGTAATATTATTTCACTCGTCCCCAGTTATTTATAAAGATGACAGTTCACTTGTTATCCCGCAAACTCGATCTGTAAAATAACTACGACGCCTCAGATAAACAAGTAGCTTTGGTGAAGCTGCTGTTAGCATGTTGTTACACATGTTGTAAAACACACATCCGAGTCTGACCCCGGAGTCAAAGGACACTGTGTCCCCAGCTGCAAACCTGCGACACGGGTCGTGTTTGAACCATAAATACCTATTAAACCTGAGGGACGAAGAGAAACGATCACACAACTAAATGTTTCCTAAAGTTATTGAACGTGTCGTTAGCGTGTTAGCTCATCTGGCAAAGAGGTAATAAACGGTTTAGTATCAAATAAATAAAACCACTCACCTTTATACACTGTTTATTACAGTGTCATGTCTTCTGTGCGGAATTCGAGTATTAAAGCGAGCGTCAATAGCTGGTTTAGAATCAAATTAAAGTGTGTTCGTGTCTATAAGGTTAATAAACATGGAGTTAGCATCTCTCCAGCTAGTAGGCTAAATGCTAAAGCTGTTCCGGCTTCCATTCAAACGCCATGCTGCCTCAACAACCAATCAGAGCGCAGAGTTTCTTCTTTGTCTTCATTTATTTCAGCCTCGCAGAAGTTAACTTGACTCGCTTACTGACCTCCGAAGTCATGTACAGCGAAGTCATTAAAATGTCAGAGTACTTGAATTTATATATGTCTATGTATATTATATATTATAAACAGTTTGTTTTTAATTAAGTGGCTTTTTTTAATTAAGTGGCTTTTTCAAATCAGGAAATAAACATGATCAGTCCTTCATTGTTTTTGTTAAACAGTTGATTGTTTATAATATTTATAAAATATTTCATGTTGTATATCTTAAACGTTTGAATTGGAAAAGGAAATTGTCAAACATGCAAATACATAGAAGGAGATTCGTTCATTAATTCAAAATGTATTTTGATTTAAATGTATTTTATCTTTTGAATTTCCATTCGTCCTCCGACCGCCAGGTGGCGGTGGTCCTTGCAGGCCTCACTGTTTCCGGACGCCGGGTCCAGCGAGGAAACCTTAAACCGAAAGTAGTGAAGCTGTGAGCTAAACTGCTCCAACTCCGAATCTCTCTCCTCAGGTAACGATCAAACCACACTCCAGAAGCTAACTCAGTTAGGTTTATTAACACGCTTCGATGGCTCTATGGGTGTTTGTCGCAGGCCAGCTGGAAGAAATGGTTTGATATGAAGCGTGTAAGCTAACAGTTAGCCACCTAGCATGCGGAGATATTGCAGATTCATTGTATAGCATCAGTTAGCCGGCTCGCTGTCACAGGATCATAACTTCAGAGTTAATGTGCTTCAGAAATTACAGGTTACACCTTTGAACTGTTATTTTGGTCAATGGCTATCCCGCAGTTAGACACAGTTGGAAATTAACGTTATTTGTGCACATATAACGAAAGTTGCTTGGGTCCTAGTTTCTGTTGGATAATAAACTTTTGTTTGTTTTTCAGGATATTTTCAGTCACTTGACATCATGGTTTGTACAATCCTCTTGATTCAATATGCACTTTTTTCTGATTTATAAACATGTCTAACTAACACTACGCCTTTCTTTCTTTTTTTAGTCTCGAAGATATGACTCCAGAACAACCATATTTTCACCTGAAGGCAAGTCTTATTCCTCTTTAACAGTTAAATATCAACCAACAGCATTATGTTGACATATATATAGGTGTGCGTGTGTATCTATGTCTGTGTGTGTGTGTATATATAAAGTCAACAATGTTGATGTAATTTGCCATTTTTAGAAGCACCAAATAGAGTAATTCTTATCAAGGACTATAATAGTTCTAAAATAACTACAATTACTCTTTACAATTGTTTGGGTAAAATACATTTCTCTGGTATTAAAATATGAAAATCTTGAATAGATGTCTCGATTCAAAACCACATATCTATGAGAAAAAACTGTATAAACAGATGCGACAGCTTGACAGTGTAGGAGAATTGAATGTTTTTCAAGCTCACCTCAGTCAGATGTTTTCAGTTTGAATATTGTCTCAAGCTTAACCTTCTTCCTTCTGTGTGAACCAAAACTAAAGTCAAACTTCAATATGAAACACTGTGAGGTCAAAGTAAGATAGTGTCATTGTGATGGACACAAAGTCACGTATTTCACTAAATGCAGTTTACTGTTGCTTCTGGACTTTTAAAGTAAAGAAACATGAATTTGAAGTTCTTTAGGGGCCATATAAGATTCACTCCTACATAGAAATTTGATGCTGTGGTCACAGTAATAGATGTAAATGTCACTATAGTCTTTACTTGTATTTGAATTGAACTTTAGGAGCGAACCCTCTGAATAATACTGGTGTTTATCTAACAGGGCGGCTGTACCAGGTGGAGTACGCCATGGAGGCCATCGGTCACGCCGGAACCTGCCTGGGGATTTTAGCCAACAATGGCGTGCTGCTAGCCGCAGAGAGACGCAACATCCACAAACTGCTGGACGAGGTTTTCTTCTCCGAGAAGATCTACAAGCTCAACGAGTGAGGGACTTTAAATCACAACACCTCACTTTTCCATGAAAGACGTGCCGGGAGTTTGTTTAAAGTGTCTGCGGGGATGTTTTCACAGAGACATGGCCTGCAGTGTTGCTGGGATCACATCAGACGCTAACGTACTGACCAATGAGCTGCGGCTAATCGCACAGAGGTGAGTCAAGTGTGTCGAAAGTACTGAAGCCTGTCTATCTTTCTCCTGACTTTCTCTTTGTCTTTCTGTTTGGATTATTGCATAATTTAGACGTATAAACGCAGCTTGGATCAAACATTTATCTGGTGGCGATTTGAACTTCTAGATGTATTACAGAGCAACGGTGTTAAACTCATTTTACTTCCAGTGCTTTACAGTATTTTTCTTACAGCGCAATCTAATTTCAGATGGGGAGAACCCGTCAATAACAACATTATAATGTATAAACATCGAGAAATCTGTTTCTTTGTTTTAGTGCAACAAAGTGTTAATGTATAATGAAGAAGTTCACATGGAATGAACATTATTCTGCCTCACTTCACCATGTGCGTTACAACTTGCACATCAGTGGATTTTTATTGTTGTATTTACATCTGCAAAGGCATAAAATGTGTTGCTGGAACTCAGAAATATTATGTTCAGAATGACTTGTCTTATTCTAGACATGGTCTTTAATGTCTCCGTTGAATTGACTCTAATGATAAAACAGAGTAAAGTGCGCCCCTGGTGGTCAAACAGATAATTGCAGCAGTTAATGTCAGTTTTCTCACAGCTGATACATTTAATTCGTTTGCCATCTCTGGTATGGAGAGTAACTTCTACATTGACACGTTTCACATTCTGACGGATGAGTTGAATTTCCTCTCCAGGTATTTGTTGCAGTACCAGGAGCCGATCCCCTGCGAGCAGCTGGTCACGGCACTGTGCGACATCAAGCAGGCCTACACACAGTTTGGAGGTGAAATTAAAATAATCCCACCAAAGCAGGCGTGTGACACGAGCACGAGGCCTCCGGGGGGGTTTTCAGGCCGGCCTGACCGCCGTGCGCTTTGCCTCCTCAGGAAAGAGGCCGTTTGGAGTTTCTCTGCTCTACATGGGCTGGGACAAGCACTATGGCTTCCAGCTGTACCAGAGCGACCCCAGCGGCAACTACGGAGGCTGGAAGGCGACCTGCATCGGCAACAACAGCGCAGTGAGTTTCCAGAGAGCAGTTACTGACCAGACACGTCGGGCAGAGGGGAAACGTGGAACCTCATGCCTTTCTCTTGGTGTTTTCCTCAGGCCGCCGTCTCCATGCTGAAGCAGGACTACAAAGAGGGAGAGATGAGTTTGTCCTCGGCTCTGGCTCTGGCCGTCAAAGTCCTCAACAAGACGATGGACGTCAGCAAGCTGTCCGCGGAGAAAGGTGAGGCTCGGGGGGGATTTACAGTAGGAGTCGGGTTCCAAGGCCTGGTTTGCACCCAGAGGATTGAAGGGGGAACGTGTCGGGTTTTGTTTCATGTTTTCTGGAAAGTTGCGCGTTTACACAGCAACATTTTGAAAAAGATGTAGTTAGCAGGCCAGGCCACGTGTTGGCGCTGTTGGTTCTTTTTCTAATGAAGCCACAGACACTATAAACAATAACAATGACAATTATGGTGACTGTCAAAATAAAAGTACCAGGTCCCAGGAGATCTGGACTGAGAGTCGTGACATTGACCGTTTATTGTCCATCTACTGAGCATGGGCAGAACAACTAGTCAACATGGCCGTGGTGCACATGCTCAGTAGGGGCCCTTCAAATTCCCCAGAAATGTCCTGATCACACTTATTGACCTCCTGAGACCCGTCAGATCTTTCACCTTTGATTGTTTGGCGATATTGAAACTCTCTCAACCCAATACTTACATTGCTTTTGTTATATCTTGAATACTTATACTAAGTTGTTTAAAGCTAATAGCTCCATTGGAAGAAGCTTTGCTGAGCTACAATTATTAAATTCATTCTTAATAAGTAAGTTTAATTTTAACTTTATTCAGTCGCAACAAAAAAAGATTGAAGTGATCGTCTGGATTTACCGATACCTGATCAATCAAACATCATTAATATAAGCCCCCGATTCAATACCTTCGGATCAAGACATCCCTAGTTTTCCCCTGTTTCCATGGAGACGGGCGACGGGGCGCTCTCTTAAGGGATGTTTTCAAAAAGTTGTATTTCCAGTGACTCCCAAAAGCAAAGTTTCCCGTTTTGGGAATACCATGATAAATTACGATGAGGGCTTGAGTCGGCTGTCGTGTTGATATTTGCTCACAGTACAACAATAACTGATTGTGCAGAAGCTCTCGTACGTTAAACTCACGCGAAGCTGCGTCTCACTTCCAGTGGAGATCGCCACCCTGACGCGAGAAGAAGGCAAAACCAAAATCAAAGTGCTGAAACAGAAGGAGGTGGAGGAGCTGATCAAACGACACGAGGCCGAAGAGGCCAAGGCGGAGAAGGACAAGAAGGACAAGGAGCAGAAAGAGAAAGACAAATGAACAGAGAGATTGGCTTTTCTTTTCTTTTCTTTTCCTCCATTTTTGTCACCAAACCCCGTGTCGTTGTCCTTTTACATTAAAACTTTCTGAAACAGGCAAGTTTGTCGGTGTATTTATCCAAACACAGTGAGGAGAGGACGTTTGATCTGAATCAGGAGGATGAGAGAGGAGATTTTTCTTTTAAATGAAATGTTATTAAAAAACATAGCAAACGCAACACAGATCATGTGTGTGTCTATTATCATGTATTTTCTGTGTCACAACAAAGAAAAGGAAATTGGATCTCTAAAGGTTCATGTGTCAATGTGAGCAATTTGTGACTCAAATTAATCGAATTATTAAATCTTTCGCGGTTGGAAAAGTCCTTTCACTCTTTCTCGTACTGACCAGCATCAGCCACAAATCTAGAAAACAAAGCTGAGTAATACCGAGACGTTCTTCTTGAGTATGGTGGAGTTTCTGATTTAATTTATTCATGTAATTGTCGCTATGGCTTCATAATAATTTACTTGTTAATTTGGCGGGACAGTTCGGAGCCACTCGTGACCCTTTTTTGTGTTTGACGCCCCTGACTTTGACTTTTTGTCCAACAAACAACCATCCCAAGTTCAAACTGTCGCCTAAATATACGATATTTCTTTAATCTTGACCTTGAAGCTATTAAGGCAGTGCTTCTCAAATGGGGGGGCGTGGTGGGGTGTCAGGGGGGGCGTGAGGCAGGCGCAACTTTCAGTATTAGTGTCTTTATTCATGCTTGAACGATAAAAAAAAAAGGGCCTCCAGCTCATTTTATTAATTTATTTTGATAATCAGGCGATTGTATGCAGAATGATGGTGCCTCATAAAAATGTGTTTATACAGATAAATAAATAAATATTATCAGGTTCTCAATGGTAGTACAATTCGGGGGGGGGGGGGGGGGCTGAAAATGTTTTTGTCCTCTAGGGGGGGCATGACAGAAAATAATTGAGAACCACTGTATTAAGGTAATTTTGAATGTCGTTCCACATGCTGACCACTAGATGGCGGCAAAGTTCACTCTTTAAATACATTGAGGTCAAACTTCCTCATGGTTTGTTACTGGAAATGTTTCTTTGTATACAAAAATAAACTATCCATATATAATTTTTTTTTTCACATGTGATGTTTTTTATTCACAGAGTAGTTATAAATCATTAAAATGCACACAGTGATGACCACATTTGGATTTCCATGTAAAAGCAGCAGGTTGAAACCGTCAGGCTGTGCTGATTTAAAGGTCTTTGTGTGGGTCAGAGAGCAGGTGGTGGACGTGACAGACGCTGAGCGTCTCTTTAATCGATGTGTTATCAGTAATGGGCGGCGACGACACGATGTAGGTGGTCAGGACTGGACTGGAAGCAGCTGCCGGAGCACATGGCTGCATGGGAAAAGATGAAACGGGCCTCTTTCGTCCTCAAATCCATTTACACAGTTTGTGCCGTTTCAAGAGAGAGCAAGAGATTTTAAGATTTAAGAAAACATTAGGAGCAGTATTGTAAGATTCATGTTGCGCTTTTCTTTTTATGGATTTGGCTTTTTGCAGCAGCAGCAAAACGTCTTACCGCCCCACTAAAATATGTTTTTTCTTTTCCTTTTTTAAATGTACTTAATAAAGATGTTATATTATTTTGTGCGTAACTGTATGTATTTTTAGTTGACTGTTTCTTATTAATTAATTTTATTCCAAAAAAACCTGCAGCCCGGAAGAAAAATAAGAGCAAATAGAATAATTACAAATCATAATCTTCTGACAAAACTATAGATTTTACGTGTCTGGAACAACTGAAGAACACAGGATACAAAAATATAAAAAAAATAATTTCTGAGATTCATTTTAATTGTTCAACAGCCTGTCAAAAACATTTATTATAACAAACAATAGATCATGATGGAGACTTCATCCCTTATAAGTGGTTTTACTTATAATGAAATTATTTGATTTACTTTTTTTAATGATTATATAGTTTTGGGGCTCCAGACTTTGATATGAAGGATTCAAAGGCCGAGAAATGAGAAAATGTTCCAGTATATCTCAAAGTCTAACGCAGGGAGGTCAAAGTTGTTTAATTTCAGGGACGACATACAGCCAAGTTTCATTTTCAGTGGGCTGGACTGGTAAAATAGGGCCATAATAACCTTTTAATACTAATAATAGTCCACTAAGAGCTCAGGACATTTGTGAAAAAAATAAATCATTACTTTGTATGAAATTTTGGTGATTTGCTTCATGCTTTATGGGCTGGATTGTTTTTGGCTGTAAGTCGATTTGAATTGTTGTTCTTGAGTTTGCGCTGGTGTGAAGAGATCAAGAGATTTGCAGCACGTCAAGGAGATTTGTGAAGACAAGCGAACAGGAAGTTATCTTGATGCTCCTGAGCTGTAGATACTGTCTTCATCAGAAAGGTAGAAAAAAAACAGCTTCAAGATAGATGACTGAAGAAATAAAGAATACAAATTAACAGGAATAAAATACAGTTTTCCATGTAAAAGCAAAATACAGTTTTGCTACATGAACTGATTATTAATGTTATCAGCTGTGCAAAAGGTCACTTGGTAATAGATTTATGAGAGCAAAACAAACAAAAATGAAAGTCCATTGAGTAATATCTTTATTTAAATCCAATATTCAGAAATATTTCTTCTGGGCCCACACAGACCTGGTCAAACACAAACTGATCAAAATATGGAAAAGATGAAAGCTTGAACTCTCTTTGTTATTTCACCCAGAAACAGAATAATAACTTGAATTTGGACTGATATCAATATATTGACGTATTAAATAACATTTTATTTCCGTTCATCGCAGCTGCATTGTTGAGCTGGTATTTATCAACTTCCGGTTCCGGTGGAGTGACGTTTGACTGCGCGCCTGTGTTTAAAAAAACACACAAAAAACCTCGATTTTGGACTATTTTCTGTTTTGATTCTATATTTTGGACGTTGGCTCGGATGTTGACTCCTCGGTTCTGGCCTCCGCCTGGCTTGACACTACTTTCGAGCGACTTTTAAAACTGGTCAGTTCGCGGACTCACTAGCCGGTGGCTAAGCTAACAGCTGGCTGGTGCCGGTGTTTCGGATTAACTGGTTTCCCTGGTAACTGGTGCCGGGCTTCCTCCAGCGTTGCGAGCGAGTGACAGCAGATGTTTAAAAACAGAATTATGTCGCTGCCCGAGCGAACGCTGGAAATCACATTTACAACAAAGTGTCGTACGTCTTGTGAGTCTTTGTTTTAAACCCACTGTTGTTAACGGCAACGACGGAAGATGAGGACGGTCGGTCACCATTGAGCAGGGAAACCAGTTGATCCGAAACACCGGGCTTTCCTGAAGAAATATGGGTGAAATTCAACCAGGCAGCGCTCGACCTCCTGCTGTGAGTCTCCATCAAGCTGAGAGGGACACGTTCTGCTCATCCGAGGAGCTGGAGAGAATCAACTGGAGGTAAAACTACTCTGTGTGTGTGTGTGTGTGTGTGTGTGTGTGTGTGTGTGTGTGTGTGTGTGTGTGTGTGTGTGTGTGTGTGTGTGTGTGTGTGTGTGTGTGTGTGTGTGTGTGTGTGTGTGTGTGTGTGTGTGTGTGTGTGTGTGTGTGTGTGTGTGTGTGACATGGTTTTACGCTCTAGTAAGTCTTTTTCCAACTCAACTGCAAGAAAATAAAGGCGAAATGTAGGTTACATTTTATATAAAACAGTCTCTTAAGTTTTTACAGATGTATTTTGCTATTGATTGATTTTGTAATGAAACCAATGGGTGCAGAGAGCTGTATACTATAAACAATAACAATGGGACTCCAGGGACATTCATATGAACAGGCGATCAAGTTGGATTGTTATTCCAGTGACTGTCAAAATAAAACTACCAAGTCCCAGGAGAATCTGGACTGGGAGTCGTGACACTTTGGAGGAAACTTTTTTTGTTATTTTCCACCTCCTGAGCATGTGCAAAAGAACTATTTACTTCGGCAGTGGTCCACATGTGTTTCAAAAAAAGTTGTGCTTTCCCCCGTTTACTACGCCCGACAACAAAAAAATGTCTTGTAAAAAAACGTCTTGTAAATGTTTTGCTAAACACAACTTGTCTTATGTCAATCCAGCATCTCCTCTGTTCTCTGTCCAGTTAAAAAAAAAAAAGAAAACATTATTAAATTGTAAATCACAAGCAGAGGCCGGACAGCAAAAATTCTGAGAAGAATTTTAAAAATGAGCATGCGCTACACGACTCACTGCTGCCACCTCAGGCACAGACGTGTCATTACTCATTTTGAACACGCTGCACCTTTAAGTGACACTGGCCTCATAAATGTTAAGATATTTAGGACTTGTGTCAGCTTCCTGAAATATAAATGTCTCCTCTTTTTCTCTTCAGGTCTTAACATGAGTTTAATCTAAATCAGCAGCTTTAACCCGTTTAAAGGGCAGCCGGTGGAGAGATGGCGGTGTTTATAAAGAGTTCATGGAGCTGGGGGGTGGGGGGGGGGGGGGGGGGGGGGCTGCAGGCTGAACAATCACACTTTATTTATGGGAAACCTTCCGCACAGGCTGGTTCAGTTCAGACGACTGGCTCGATGAGGACGAGGGGAAACAACCAAGAAAAATGAAGCACTAAATAAACATTTAATAAACAAAAGCTTTTCATGACCAAAACGGAGTGTGAGAAGCAGGTTCTAAAGAATCAATAAATAAAACGTATAAATGACAAAAGAAAATTAAAACAAAGTGTAAAAGAGGAGTAAATCTTCTTTTCATAAGAGTAAATCTTCTTTTCTGCTGCTTTTTCCAAAATGTGAACTGGAAGTTTTGATGCAAAGACTGTTTATTTTTATCTTGTTTCATTTTATTGTATTTTTTTTTGGGGAATGAAAATAAAGAGTTACAAAACTGATCATAAAACAAGATATCGATTAATTGAAACAGAAATGTTAAAGTTAATACATTAAATTAAACTTCAGCAAATTTTAATTGCATTGAAAAAAATTACATTTAATTAAATTATAGCAAATTGAGTTAGTTTGATTAAACTAAAGGTTAGAAAATGTAATTAAATCAATAAGTAATTTCAATGAAATGAATGTTCTTCATTTAAAAAGTTAAACTTTTAATGTTTTAAAAAAATTAAGAGAAAGATTTTACCTTATAATAAATCTATCTATCTATCTATGAGGCTGAGTTCGTCACTCGCAGGCCTTCAACCAAAGGCGTCCGCTGACCTCTGACCTTTGACCTTTTCTATTCAATTCAACGCTTTTGAAGAAAACGTTTCTCTGCAGCTCGTCGTTCCAGCTTGTTTTGGGACGAGTGTGAGGCCCAGCACTGTCCTCTGTGATGAGGCAGATTATTAGTGTGTGTGGGGGGGGGGGCAGTGTAAACACAGCACCAGAAAAGCCCTGGAATGTCTCTGCAGTGGGAGCTGGAGCCCGAGGTCAGCGCGAGGCCAAGGCAGGTGGTGTACATCAGAGTCCAGGCTGACATCTCAGCATTAACTTATCCAAACAAGAAGCAGCCGCTATTTCATCCCGCGAGCGCTACGGAGGAGGAGCCTCCGGGGGGGGGGGCGAAGGGAGATGATGAAGATGAGGAGGGGGAGGCTCAAGTGGAGACGGAAACAAGAGGGGAGTGTCTCCGCCAAGCAATCGTCTTCCCGTCTCCGCCGGGCCCCACGGGGACGACGCAGCGGTTTAGCGCACAAGGCTAAAGATAACGACAGTCTTGTTGCCGTTCAGAGAAAAAAAAAGAAAAAGAAAAACTTGATCTGGATCCCGTCAGCGATCCGGGTGGTTCGCTGCAGACGAAGGTTTCCAGCGCCGCCGTCAGGGGGCTTCAGTCACTACTGACCTCAGCTTGTGGAATCCTGCCGCCAGTCTCCCGTCTTGTTCCACCATTACATCCCAACTTTTCTAAACTTCCTGTTGAACGTCTCTTTACGTAAACACTGATGAATCTCGTCTGAGGTGCGACGGAGTCGTCATGGTGACGGGCCGATACGTTTCTCGGCTGGAGTTTGAACATTCGACCGATATATAAACTAAAATTGATTTAATTGGATTTGTAGCTACAAAAAGAGAATTAGATGTTGTTTCCCTCTACAGTTTGTTGACATTTCCGTTCCACCGTCTCTTCTGGATTTCTTCTGCAGCTGCAGGTGCACTTTTTGCTTAAACCTGGTTAAAGATAGAATTTGTTGAATGACGGAGCCTCGTTGACTTTTTATTTTGGGATTTTTCTTCTTCTTCTTCTCGTACTCGTTGTTCTTCTTCTTCTTCTTCTCCTCCTCCTTGTTCTTGTTCTTGTTCTTCTTCTTTTTCGTCTTCTTGTTCTTGTTCTTCCTCCTCTTCTTCTTCTTGTACTTGTTGTTGTTGTTCTTCTATCTGTACTTCTTGTTGTTTTTGTTGTTGTTGTTCTTCTTCTTCTCCTTGTTCTTCTTCTTCTTGTACTTGTTGTTTTTCTTCTTCTTCTCCTCCTCCTCCTTCTCCTTCTTCTCCTTCTTGTTCTTCTCCTTGTTCTTGTTCTTGTTGTTGTTGTTGTTGTTGTTGTTCTTCTTCTTCTTCTTCCTCTTCCTCTTCCTCCTCTTCTTCTTCTTGTACTTCTTGTTGTTTTTGTTGTTGTTCTTCTCCTTCTTCTTCTTCTTCTTCTTCTTCTTCTTCTTCTTCTTCTTCTTCTTCTTCTTCCTCCTCCTCTGCTTCTTCTTGTACTTGTTGTTTTTCTTCTTCTTCTTCTTCCTCCTCTGCTTGTTCTTGTACTTGTTGTTGTTTTTCTTCTTCTCCTTGTTCTTGTTCTTGTTCTTCTTCTTCGTCTCCTTCTTGTTCTCCTTCTTGTTCTTCCTCTTGTTGTTGTTGTTGTTCTTCTTCTCCTTGTTCTTCTTCTTCTTCTTCTTCCTCCTCTGCTTCTTCTTGTACTTGTTGTTTTTCTTCTTCTCCTTGTTCTTGTTCTTCTTCTTCTTCTTGTTCTCCTTCTTGTTCTTGTTCTTGTTCTTCTTGTTCTTCCTCTTGTTCTTCCTCTTCTCCTTCTCCTTCTTGTTCCTCTTCTTCTTCTTCTTCTTCACTGACTGTCTCTGACCATCAAGCTCCCGTTCAGACCCTTGGCGGCTCAGCGGTGTGTGAAATCCTGACCTTACTGGGACTCGTGAATTAAATAATCCTCTCATCCATGACAGTAATTTCTGTGAGCAGCCGGCAAAATCCTGGAAATTACAGACTCGCGGCTCGGTTTCGCCATAAATGGAGCCGAGGTGCCGTAAACAATAATTCCAGGCCGTGCTGCCAATGTGACCTGTTATGGACACGAACAAGAAGCCATTGTTGCTCTTGTGATTGCAGGTTTTGTGCTTCTGCACAATATGTCGGATCGTCAGATTATATTTTGAGTAAATATCTTCATCGCCCTGAAACGAGGTTCCACAGTTTGGTCGGTTGTTTCCGTTTGTCTCGGGCCGTTCGGGCGTCGCGTTTCAAAATTATTTTTGCAAACTACCTTAAAAACGTCTAGTGTGATGTACGAAGTACTTTTTTTTTTTTTAATTCATGCTTTGAATAACCCTTCTTCATAATTATGCGTACTTCGCCACACCTGAATGCATAATGTCAAAGATCATTGTTATTATTTATTATTTATGAAGCATATTTGAAAACAACTATTCTTGACCAAAGTGCTGTAAAGGTGATTTAAAGATAAAATTATAAACATTGTGTTGATAAACAGATGCTGTACAGCAACATGAAACTGAAAACAGTCGCCATGATAAAACTGAATAAAAGGTAAAAGAAAAAATAAGCTGAAAGTGGATAAACTCTGCTGGAACGTGACCAAGGACTGATGTTGATATATTGACATATTAAATAACATTTTATTCCCGTTCCGTTCTGCTCATTTTCCTATTTTTAGACTGCAGATTTCATCATTTACAGTCATTTAAATTCAACTCGGGCCAAAAGCCAGTTAAAGGTGATTCGTTTTTTATCATAATATTTGAAATGGATTAATGCTCTTATTGTGAAATAAGTGAATCTCTGCTAGTCTCATGCAGGTCAATTCAATCCCCTGAAGAGATTTTATGTTTTCAGTTGACTTCAATACCACTGAGATAAATATATAAATCTTTTACATGGCAATGCTTTCAAGTGAAATCACAAACCTTGTTGTCTTTTGGGTGTTTGTTTACTCCACAGCGGTGCTCAGTCGCTGAAAACCTTTTGAAAACGCTTCATCTCCATGGAGACGGTGCAAAACACAACTTCTAGAGAACGTTCTGACTCCGTGTCCATCAAGTGAACAGAGAACAAAACGTTATAAACATTCTAGTGGACAGACCACGAAGTTGGATTGTTGTTATGGTGACTGTCAAAATAATAATAATAATAATAATCCAATAAAAGAAATTATTATCAAATAGTAAATCAAAACAGAGTCTGGAGAGTTTGGGAATCGATAACTGTAAAACAAATGGCTAAACTTCTGAGAGGAAATAATAGATTATGTACTAAACTGACTCGCTGCTGCCCCCGCAGGCACAGACGTGTCATTACTCATGTTAAACGCACTGCGCCTTTACGTGATCATGAACGTTACGATATTTAAGATGGGTGTCGGCTTCCTGAAATATAAATATCTTCTCTTTTTCTCTTCAGGACTAACGCAAGTTTAATCTCGCGTTTTTCCAAAAAGTCCCAGCTTGGGAGGCGTTTTCAAAAACGTGTTTTTGCCAGGCCTTGAAGCAAATGATGCTCAACTCCTCAGGATGAGTCAAACAGCCGTCGGGGAAACGTGAGATCCACAAAGAGACGTAAATAGACGTTCCACTGTTCAGTCAGAATCACCTGAAGACGTTTCCAGCAGGTGTTCGCTGCCTCACTGAAATATCGCTCTTCCGCCGCCGCCCTCAGTCACCTTGACCTGCGCGGCTGCAGATGTCCACGCCGGCTGCGCCGCTCGCCCTCAATGGGCCCTTTTGTTTCCCCAGCATCAACCGAGTGGGAACAAAGCGCTTATTTATTAAACGTGTCGCACTTTGATCCCCCTCGACGCACACGTGTGCAACAGAACCTCGTCGCGTCTCAGTTTAGAGACTCGTTACAGGGCGGATGATGGCGGAAATGGCTGAGTGAGGTGAAAAGACGCGTTTTAATAATCGTCATACGTTCTAATGTCATTGCGAGCGGGCTGGACTGGTAAAGTGGTGCCTTAATAACCTTTGAATTTAAACTTTATTGTTGTTTTTTTAATGTGACAGGGAACAGTTTTTGAAAAGGTACAATTTTCCCAAATCTGAACAGTTTGCTCCTAAAAAATTTTAAACATAAAGCAAATTTTAATGATGGATAATCCCCTCCACCCCGAATTGGAAACAAAAACCACATTTCTTATTCTCCTAATGGTTCCAAAGCACAGAACCTCCGGCTCCGAGCCGATTCTGTCGCTTGTGTGAAACGTTGTCGTCGTCGCGCTTCGCAAAAAAGTTGCCGGGGGGGGAAAGTTGGAGAAGTTTTGGCCCACGCCTGTGTCCATTGTCTGAACGGGAACATCTTCCGTCGCCCCCCCCTTTCAATAAAAACTCCCCCAGAAAGTCGGCCTGCTACATTTTTGATAAGAGATGAGCCCAGAAAACAGCGGGCGGCCGTTTAAATTATGCAACCGCTCACATCCTCTTAGGAGCAAAAGTAGAGTTGGGCTGAGTTGTCGAAGGGAACGAGCCATGACAGGCCGTTGCGTGGGGGTGGGGGTGGGGCGGGGGGGGGGTGGAGAGGGTGGGGGGGTGGCCATGCATTATGGATGGCACTAAGTACGCCTCAGCTGGAGGAGCTGAGTGGAGGCGATGGAGGGCGACGGGACGGTGCCAGCCTATTGGTCGCCCGTGGGTAATGCACCTTTTTTTTTTTTTAACCCCAAAACATCCGTGACTCAGTTCCCCCATTACCCCCCCCCCCCCCCCCCGCCCCGTCTTTCAGCACAGCACCACCTGCCGCGGCCTTAATAAAGCCACCTGAAACACCGGAGCCCCACTTTTCCCCCCCCGACAAGATTCACGCCGTCGTTTTGTCGCACAGACGGGTAATAGACTGTGAAAAAATCTCCTTTCTGAGTGAGAGTCAGATGCTCTCGAAGGGACTTTCTGGTTTTCGGCGGTTCCCCGTAGCAAACAAGTCGACCCGTTTCTTTTTTAAAAGCATGAAACATTCAGTATTTAAAACGTAGTTTAGGTCGTCGATGCTCGAGCGTTTGACCCGCTGTGGCCCGACGCCGGCTTCAAGCCGCTCACTCCCCGTTTACACCACGACGCACCGCTTTGAGAAGGGCTTCCAGGGGGGAACTTTTCGAAAATGTTCCGACTCCCGTCGCCGCTGGAAGTGGCGCTCGCACGCTACGGCCGTGTTAAATAGTTCACTAAACAAACTGCTGAACGTGCTCAAAAGCAAAAAAAAAAAGTTATTTGTTCACTTCATGAAAGGACAATCAGTCGGAGGAGATTCGATTTTAAGTTGACTAATTTGAAACAAACGTGTTTATCGGCGTACAAATCTGGAATTACAGGATTTAAAAGGTTGTAATAATATTCCTCGATTTAAAAAGATTTGTATATGTAGAAAACTTAAACTTGGATCACTGTGAATTCGTACTGCGTTGGTTTAGATTGTTAGATTGTTGTGTGTTCTTCTGAAAAAAAATTATTATCTCCATTATTCTTAAGTAAGGATCAGCTTAATATAAGACATTTGTTCTTATGTTTCACTTCACTGTTGTAAAAAATATATTTGCTTTCATGAAAGGAACAAAAAATTAATAAATGAAAGGAAACTGCAGTCAAACCTGGACGTTATGCTACTTTATTATCCTCTCAACGCCGTGACGGTTTCTATAGAACCCTTTGCTTACTTTTCTCACCACACACACACACACACACACACACACACACACACACACACACACACGAGACACAAACCCAGTGCTTTGGCAGAAATGCACATTCATATATAATCGCACACGACTGTGAATCTCCTGTGCAGGCATGCATGGGGAACACGCTGTACGGCTCGTATCAATAATATAAATATACACAAAAACAGACCTGCCGGGGCGGGAGGTGTGTTTGAATTAGCAGCGTATTACCAACAGCCGCTGGCCAAGTCGGACTCCGAGGCGCAGACGTCGCCCACAGCGTATCTATATTGATAATGTGCCACAGCGCGTTGGATGAGTCACATTTCAACATGGCCGCCCAAACGGGTCGCCGTCCTGCGGGCGATGTCCCGGGATCCTCCCGCTCTCCTCTGGTGGGTTACACTTTTGGGAAATCTCTCTGGAGTCGTGCCGAGTCTTCAGACCAAGTTTAATATTTGATGAAATTAGTTCTGCTCAGTGCTTCGCTGCTCTTACTTCTTCCTCGCTGCCCCCGAGCCCCAAACTGCAGCCCCGTTCTTCTTCCTTCTGGTTAATCTGGTTGCTTTGTGTCACTTGTAATGGTGAAGGTTTTTTTTATTTATTTTTTTAAGGGAAATTCCGACTTCAGTGAGTCGTGATTTAATTCATTAATGCAGTGTTTTTCAACCTTTTTTGAGCCAAGGAACACTTTTTTTCTTTGGAAAGATCTGGAGGCACACCACCACCTGAAAATGTTAAGATTATAAACTCTGTAGCCTCTATTAACAATATAAAGTCATTCGCATCAAAGTTTTATCAACAGGAATCCAGTAAATCCAGAAAGCAAGGACTTTTTTTAATAGTGCCTCCCTCAGTGTGAAACCTGGACCTGATGGATGAAGAGCTGAGATCCTGGTTCACATTCTTCCTTTTCAAAAACTTCTCCATCACTGTCACTGACACAGTACTTTGATACAAGATGGTAGCAGGAGGTGGAGATGAACCACACTGACGTCTGTCACTTTACATTTCACCGGCAAAGTTCTGTGCTGCCCTCTAGTGGTGGAGAGTATTTATACACGATTACTCTGCAACACACTGTCGGCTCTGAGAGCAAATGTTTTTTTAGAAAACAATGTGAAATTGGATAATTTCACATTGTAAAGAATAGCAATGCATTATATTCACATCGTGTATTTTCAAGTGAACTTTCCTTGTGTTCTGGGTTTCCATTCGCACGACAACGGCGCTGGGAGTCACAGAAGAGGCAACTTTTTTTTTTTGAAAAATGGCTCCCGAGGTGGAACTTTTTGACGTGAAAACGCAACTTTCCAAAAAGGCTGTGGCTCCGTTTCCCTTGTGCACGGGACTGCATGAGCCATAGTCAGTGGTTCCTCTTCTGCACATGCTCAGTAGACGGACAAAAACAACGTTTGCCTCCAGAGTGTCAGGACTCCCGGTCCAGACCCTCGTCGGTCTGTGGAGGTTTATAGATTGAGAATCGGGTGTTTTCACATCCTGAATGCTTCCAAGCGACACACACACACACACACACACACACACACACACACACACACACACACACACGTCTGGAGTAACGTGACGCTTGTACAGGTTAAACACTGAGCAAACGCTCCACGTGCCGCGCAGTTCTGGAGAATTATGGCGAAGCCTGTTTTCTAACTTTCACCAAGTGCTTCGACTCATCAAGCTGGAAAGTCCTGAGAAAGAGCTGAGTAACGTCAAACTGTTCGTTTTAAACGAGTTCCCCTTCGATCCAGATATTATTGACGCGTCGCAGACAAGCGTTGAGATGATGATGAGCAGAAATGTGAAGAAAAGCGAAGCTATTTCAGTCCTGGAACGCGCCAGGCGAGCCTGTATCACATCCAGGTAACATAAAGCCTGCTTTTGTTCGTCACCACGTCGCAATAAATCTGAGACGTTCCTCCGCTAAACTCGGGTTTCAGGATGAGCAAATGTCGTAAAGAAGCCCGGTGTTTATTTGGTACGGATTGATTTAGTGTCTCTGCGTTGGACTGGAACTGGGTCCTGCTGCTCTTAACTGCTCTGTTATTGTCCATTAGACGTTGGATGTGTGGAGCGCGGCGGGAACCGGAGAATGTGAGTTTAACGTGTTTGGATTGGAGTCGGCTGATTGATGCTGCTGAGATTTACCCTCCGTCACTCGTAAAGCAGGACAGGGTCATGTTGAAGCCATCAAATAGTGCGGCGTTTGGGTTTTTTTTATTTCACAGGGTATTTTACTGACGCGTTTAAGAATAAATGTAAATTTCTTAAGTTGAATTTATATGGAAGGTCTTGTTTGTTTTTGTTTTTTTTTATCTCCAGCTCGATGTCGTTGCTGCCTGAGCTCCTAATATTTGTCATGTGACACCACCACGTTTGTATTTAGCTGCTGCTCAATGACGGGATGAAACTTTCCGATCGTCTAATTGATTAATATCTCCTGGACAGACCAGACAAAAGACACCGAAGTATTGTTTCTTCAATTCTCAGACTCCACTTGCATGTCAACGTTTCAACACGTTCATCATTATATTAAATAGTTATTTATATTTAATAGTTATTACATAGACATATATTTAATAGATGCATTTTCAGACGTTTACACCGTGATGTGTTTTCAAAAAGTTGTGTTTTCTGTGGTTTCACATAGAAGTTTTTCCATTTTCACCGGTTCCCTTTTGAAGAGGTTTTCCTCAAATGTATGTTTTTAGACTACGGAAAGAAACCAGAGTATCCAGATCAACTCCACATCAGAAAGGTTCAAGCCAAAAATGAAATGCTGTCCTGTACAATTTATTGTGCAGCTCCAACTTTACCACGTCACTTGAAAAAAACACATAATATTAATTGTTTTCTGACTTACTACAGTAGTAAAGTATTTACATTGTCCTGTGTTTGTTTGTTTTAAATTCCTCGTTAAGCATTTAAGAAAGTAAATAAACTGGTAATATGTGTATTTCGTCATTTCTGATCAATTCCAAGGGAAAAGCAGGCGAAGAGCAAAGGAAATAAACCAAGATCTCCAGTCATGTGGCTTTAAGTCTCCATCATGTCTTTACATTAACACAAACACGCATCTGCCTCAAAGCTAACGACCTCCGATTCTCTGTTTGCGTGGATACACCCAACGCAAACACGCGCCGCTAGTCTAATAAGAGGAAAGGAGCACAGTTCATTAAAAATGTTTCCCTCGTGGGAAATAACATGCAGCAACAATAACAGTTGTTGTTGCCGATTGAAAGCACATGTAAAAGTCCAATCGGGGGAGAGTCCGTCGTCTTCGGTTTCGTTTCTTAACACCAGTTGGGACGACGTCTTGTGTTTGCAGTGGGTGTTGTGCTGTTTACATTCCTGAGACGACCCCCCCCCCCCCCCCCCCCCAGGATCATATCTTGGGAAACCACAGTTAAAATGACGTGAAGAAGACGGTGTGCCCGGTGCGGTGGGTGTTCCAGTCACATCGCCTGATCGTAATCTGAAGGCCTTCCTGTTGTTCAACATCCACTTTCTCCTCCCAACCCGTTTGAATATTCCAGCTTTACATCAGGCTCTCTGATTCAAACAGGCTGCCTGAGGATTCTCGCTTTTTCTACTGTATTACTGATCTGCTGTCTGGTTTTTTTTTTTTGTCCTTGATAAGTGCCTGTGTTTTATTTACAGATCTGGAATCTTGGATTGAGGAAGCGACTAAATGATCCAGCTCCGCACGTCTTTCCTCCGTCTGCAAGGTTTGTCGCCCACGTCCGTGTTTCCGAAGAAATTCACCATTTTCCCCCGTGGGGTTTGTTTTATTTATTTATTTATTTCTGGGGGCGAGGAACGCCTCCCAAAAAGTTCTCTCTATTCCAGTGAAATTAAAAGGCATATTTTGGTTTTTGATGGCTGTAGGAGAGAGAGAGACACATGGAGGAGTGTGACTGGAACTTATTGTGAACTTATTGCAACTTAATTAGAAAATGCTCAAACGGTTCCCTTCATGAAGCTTTATTAGTATTATTCGTCCTGAGATTGGGCCTTAGCTCTCAATAAAACATATATATGGTTGAAAATAAAAAAATGTGGGGAATAGAAAAAATTAGACGTACTTCAAGAAAAAAAATAACAAATTAAAAGATGCATAAGTCGGACTCCTTTACATTTTCCAAAACGACCCAGAATGACAATAAAAATGATCTATCTATCTATAGTTCTATCTCTATCTCTCCATCTCTATCTATCTTGTCTCCATCAGGCTCACTGAATAATCTGTTAAAAGAAAAAGCTGCTCTTATTTAAAGCAGCATTCATGATCAAAGCTTCTAATTTCATCCTTAAACAGCCAACATGTTGAACTCTTTCGGCAAATGGACCCTTATCAAACAGGGATTTGGTGATTCATTGCTTTTATGTCCTTTTCCTGGCAGCAGCCAAACCACACATGTTCAGAAAAGATCACTGCAGCCTATTATGGACAGAAATGTTTTTGTTATTATGATTGCAGAGCAACTACGCTGCCTTTTATCGTGACGGACAAAAAAACGGTTTTAGAGTGAAACACAGGCACCTTTTCTCTCCTTCAAGAGTTGGTTCAAGATATTCATCAGCATGTCACTTGAGAATGCATTGTTTTAGTGTTTTTGTTTTGGAAAAGTTTTCTGTTTACACGACGACGTTTTGAAATGGAAATGAAATGCGGGAAATGACGTAGTTATCATGTTCGGTCACTAGTGGGTGCTGTTTGTCGTTTTTGTTATGAAGCCACACACACGAGGTGACTATCGGCTATAAACGTTAACACTGGCAAATACACAGACATTCCTCTGGACCGAGTAGGATTGTTATTACGGTGACTGTCAAAATAAAAGAACCAAGTCCCAGGAGAATCTGGACTGGGAGTCGTGACACTCTGGAGGAAAATGTTGTTGTTGTTGTTGTTGTTGTTGTTGTTGTTGTTGTTGTTGTTGTTGTTGTTGTTGTTGTTGTTGTCGTCCATCCATGGATGAGCAGAAGATCTATTTACTATGATCATGGTGCACATGCACAGTAAACAGAGTTTCCCTCGTTTCCATAGAAACGGAACTGTAAAACTGGACCTGGATAAAGAAATCATAGCGTTTGGATGGAAGAATATCAAACTCGTGTCCCTTTCATTCTCAGCTGCATTCTCTCCTTTTAATCCCCACCACCCCTCCCCCCCTCTTTTTTTTTTTTTTTTCCTCCATCATCATCCTGTTTTCCCTTGGTTTTTCCTGCTTTCTGGTTTTTCCCAGCCGGCCCTCTGCTCCCGCTTGAGAAGCTGGCAGCGGACTCTCCGATCCCTCCAGCCTCCGCAAGCTGGGAATCTGCTGCCCTTTGGTTTAAATAGCATAACCCTTTGCATCCCATGCTCCGTACACAAACAGGAAGTTGCAGGCCCCACTTCTGAGGGAGGGCGTCGTGAAAGCGTTCGCCTTCCAGCGAGTTCACAGTTTCACTTCATGAACTCTCAATTAGGAGAAATTAAGCCATGAGTGTTGTTCATTTTTGATTTTACGCATAAACTTTCTTTTCCACTCCTCTCTGTCTTCAGGCATTTATTTCAGAATAGTTTTTTTTTCCTCCCCCCATGTTTTTCCCATGTTAGGGAAACTCTCAGAGGACTTTCCTTTTTATCTCCGAGTTTGACTTCATGAGAAAATTACTATTGAAATGGTCCCAGTGGGTCGTTTCTTCATCATTTCCTCTTGTGAGGAATGTTTGGAGTGGGAGTCTCTCACTGCCGTAGGAAATGCTCTCGTATTAGGTTAGTTACACTGCATTATAAGATCAAGAACATCAGCTCTGCACTGACAGCTCCACCAGCGTTATCCTGGGAAGGACAATGAGAGCAGAAAGAAAAATTTGTTTTCAATTCTGGACTAAAAAAACAAGACGTACGAAACAATCACACTTTTTTTTTTTTTTTTTACAACATTCTTTATTAGAAAGTGTCCCAGTCAACATTCATACAACAGTGTTACAAGTGAAAATGTTCAGTGTTTCTGTCGTTGACGTGGAAATGGACATTGTTTTTAAAAGTTTCAGTGTGAAAGGGAAAATCTTCTGTGAAGAAAATGTAAAACCAACTGGTTTCCAGTTGAAATGTCGCGTAAACGGGGCACAACGTTCGCCTATTTCTGTGAATAATACACGTAGTGCTTCAGATTTCTAACACAAGCGAACAAAAGTCACATCAATTATTGACCATTTAGTCGTGAATGTTTTACTCTCAGTTTTCCCTTCATTAAATCTGGTTTCTCTCGTCAACCTGAAGCACATTGTTGAGGAGACAAAACAGAAATAAACTCGCCTTGATCTCGTCTGCTCACATTTCACAAGCAAATCTTCAAAACGTTGGTAAAGTGGCGTCACTGCGATCTATCCTGAGTTTCAGGCTTTTCGTCAGGAAACTCTTGTGTTTCCCCAGTGCTTGTTTTTTTTTTTTTTTGCTGCAGGTTCGCCACCTTTCTCCTGTAATGACTGGCCTCTCCTCTCTGCAGGCCCTCGCTCCTTATCAGGGAGCAGAAAGGTTTGTCACACAGACGGGCCGTTGTGAAATTACCCAACACGAACCAAACAATGTAATCGTGGCTGTCGGTTTCAGCCGTTGCGTAAAAAGTGACACAAAATAAATGTTTCCAAGTTTCCAACACTTTGCAGCCGTTTCGGCTTATCGTTTCGGTCGACGGCACGACCGATGGCTTTAAACACCTTTTGTGTTTTCCACCCCCCCCTCCCCCCCCCCCCCTCTGCTGTACAGACGAAGGCTGCGACGAGCTTCTGGAGGAAATGGAGCATCTGGAAAGCTGGATCTCCTCTGGGAGGGTGTGGAGACCAAAACAAAGCCAGAACAGAGGTGAGTACTTCCATAGGGGCCACAGGTGAAACCACAGAATAACGTATTGTTGCATCTCGTCTTCTGACAGTGTCAGTAGTGTAGTAGCTCTCCCTGCTTATAGATTCCTCATGAATTGTCTTTGTATTTAGCTGTTTTACTCGCATTGTCATTGATGAGAGGAGCCGCCCTGGTTTCTCCTCCTGGACGATATTCTAGACCAGTGTTTTTCAACCACTGTGCCGCGGCACACTGGTGTTTCCGCGAGATCTAGTCAGGTGAGCCGTGGGAAATTATCCAATTTCACATTTTTTTCTAAAAAAACATTTGCTCTCACAGCCGTTGTCAGCCGTGAGAGCAGTGTGTTGCAGAGTAATCATGTATAAATACTCTTCGCCAATAGATGGCAGCACAGAACTTTGCCGGTGAAAGCGAAACTGACAGACGTCAGTGTGGTTAATCTCCACCTCCTGCTACCATCTTGTATCAAAGTACTGTGTCAGTGACAGTGATGGAGAAGTTTTTGAAAAGGAAGAATGTGAACCAGGATCTCAGCTCTTCATCCATCAGGTCCAGGTTTCACACTGAGGGAGTCACTATTAAAAAAAAGAAATTGGGAAATAATTTTTTTCTGTATTTATTTGATTCCTGTTGACAAAACTTTGATGAGAATGACTTTATATTGTTAATAGAGGCTACAGAGTTTAACATTTTAACATTTTCGGGTGGTGGTGTGCCTCCAGATTTTTCCAAAGAAAAAGTGTTCCTTGGCTCAAAAAAGGTGGAAAAACACTGTTTTTCAACAATCCAGAAAACACCTGATGAACACAGCTTTTCCTCCATATAAACGTGCTTCATTCCCCAAGACTTCCTGAGTTCTACCAACCAAGATTCACCAGTTAATCATACCTCAACTTTCAATATCTGACAGCTCTTAAATATTACTGTGAGTTTTTCATGGTACCGTGAAGCTCCTGTTACTCTTTTAGGATTTTATGTAAAGTCAGCTTAAAGGCCAATCCATCATTTCCACACTGGTCCACGCGTTGCTCGAGGGTCGGCTGCGGTCGACCGTACGGACGTACGGAGTCCTATTTGTGTGACCGAGTGCAGCGACTAAAAAGTTTAGGGAAGGAGGAGAACGCCGCTCACCAGATAGAGGATATTTCCGCGATCTTATGCTGTTTCATCACCGTTTCGTCACGTATGTAGGCTGTAGGGCATATATAGACTTTTTTTTCAGTCTATATACCGCAAAAGGTCAATTCAGTGTCGATGGTAAACACCTCAGAAATGACCGTCTAATCAATACATAAAATGTTATTATTGATGATAATTTTGGAGCTGACTCAGCGTTTTTTGACGACTAAAGGGGTAAACACGAGTTTAGTTGTTTACATCTGGTGTGTGTACTTTGTGAGGTTACTTCAGGATATGTTTTTATGTTTCTTTAGTATGACTTATGAGGTTTTCTTGGCCTTTCTAAGTGGGGTTTTTTCTCCCAAGTCAGACAAATAGTAGCAGCATAGAAAACAGGTAGATGAGAGGATAGAGGGATTTAAAGACGTTGGTCCATCGTGACGTCTCAATTCTCCTATATCATGTCCTGCTGCAGTTATTTTTTTATTTTATTTAATTTTTTCTGGTCAGTGACAAGAGTCACACTTTTTATAGAAATCCTCTGGGGACAAGATCAGCTGCTCTTCGCTGTGGCCTCTACAGCCTCTACAGCAGGGGTGTCCAACATGTGGCCCGGGGGCCAGAACCGGCCCGCCAGAGGATCTAATCCAGCCGCCATGTGATTCTTTTTTTTTTTAAGTATAAATATGAAAACTGACAGAGGCTGATCTAAAAACACTAGATTGGCAAAAATGACATTGAAAACCGCCCTTGGTCAGAATTAATTAATGCAATCAGTGGAGGTCACACAACGCAACACCTTTCACAATAAAGGTGTCCAATTTATGTGAAGTGATACTTTAGACACGTAAACTCAAAAAACATTTCCAGATGATGACAAATTGTTTTAATCCTGAATAAAAATACAACATCCAGATACAGATGACTGAGAGTTGTTTTTATTTATTTATATAATAATATCTGATTAACCTCAATATGTATATTTCAGAATAGACTGGAAAATTGTTGCAGTTACAAAAGGATCAAAAGAAGGAAAGACTTTTGTCCGTATCTGCAGTTTAATATGTTACGTTTGACTTGTTGGGCCTCCAGAGGTCAGATCAGGGTGGATGTGGCCCCTCAACTGAAATGAGTTTGACGCCCCTGTACTACGGCCTTCACAGGCTGCACTTTTCCATACGACGGTGCAGCTTCACCTCCCCCCGACACCGCGACACGGTTTATGACGCAAGCGTGTTTCAAGAAAGGTTTTGTCAAATATTCCAAGCGACAGACGAGGGAGCGGGGAAATTTCACAATGACGCGCTCGACAGATCGGCATTTCCGTGAATCAAGTCAGTCGCCCGCTTGTTTACCTCCGCCGTCGCGCGTTCTCGATCTATTAAAAACACGCCTCCTGTGAAAATGTCCTCTTCGCATCGACGTCAACGACTAAAACCCTGATGCAAGATGGCAGCTGCGGCGCCGCCCCGGACCGCCGGGGTGACTTCAGACGGAGGCAAATCATTAAGCTCATCTTTTCTCTCTCGCCCTCCGCGGCGCCGTTAAAATCAATTTCTTCAGCCTCGTCTGTGTGAAGTTGCGACGTGCGCGGCGGCACCTCGGCGCTCGGCTGTCCGACGAAGCTAAAAGTGCCGAAACGTTTGAACTGTGAGGAGGTGGATTGATTTCTGTCCTTTCTGGCCGTCGCGACCGTGGCTCGCCGGTGTGGCCACTCAATGGAATAAATGGCGCTGGCGACGGCCCCCGTTTACACGTTTTCAGGCGAAAATGCTAAAACCTTCGTTTTCCTTTGGGAGTCCGGTTGCATGACATCAAAAATATTGCGAAGGGCTCCCAGAGTAAGAACTTTTCGACAACGGCTTCGTGTGAATGGGGGGAAAACGTAGCGGTGGAATGTTGTTACTGCACATGTGCACCACCGCCGCGGTAAATAGTTCTCCTGCACATGTGCGACAATAACAACAACATTTCCTCCAGAGTGTCACGACTCCCCGTCCAGATTCTCCTGGGACTTGGTGGTTTTATTTTGACAGTCACCGTAACAAGTAGACTAGCATGTCTGTCGCCAAAGAGCTTTACACTGTTAATCACAATCACAGCTTCTTGCTCGACGAACGGACCGATTGAGAGACGACCCACTGCGTATTGTTCTCTGCGTGCATGTGTGTGTGTGTGTGTGTGTGGTCTCATAACAAAAACAAACAACAGCACCCACTAGTGGTCCGACATGAAAACACAAAAACCCGAAGCATTGTTGACCTCGTACTGTATTCCAGGTATTACTTCACCAAAACGGTTGAGTCGAACCTCGGCGACGGGCTTGTTTCAGCCAAAAGTGCGTCTCCGTGCGGCCCAGTTGATTAGCATTAACGTATTCACCAATATGGGCTATTTATTGGACAAAGTGTTCGGGAGACGTCACAAATGCGCCTCTCTCGCACAGCGAGCGGGTGAAAAGCCTCCAAAGTTTCCTCGAGCCTCCAAATGGATGTTTGGCCGTACCACAGAGGACACGGAGAACACAAGCTAAGTGCTTTAGCAGCGGGTGAGGCTAACGCGGGTGGACGGGCTCAGTGGGGCGTGAAGCAGAAGAGTGCTGTGCGAGGTGACTTATGGGACAATGGGGCCGCTTTTCGCAAATAAAACATGAGGCTTATCCAGAGACTCTGAACTATACAGTCTCGTTGCTGTCAGGTGTTTGTGTGGGGGCAGGAAGGGGGGGCAGGAGGGGGGGGGGGTGTCTGATTTAATGGTCCTGAAGTGTCTGGATTATCTGCTAGATACAATGAAGTGTTACTGGAGCAGACCGTCTTTTCTGGTAACCATGATACCTCTTAAACATCACTTTTTTTCCCTTTTTTCTTCCTGTCAAACAGATTTATTTGTGACAAAACTGTCTAATCTTATGAGTGCATTTTAGAATTTGGCCAAGCTTTGTATGAAAACAATGTGCTGTATCTGTATCATGACATTACTAAATATTTTAAGGCTTCGCTTTCATCAAATGACCTATTTTAACTGGATATTATTGTAAGAAGATTCTCCTCATAAACTGTTTGACTCCATTTTTTTCCTTTCAGGATATTTGAAAAGATAGAGAATCGTCCTTCCAAATTAGATGTTATATATCTATGTGGATTGTTAGGGCTTTTTGGAATTTGTGTTACATCCTGTTTGTAAATGCCAATCTTACATCCTTGCACTGGATTCCCCCTGTTTTCAAGTGAAAATGCCAAATTTTCATTGCATTTGACAAATAAAATATGGATTATTCACTGCGATTGTTCTGTTTAAATGTGAAACTTTTCTGGAATGAAAATGCAAAAACATTGTGTTTTCACTTAAAACGTTGTTGAAAATTGGTATTTTTCACATCTCAATCTTTTTATAAAGACGTAAACCTTTTTTTTTTCAACTCATGACGATTTATCTGAGTCTGTGTAAAGAAAAGAAGATTATAAGAAATATGGTCATGTTGTCAACGGTCACCTCTAAAACGTATTATTATTTATTTTATTTCCTATTACTCATAGACAGGAATCTCTGTCACATAAAGTCAATCCAAAAACAAAAATAAATCCTCCTTTTATATAAACGCTCCATGCCAGCACTTAGTAGGAGGAACAAGCCTGGAATTTTAGCCCCGAACAACTTGGAGAGTTTTTTCTTTAAAATTCAAGTGAAGAGACGTATGAATAAGACATATTTTGTGCGGTACATGTGTACGAAGCTATCTTTGGCCATGAGGATGCAGTGACATCATTGAGCATCAAAGGTTCAGCGCCACAGTGACTCGTGTGACTTCTAACTCTTTTCAACCACAGGAGTTTTATTATTGTTTCAAAAAAGAAGCTGCATGACAAAGTTTATGTACTGAAGGCTAATGCTACTTTGCGTAAATTCTATTGCGCTCTTCTCAAAACTACCCAAAGCATCATGGCCCGATTTCACCAGCTGGTTACGTTAGAATTTTGTTGCCTTGTGACAAAAAATTCTTTTCCTAAAGGGGTCATATTCTGCAATATCCACTTTCTAAAGGTTTTCCAGCAGTACTAATCATCTCCACACCTGGAACGACGCCCCAGAAGTTTAGAAAGTGTGTCCTCTCTCTCCCTGGCTTGTTCCAGGTTTTAAAAAGTGTGTTGCTCCAAGCAGCCAATCAGAAATCAAACCCTATATAGTGTCATCGGGGGTTTAGCCAATCACAATCAAGGTAGGCTCCTCCCCTTTGACTCCTCCCATAATCAGGCAGCTCTGCTCTGGCACATGGCACCATGAGAGGAAGTACTTCCTCTCGTGGTGCCATATATATATATATATATATGTATATATACTTAATTATAGTAACGTGAGTATTTGTGATTATGAGATTATAGGATAGTTGTTATCAGTTGTCCTATTGTTGTAAATCGTAAGCAGACTGCACGATTCCCGTTTACGTTGACGAGGAGTACAAAGATGGCCGCCGCCCGTGCATTAAGGAGTACAAACTGTACGTGCTGAATAAATGAATGGCCTCTCGGCAGCACAGTCAATATTTAATAGGCAGTGAGTGTCACTAAAATGACAAGCGCAGCGTAATATGGGGCTTTCTTACACATTTTTCACGGGATACAGCTGCTCAGTACTCTGTTTTATCATAATAAACCTCAGATCTTATCATACTTACTAATTCAACTGGACTCATTGGGAGTTTTCACGTGAAGCGTTATCGTGTAAACGAGGCCTCAAAGCCATTCTGTCGGGTTGGTTTGTTTTTTTTAAACATGCAAATGCAACAGCTATAGGACAAGTTTTTTATTTTTTTATTTAACTATTTTAAACTGAAAGGTGATGAAATTGTCTGTATTTCCATGAAACCAAACTATCACTACAAAAAAATTACCGATTTGTATGATTTGTATATTCTGCGCCACAACAACAACAAAAAAATCTTTAACATTTAAAAGGTAAAGGTTGTCATGACAGTATTTTACTGGTCTCGAGATAAACTTGGGCTTGAGGGTTTAGGGCCAACACTAAACCTTCTGATTCATGTTGTATCGGCTACTATTTGCTTTCTTTTCTTATCCAGCTGTTCTTGCGTCTGTTCTGCTGGTGGTGATTCAGGCGCTCCTGAAGTGATGGATGATGAGGTTCCTCTCTTGGAGCTTAAAGCACATCGTCACGGCCCACGACTCTCACGTCACCACATGCTTTGTCTCGGCTGTAACTCTTGGCTGAATTCGGGATTTCCTGGCTCGCACTGACCTAACGTGTGTAACAATCCATCCGTCTTCAGTACGCCTCTTTATCCAGCTCAGTGTCGCCGGGCGAACAATGGGCGAAGGGCAGAGTACATCCGGGACGGGTCGACCGAAAATACTCATATTCACACCTGCGGCCGTGGCTCTGGTGGGAGAGCGGCTTCTCTTTCCATTTCGACGTCACTGGTTTGGTTCTGACGAGTGAAAGTGATTAACAACAAGAAGGAAAAGTACCGTAGAAGTAGGAGGAAATCTGATTATACAGGAGGAGAACATGCAAACTCATAAAGGAATACAACATTCCCACTACAAGACAGGTTTTAACTCTGCAGCAGTTTAGGCCTGTTGGGACACATAAGCAATAAAGAACACAGCTCCCCTTCTTTGATCTCTTTTTCTTTTATCTCTTGTCTTTGTCTTTTCATTGGAAATAGCTGGTGAGTCTATATCTAGTCTGCAACTCTCACACTTGTGGGTTTACAGTAAGGTATGCATAATAATTCAAAATGTTCTCTTTTATACTCAAAATAAATTCAAATGCGTGTCGGCCTATTTGCTTTCATCATGGTTTCATTTTTTAAAGGAAACAGGTAAATATTGTGACCTTTAGTTAATCAAAAGATCACAAAATTTCACTTGTTCAGATTAATTAATTTTATTTTATCAGATTAGATTAAATTAGATTAAATGAAATTAAAGGTAAACAAGGTATTCAGATTAAATTCAAGTACATATTAATTATTAAAGTTTAGCAAAGTAAATTTAATTTAATTTAAAATTAAGCAAATTTAAATTCCACAAATTAAATTACGTTTACCAAACTAAATCAAATTAGAACCCTAACCCTAACCCTAAATAAATTAGATTAAATAGAATTAATAACTAAATTCAATGAAATTGATATTTTTTCAATTACATCCATCCTTTCGTTCATCCATCCATTCGTCCGTGAACTCACTGTGGAGTTCTAATGTGATTGTGTTTTCCTGTCCTTATATGTACAAATATGCAAACACATACTGTCTCTCCTCCCATGCCTTGATTTGCTCCGTACATCTGTGTACATCCACCGCTTGGGTTCACTGTGTTCACAAACACGTGAAAACACAGTCCAGCTTCACTATTTTTAGACAAAATCATTAAAGAAGTACAGTGAGAATACATCCGTCCACTCGGCCCTCCCTCCTCCTCCCCTTCCTCCTCCTCCCCCTCCTCCTCTTCCTCCTCCTCCTCCTCTTCCTCCTCCTCCTCCTCCTCCTCCTCCTCCTCCTCCTGCATGCCTGATTGTGTTCTTGTACAAAGTCAGGAAACCGTCTGGCCTGTGAGAGCTGCCTTGTTGTGAGGAAACACGCAGCATGGCGGGCTCACGTCCAGGACCGAGCCTCAACACACCACATGAGCCCATTCTCCACCCACACCATTCCTACAACAATCACTGCACACACACACACACACACACACACACACACCTCTTTCATCATAGAATTAAAATACACACAATCTGTTATTTTTCAGGTTTATATTTAATATAAACAAAATGAATGATGGATTTATACCTGCATTTCATCGGGGTAGTTTTATCTCTGTAAGCTGCTTCCTGTTGTTTCATTCATCCGTTTCACTAAATGACCTTTATCAAATCAATAAAATATAATAAAAAAACATCTTTCTGACAAAGTTTACATGACAAGGTATTTGGGATTGTCCCATATATACATTCCATAAAGAAAATAACCTCCAGAAAACAAAAAAGGTTTATTTCTATGTATTGAAACGTGTGCTGACTGGAAAACCCATGAAAAATGTAAATATACAACTTTTGTGGGGTTATTATAAGATACTATTATTAAAAATCCAAACATTCATTCATGTACAAATCCACAACCACAGATAGATACATATGCAAATTACATACATGCATAAATACTTATATATAAATACAAATGTTAATAACAGACTGGAGAAGTTCATACAATGTTCTTTGATCAAATTGAAGTTGTCAATACCACACAAAAAAAAAATCAACTAAGGCAGTCGTTGTTCTTACAATATTAGAAATATGTTTGATTAGAAATATGTTTGATTACTATCAGCACATTGACTTTCTTTATCTGATGCACGTTGTTCAGATAACATGACTAAAAGGGACTCAGTTTACTTCATCTGAACACATGGCAATTTGTGGCATGATTAAATTAAATCAATAATTTTTTTTAGTGCACTATTTATAAAAAATCTAATTTCCCCATTGTGGGACAAGCAATGGGTCATCAATCAATATATTATTATAATCTGTATTTTCATGTTTCAGTCTTATATTTATATATATCTGTTAGAATATATGTGATTAGCGATTTAAATTAAGACCGGTAAAAATAAGTGAATTAAATCATAAAAATTCTAGTTTAACAGTTAATATATTTTAGTTTTGGGGTACAAATAAGTAATAATATGAATTTGACTGGTTGTCTGAGGGCTTATTGGCTGTGCGGGGAAACGGTGATGCGGCTGGAGGGCCCGGAAGGGGGGGCCGAGAGGGGCCACCAGGGTCCGTGTCCATGATAGGGGGGCGGGGGGGGGGGGCACCAGGGTCCGGGAGGATGGTTCAGGGTCCGGGAGGGGCCACCAGAGTCCGGGAGGGGCCACCAGAGGGGCCGGGTCTTCCTCCAGCAGCTGAGGCGGATCTACAGCCTGATTACTGCGCACAGCAGACTCCAACATAATTGATGACCTAATTGAAAAGCGGGAGGGGGAGGGGTGAGGGGGGGCTCTGAGAGAGAGAGAGAGAGAGAGAGAGAGCGGGGGGAAAGTTTACTTGTACTTCCTCCGCTCAGTCCCACAGCTGAGGGCATTGATGTGAGCGCAGAGGCTGTTCTGCTTTTTTACGCGCACTTCTTTCCCCCCGTCTCTCACCTTCACACACGGAGCACCTAAATCCACCTTTCTGCACCTTTTTTTTTTCCTTTTCTTTTCTTAGTTTTAGCGCGCGTCTGTTTTCTTTTCTATTTTGTTTTTCCTCCCCTTCCTCCTTCCTCCTCCCTTTTTATGAATGATTCTCTCTCGCAGCATTTCCTCCCAGCTCTCCTCCTCGGATACCGCCGCGTCCGCGTCTCCGTCTCCGTCCGACGCACGACCTCACCTCGGCGCCGCGTCCCTCCTCAAGTTCAAGCGCCACCAGGAGCTCCACGGCAGCTTCAGACGCACTTGGGGAAATACCACTCGTCCAAGAAGAGCCTGATCCTGTGCGCAGCCGAGACCACCGTCACCATGAGCCTGAAGGCGGACGCGGAGCCCAATAACAACGTCTCCATCGAGGAGGAGGTGAGCTCCTCCCGGCAAACTTTTCCCGTTTCCCCGCTGCGCCCCCCTCTCTATCTCCCCCCCCCCCCCCCCCCCCGCCTCTCTCTCTAACTTTCTCCGACTTTAATTGTGCGTAAAAAGTTGGGCTGCTTCCATTTTTCCTCGTTTTTTTTTAGTTATTTATTTTAATTTTTCGTGCGCGCTCCACCCGAGTTCACCCCAGACGCAAGGTGTGCGCAATTAAAGCGCATTCCTGCACCTTTACACGTGCGCGAGAACGTCGACGCTCAAATGTTTGACGTTTAATTGTCAGGGTTTGTTTAAAACAGACTATTTTAATTGCGGGGCAGCCTTTTTGCTTTTCACGTAATTGACTGAAGCGTCGCTTTAATTCTGCCACATGCAAACTGTTTTAAACGGTGAAATCAAACCCAGATGAAATGCATCTAATAATGCTGGTAATTAAGCCCAGTTAAGAATTTAAAAGGGATTCAAATCTAATGAGGCTTGTCGCTATGATTATCGATTTCATCAATAAAATAATTTGTCTTTCTCTCAATTTAATAATAATTAGGAGGCTCATATTCACCTTGTAGCTGTCTACAATTGTGCATAATTAAGATTATGCTTCTAAATTTTAAAAAAACGAAACTTTAATTGGATTAAGACTTTTTTTTTTTGCCACTGCGTTTGTGTGTGGCCAGCTATATTTCCTCTTTAATGACTCCTTATGGAGACACACTGAGAGGAGCTCTGGGCCTCTTGTTGCTCCTCCTTTGTTCCCATTGTCTTTTAACAAAACCTTGCATGGCCACTTGACTTTTTCCAGCCTAATTTAGATTTTCTTTTCTCATTGCGAGGAAGCCATTAACAGGCTATTCACTCATGTATTCCGACTACAATATTACAGCCAAGATGTTGTTAAAGACTAAATATGCAGCATGACATGCCAACTATACAATGAAGTGCTGTAAAACTGCAAAAAGAGCACACATTAACAATTGCAAGTTGGAAATGCAGTGTTATATTAAAAAATACACTTAATGTCTTATCAGATTAATTCGGTGTTTAAAAATGGATAATTGCAGTCTTCATGTGCACAATTCCCACTTTACACTGCAGTTGTATTTTATTCATTTAAAAGACACTTATTGAAATATTTTAGGTGTTGCTGAAGGCTTTTCAAGGCCCAGTTTTTTTTTTTTGTCCCTCAGTGTAATTTAATGGGGGCATAAACAAACACCAGTCGGTATCGTATATTTGTCAAATAAATTCATTTGGGAAGTGCCAGTTAGATTAAGATTATATTTCTACTGGTATTGTATAAATTATCTAATTTTTCTATATTTCTGCAAAGAAAAGTGCAGTTGTCTCATCAAAGGATCTTGGAATAAAATATTTTCAATAAAGTGATTTCTGTAATTGGCAGTTTGTTTTAAAGGTGGACAAACTGCAAAATGGAAATCGGTGCCAAATAGTGTGATTATGCTATTGTAAGAGAAATAATCCTGATGATAAATAGATTTTCTCTGTATTTTACCTTTTTTTTTTTTCCTCAACCATTAATAAGCGTGTGCACAAGATGACAAATATGGTCACATGCTTGATTGAGTTTAAAAACCAGAAGTAAATGAAGATTACTAAATCGGACCGATTCCCTTTTTATTTCCTATAGAAATGTAATTGATTTAAAAAGCGACGGCGTTCTCAGACTTTGTTTCCACTGTCGGGAGCCGCAGAGCCAAGAAGAAACGGGAGGATACATTTAAAAGCTCCAGCTGGGCCGGCTCTCAGTGGCCGTATGTGGCGACTTGTAAACGGCTGAACGGCACCTGAAAAGTGGTGGTGGGGGCCGGGGGGGTCACGGGTCACAGGAAGGAAATGGTGTCACGCTGTGCGCTGTTGTCCATTGCTGTTCCTCTGGCGGTCCCATTGTACCGGGGGCCTCCCCGCCGGCCGGGAACTAATGGGCCTCGCACCGCACTGTTTATTTTCCCGGCCACACTGGACTGAACGCTGCCCCGGCTCTCCGAGGCCCGTTAGTGGGGGGGGGTTAGGTCCCAGGGTTCCCCTCAAGATGAAGATCCTCCATGATCACCGCTCAAAACATGTTGGAGAAACTCCGGGGTGTTTGGGGGGGGGGGGGGTCGGTCACAGGGTCAGTCCCAGATGATTGGGCAGATATTCAAAGACATTATTTTTGACTCATTGTTTTTGAACTCCGGCGAAACAAAGCAGGCGTTTTCTCAATTCTTGACTGTTTTCAAGTTGAAGGTCGAGGCCCGGCCAGGAGGTCACGGCGCGGCGCAACGAAGGAAAACACTCTTCCACTCAATCTGGCCGCAAACGTAATCTGATAATTGTTTTGTTTTTAGGGAAATTAAGTCTTTAAGTGCTGAGCTTGTTCGTGGCTTAAAATCCATTTCCTCATCATTTTGAGATGAATAGGCTCGAGGTCTTTTTAGATGATTTTGTGCGTTTCACCATGGCGGGTCTAAAATGTTTATTTCACATTTATTTTGCCAGGTGGGTCGGTTAAGAACCGGATCTCGTTTAGAACCAACGAGGCAACAGTGAGGCACAAAGAAAAACATGGGAACATGCATGTATACGTATAATAAAAACGGTGTCACGACTAGTATTTAGTGATTTTATATTAAACCAATCGATAGTTTGCAGGCCTGTCGTACGTGATTCCAGTCATTTGCAGCAGGAAGCTGAAATGAGGTCGGGTCTTGGGATGTGAGGACGCTGATGAATCCACCAGAACAAAAGGCTGCGACTTGTTGTGAATATTGACAACGGACTGCAGAAACAGTCGAGTTGCACTCTGTTCTCTTTTTTTTTTTTTCGCTTTTAGACAGTTTGACTCGCCATTAATGATTATTTCTTTTCTCATTCTTGAGCTTTGTTCCCTGAATGCTTCGTTACTGTTCAGAGGCAGAAACATAGAGTATTTTTTTTGTTAAATCTAAATTGTGCAGCTGAAACATTAAAAGTATTTTTCCGTCCGTTTGCAGGTGCGGACTCTGTTCGTCAGCGGCCTCCCGGTCGATATCAAACCACGGGAACTTTACCTCCTCTTCAGACCTTTTAAGGTAAGGAGCAACGTGCCACCACCGAGGTATTTGGGAAGAGTTACTGTACGCGTTTGAAGGATTTCCTCCACATGGAGGGCATAACGCTTAGCAGTACCACGAAAGCACCTGTCCTCTTGCAGGCTTTTTTTTTTTCCTTCCCCTCCCTCTCTCGCTTCACTGTGTGATTTGATTTTTAATAACCGCGACAGTGCAAAACTTCAGAGGTTGTTTTTTTTTTTTTGTTTTTTTTGTGCCTGGTCCAAACGCCCCCTCTCCCCATGTCCCGGGTTTTTGCATATATGGAAATGAGGCCACATCATTGTTCATCCACTGAGTTTTGTCACTGTCCTCCCGTCTCATAACCCCCCTCCCCCCCTTCCCCCCCACCCTTGTCCTAACTAACCAAATTGGAAGTGGTATCCCTCGCACATGGATGGTCCTGTGGAATGTGTAAATGAGTAGCTCTCGCGATTGGCCAACCAATCCTCTCCATGGCCCGGCTCACCCACCGTGCAGGGAAATTTTTTATTTCCTCGCCCAACGTTTTTACACCACTGAAATGTTGGAGGCCCCCGTGGCCTGTTTTTTTTATATATATCGTTTCTCTTTATGCACAAAGCAAACATGGCCCGGTGTGCAAACACACCTTTAAAATCTACAATTCAACCTTTTTTTTTCTTCTTTTTTTTCCCCTCCTGAGCTTTAAAGAGAAATCATTTACTGGCTGGTCTTATTTTTCTGTGAATTACTCAGACTGAACCTGCTCTGGATCGTGTGCAGTTTTTAATTTTGTATTTTCCGTGGCTGTAAATCAGGATCAGCAGAGATCCCATCTGTCAATACTCCAGTCAGGAAAAATTCCCCTCCATTTCTCAGGAATTCACTCGTGCTTTAACGACCCCGTTGCCGTTTTTAAACTCTTGTTTTTGAAGCGAGTGGATTTATTTGGACGCGATTCCTGAGCCAGTGAGAAATCGAGTCCGTGTGATGTCATGTGGTCGCCCCCGTTGACGTGAACCGTCCGCTCTGCCTCGTCTTCACCGCTCTGAGGAGGAATTTAACGCCGTTTTATCCGTCGAATCAATCTGCTGAAGCCGCCTTTCTTCCTCTTAACATGACAAAAGCGCAACCCTGTCGCAGCAGGATCCGAGACGGCCTGCAGCCGAGCTCTCTCTCACACACACACACACACACACACACACACACACACACACACACACTCTCGCTTCAGATAGCGAGGCGCTCATGCCCGACTTCCTGCATGTGACTCCAGGGTGGATAATTGGCTATCTCTCTCCCCCGCAGGGTTATGAAGGGTCACTGATTAAGTTGACGTCGAAGCAGGTGAGAGTCCTTCCATTAGCACTTTTACACGCCGCAGAAGTTGCCACTCGAGTTCGTCGGCGGAAGATTTAATGAGACTTGTCTCTTCTTGCCGAGTCCGACTCTGCATGGCTCTTGTTGTTGTGATATTAAATAAGGGGGGGGGGGTCATGTGTGTTGAGGTGGAGCCTCGTCGTCGCCCTCGTTCACTCTTCTTCTTCCCCCTTTGTCTTCCAGCCTGTCGGGTTTGTAACCTTTGACAGTCGCACTGGAGCTGAAGCTGCAAAAAATGCACTGAATGTAAGCAGACTCATTTTCACCTTTTGATTTCCTCAGAGTCTCCTGATTTTATGTTTCCCTTTTTTTTTATTATCAAGTGTTTTTAGGGCTGCACGATATCAGACATGCGGTTGTTTAGTTGAGCCTCGGTAAACACTGAACCGTATGACGGGATTCGTTTTTCTGCTTCCTGGACCTGATTTTAACCACATTCCATCTTTTTAAATCACGTTTATCTGTAGTTCATATCGGTGTCGTTTCAGTTCTGGAGTTTTATTTGTAGTCATTTTTCCACCAGGTGTGTTGTGTTGAAATAGTTCTGTTAACACTATGCAGTGCAGCACGGCGCCGTTTGATTGGCTAAATGTTTTTGCAATATTTGCGAATAACTCCGGGATATATCGTGCAGCCCTAGATTTTAGTTTGTGTTCTAACCTTTTTTGCTTAAACCTTTATTCTTTTTTTTTTTATATAAAAAGATTGATTCGGACGTTAACGATCTTTCCAATTTACGTGAAGCAAATCTCAAAGCCAACCCATTTTGTCTCTTACAATTCAATGGCAGGGCCATTTTTGGGAAAGAGGCCAGAATCCCGTAGCCTTACGGTAGTTTTACTTTGACCTTGATACACATCTTTCTTAGTTCTGATATCCTTTCCTCATTTTGCATATCACTGCTTTACCTGTAATACCCGTTTCTGTAGCCACATGTGTAGTGTTACCTGGACACATCTGCAGTAGTGTAACCTCTTATTTTTGTCACCCAGTAGCCCACGTTGGCAGAATCTAACACTTCTCTCTCATAGCCTAGCCTTCCTTATGAGCATCACCTCTTGGACACACCAGCAGTCTCTCTCTCTCACACATACACAAAAAAAAGAAGACACACACATACACCCAATACTACTCACCTGCATGTGGGCACAACGCTTAGGGCACAAGAACACACGCAGGGTTCAGCCACTGTTTACAAAGTAAAAAAAAAAAAAAAAAAAGCTCAAAAGTCTCCCTCGGCCTCCTTCCTCGTCTCCTCTTCCTCTCCGGTCGCCTGCGCTTCTCCAGCTCATCCCGAGGAAGAAGAGACGGGAGCGTGCGGAAATATTTCAGCAATGCGTCCTTCAATCTGCCCTCCTTTCCTGGAAGACGATCAGTGAGAAGCAGACGGGGGCGAGTTTAAAAAAAAAAACCCAACCAAGCAAAGGTGTTGAGATTTGAAGGACACGTCCTGGAGTATTTGCGACGCCGCTCCGGGGAAGGAGGCCGCGTGGGACCGCCGAGCCGCAACCCCCCCCCCCTCCCCGACGTCAGCCCGCCTCCCTTACGATGCCATGTCCCCCTTCCTCTTCCTCCTCCTCCCCCCTCCTCCTCCGTCTCTCCCTCAGGGTATCCGTTTTGACCCCGAAAGCCCCCAGACCCTGCGCTTAGAGTTTGCTAAAGCCAACACGAAGATGGCAAAGAGTAAGCTGATGGCCACACCGAACCCCACAAATATCCACCCTGCTCTAGGAGCTCACTTCATTGCACGGGACCCATGTAAGTTGTACGGCTGCACCACTCTAGGCTCTCATCCACTCTCACCTCGGCTGCCCTTGTTGCCCCTTTTCTTTCCAGAGAAATCGGTTTTCTGTGATATTTGAGGCCAGTGGGCAAGGGAGGGGGGGGCGGGGTGGTTTGGGGGGGGCGTTACCTAACCAATCAGGACTAACTCACCTCCACGTGCATGTGTCATCTCAGTTCTTCAGACAGCCGCTTTGCTTCTGTCCGGCCGGGAAGTTTTTCCACTCTCACAGGGTTTTGGTCAGGAGTTACTTCTCTGCTCTCTTTGCCCTTAAAACACCTGCTTGATTGGTGACGAAGGGTCCGGTGGTTCAGAGCAGACTCCGCTCGGTGGAGACTAAAGCGTCTGAGCAGGAAGAGGAAGCTTAAAGAAAATAGAGCAGCGATGTCGAAGTATAGAACGTACCAAACGGCGTGAAGGGAGATTTCTGCACTTTTCTTTATTTCTGTTCGGTTACCAGCACCAGTATTTTTCTGATTTTTAAGATCCACAATGACAATACAGTAACACACAATTCAAACTTCTATGCAATTTATTTACATAAAAAATCATAGGCGACGGGATTTTTATGATTTTACAGATTTATCTCCTTTGCAGGGTTGATGATGCAAACCTGGTTAAAACGTGACAGTACTTTGACCATTTTTCAAGAGTATTTTCATCATTTGAAGAGTTTTTGACAGGTTTAACTTTTTAGAACAGTTCAAGTATTGCATCAGTCGTTGTACTCGAGTACAAATCTTCAGCCCTCTGCAGTTAAGCGCCATACTTCCTGTTCTGCTGCTTGTTGCAGTTAAAAAATGGAAGGATGTTTTGGATTAAATGGTCGGTGTGCTTTAAGACTGACTGGAGTTTATGCGTTATTAATCCAGTAGTTTCATGAAGGAAAAAGAAATGTCCATGCACTTTGCAGCAGTAGGTTGTTGATCCGCATCGTTGGGTGATAATGAATATAGTTCATTAATCTACAAAGATGACACGATGGGAATAAACCCTCTACGCATAATGGCTTTGTTAGACATTCTTACGTCAGTCTTGTGTTGCTTGCTCACGTGACTTGGAGCCTGTTAAAGGGTGGGACAGTCAGCTTTGTTGTCTCCTCCCACCCCGTCCCTCCTCAGATGACCTGACGGGGGCAGCACTGATCCCAGCGTCACCGGATGCCTGGACCCCCTACCCTCTGTACACCACGGAGCTGACCCCAGGCCTCCCCCACGCAGCCTTCACTTACCCGGCGGCCGCCGCCGCCGCCGCAGCCCTCCACGCCCAGGTGAGGGACCAGCCGGTGTGTTTCTCCTCTCTTCTCCTGAATTCCTCAAAGTGTACATTCACCCCTGGAGAGGCAACGAAACGCTCAACACCGACCCCATTCCATCACAAATCGCTCCAATCGAAGTAGAATTTTAATCTCTCCCTTTATAGTCCCTGTAAAATAATGGTTTTGGGATAATTTCACAGTGGGAACAGGAAGTAGATTTATGTCCGGGTCAGAGGTTCAGATTGTGGAAGCGGTCCCCTTGTGGCTCTCGTAGGTATTACAATAACAGAATGTTGATAAAACTTGGGATTTTGTCTCCGCAACTTCTCAATACTATAAAAGATGGGAAGATTCAAATCAAGACTCTATATGGAAGAGAAAATGTGTATTCCAGGCTGGAATTGGCCCATCAAGATCGTTTCCATGGAAACTGACATTCTTTTTCCAAATGTTGAAATAAACAGGAAAACCATTTTGTTTTTGTGTAAGCGGGGCCTCAGACAGTTTGTGAAGGAGTCGGACATGAAGACATCAGAGAACCTTGTTTCAGGCTGAGTTTGAACCAAAAGGTCCACTTGGCCTTTAAAACGAACCCATAATTTCTGGGATTTACACAAGTTACATTACAACAAATAGCTGCTTTATCAATCCAACAGTTTCACATTGAGCCTTGCATAAAGTTTCAAAGTATATTTTTTGGCAAGTTTTACTTTTTTTTACTCAAAGTGGGTGCAGACATTGTTAATCGAACAATTAATGCAGCAGCGCAGCTCTCGACCAGGGATTGGGCCTTTGCTGACGGTGAACTTTAAGTGACCCAACCGGAGAAATATTTTCCATTGTTACCAAACGTCCTGCTTGTAAGTTGGGAGGAAGGAGCGCAGCAGAGTGCTTCACAACGAAGTAGGCAGCAGCTACATTGGCCGTGTTGTTGGACACGGGAGGCTGAGGAATGCCAGGTATTTGCTTGGAGAAATTGTCAGACCTGATGGCTTTCTCTGGAGGTGCCAACTTACTGTCCATGTCCTTGTTGGAGCATAAGCTCGCATGGGTAGCGACACAAAGCGGGGGGGTGGGGGGGGGTAAAAGGCCTTTTAATTGCATTCTGATGAAAGATCCCCAAATGCCCATGCTCTTTCCACTGACCCTCGGCCTCAATAGTTTGACTGTAAATGTAGGAGTCTCCAAACAACTGTTAACTGTATGTGTCCATACACACACACACACACACACACACACACACACACACACACCTCTGCAGTTCAGCCACAGGTATGGAAAGGTTACCGGCCGACCAGCTCGGAGCGTTTGGAAATGTTTAACACACGGAGAGGTCCCCCTCTCCACGTTTCCATGCCTGTTAATTACTTCAGAACTATTGTCCTCAACCAGCAGCTACGTGACCCACATTCCCATGGCTTCAGTGACCAGGTCTTAAAGGGATAGTCCTCCTAAAACCTGCCTGACGAAAAAAAAAAGAAGAAAAGTTGAGATTTGATGGATGAAACTTTTGCAGCACTGCAGCTCAGTGTTGGTCTGGTGTACATGATGATTTCTGTGTTTCTTTAGATGCGCTGGTACCCTACTCCCTCTGAGACTTCCCAGCCTGGATGGAAGTCCCGGCAGTTTTGTTAGATATTTAGTGAGTAACCTTTGGTCAAACAGTGTCTTGTTTAGATTTTGTAACCCCACACCACATATGAGCCTCAGAGTTTCAGCATGCATGACATGAGCTTTAGACGGCAATACAATAAACTGCAAAATTAACTGAAATGCAAATGTCAAACGGGTGATTCCGTGTTGAAGGCTGGTGATAGTCCTCGTTTTATTGTCAACAAATCCTGTTAAAAGATCCAAACTAACATGTTTGTCCTTAATAACTCGTACGTCTCCCCAACTGATCTGTGGTTTGTTGCAAATGCGCTCGTGTGAATAGTTAAAACTGCAAAACAGATTTGTAGCAAAGCCGCATCCCGAAACTTCATTGTTTCTTTAAATTGTTTTTGTTTGTTTTTATTCTTGGGCTCTTCAGGCAGCAGATATGATTCAGTCCCATGTTGACCGATTAATCACGGCTCATATTCTACTTATTTGAAACGCAATTTTTCACAATTGACTAGAACACAAATGGAAAACGCATTAACAGTGTTCAAAGCCAGTTATTTTTTTTTTTAAGAAACTTTGAACTGTTAAAGAAAAACAACATGATTTAATAGCCTATCAACCCTTTATTGGCGTTTGGTATTTTCATGGGATTAATTGACGAATCAGATTCTCTCTTCACGCTGATGATGCCCTCTTTTCTTTAGGCTAAAAAAAAAAAAAAAACCCAGTGAAAAATGTGCTGGCTGAGTCGTTTTACCACAAACATGGTCGCTGTAAGCGGACTGATCTTGGAGTATACGCCATCTTAATCTAGTTTATTGTTTCCAAATTGGCCGTTAAGCTTTGCAGCTTTGACGACAATCAGAGAAACATGGAGGCGCATGGGCAAATAAAAACACATTAAAGTTATTAGATTACGTAAATCTCTGGTGGTTTCTAAAAGTATGAACTGTTCTGTTGTGAGAAAAGGCACTAACACTTGGTCAGGATTTGAGGAACAGAATGACGCCAGCCTTGTTTTTTGTTTTTTTAAATTTTAGATTCAGTTTGTTTTGAAATGATTTGCTGGAGTGTCGTTCTAACTCTTGTCCCCCCCCTCTTGTTTTCCTCCAGGCCTCTGGAAACCACACCTTTGTCCAGCTGAAGTGAGGTTTGCCGAGCTCTTCATTAATTTAATCAGGTTTATTTAATGGACAAATGTGCATTACTATAAACAAACAGTATTTATATCTCCTCCCGATTGTCTCTGGGGGGAGTCTGAGTTATGAAACCATATTGCTGTCGACAATCTGAGCTTATCTTTGGCAACTATTGCGGTACCATCATAGCCCCCCCACCCCCCCTCCCAAAAAAAAAAAAGAAATAAAAAAAAAAGAGCCCCTACTCAAACTCAATGGATCACATTTGCTGAAGGATAAACCGTTAAGCTAGTCCTTCCGCGGGTTGCCGCTGCTCCGGGGAGGTTTAGAAGAGTCGTTGCATGTTAAAGTCGTCTTGGCATGAATTTAGAACGCAGAGTTCTGTGTATCCTAATTTTTCTTAGTGTTTGTGTTGCCTCTTTACCTCGGCCTAGACAGCAAAATGTTTTGTTTTTTCCTGTAGAACCTTGGTCTTACCTCTGTGAAAGCTAGGCTGTTGTGTAAAAAAAAATGGCTTATCTCGCATGGACCTTGTGAATGCATCCCTACGTTCCGACAGTCCCAGTCCCGATGACCATATCAATGTCTGTCGTTATTTGAAAAGCAAATGAGAGTACAAATGTTTTTGTACTTTTTTTTTGCGTAATGTATATTTATGCATTTTTGTGCAACTAAATAATGAAACTGTATAAGTTGGATGTTTAGTCGTCTCTTGTGTTTTTGGTGTTTAATTTTTTTTTCGATCCTATAATCCTGTTGAAGTAGTTTTAAAGAAAAAGTGCAATTTGTTTAAAAGGGGGAAGTGGGTATTTGTCAAACAGAAGTATTCTGAAGGTGGCGTGCGCCGTTCTGCTAAAATGAGATTGCTGTGAGACGATCTTTTCAGAATGTGAAACTGGACTACAAACGTTGAAGGTTTGCTTTTTTTTTTTTCTTTTTTTTTCTCTCTCTCCTGGTGGGGGCCATTTTGAAATGGGAAGCAGGATTTAGACTGATGGAGGAATTTAGTTTGTGGTTTAGAACATGTTTGTCTTTGTATCTGCTGTGCATAAGATGTAAAAAAACAAAACAAAAAAAAAACAAAACGAAAGTAATAATCCCATCTTATGAATAAAAAGAAGTGAATGCATCTGGTGTTGCGCAACCTCGTCATTGAATCACTGCGGCCAATCGGAGTTGAGCGCTCGGGCTCACGGGGAAAGAATTGGAACTCTGCGGACATCAGATGTTCCGCATCAATAATTCAGCCCGACTTCTGGTTTGTAATGCACCACTGCATGGGCGTCTGCTTGCATCATGTGCGGAGCCGACGACCTCCACGCTGGTGAGACGCTCCGCTCAGCCGAGCGTGTCGGATCCTCCGGGGACCGCGGGGCGACTCCTTCCCCGTGTGAGCAGCTGCCTAATTGACGTGGCGACGGCGCGGGTGGTTTAACTATAAACGTGGTAATTGAGTGGAGGTCACCGCCCTAATTTGACCCGAGGCACGATTCACGTCTCTGGATTGTCCCAGAGGGGCGGGCGGCATGCGAGGGGTTAAAACCGCGTTTCGGGACTAGTTTAGTTCAACTTCACTACGATTAACGGGTTTAGGAGCTTTTTGTTTTTAGATGATGAGCCTTTTTTATTTTTTTATTTTTTTGGTGAAATTCAAGGCTGTTTACTCGGATGTCTCACTCACTAATTTCCAGAAAGTTTCCCGTCGACATGGTAACATTTTGTAAACTGTCCGTTTGTGCAAGATTGACGTTTCCTTTTGGGCCACTCGTTGGTGCTGCTGGTGGCTTTTGTAACGAAACTACTTGCCTGCACTGAGCAATAAAATATAAACCTTAACGCCTTCTCAAGGACGGACGACCAGATTGGATTAATACGGTGACTGTCAAAATAAAACCAAGTCCAGTTGTGCAAAACTGAATCAAGACAAACGACAATCTGTTAAAATAAACATTGTAGAGGAAAATAAAAAGGGTTCCTTTAAAAGCCCAAGAATGCCTCACGACAGACGAACACGCTTCTCGCCCTTCACGGAGAAATGGGTCATCCAGCGTCTCTTTACGCAGAAGAATTGGATTGACGTGAAATCAATAGTGTGAAGACCAAGATGCTTCAGACTGAAGAGTGTTTCCTCGTTTGTTTTCATCCACAGGAGCAGACTAACGCTATGCGAATTTCATATTTTCCGTTTCTTAACTAGCTTCTCCACCTGAGGCTGGTGCAAAACATCTCTTTAAATATACCGTTTATTTGAAATACGGTTTTGAACCATCATGGATCAACAAGGTTTCCACTTCCAAATGAACATGTCTTGTAACTAAACTCCTCTTGAAAACATTTTCAGGGCCGATTTAATTTCATGAGCTGATAAACATTGTCTAGAATTCAGCATTTGCATTAAAGTGGAAGAATTTGTGTGGAAAGAAAAATGCATGCTTCTCGTATTATATAATGCAACATCTGTCATTTAGTTATTACTGTGCAATATTCATGTATTTGTGCACCAAAAGGATGTTAAATGACGGAAACGTCTCGAAATGAGCAGTTGAGAAGGAGCCTGGAGACTTTTTTTTTTTTTTTTCATGACTGTACTTTTCTGCCCTCTTCTGGTTCAATGTCCAGGAAGTCGTGGACGGGAGAGACGAGGCTGAGGAGACGAAGACATTGGTCTTTTCTTTCTGTTCTGGCAAACACGACTCTCTCATGCTTTATAGGAATGTACCTCGTCGGGTATGAATGATCTGAAATGAAGTCAAGTCAATATTGAAACTCTACAACTCTGTAAACAAAAGGCCACGAAGCCCAGACGGTGAGGGTGAAATTGTCAAAATATGCATAATGAACTCAAGCAATTAGCTTTAATCTGAAGAGAAATGCAGTCGTACAAAGATTTCACAAGTTCACACATTATCAGTCGTACACACTGAACCGAAGGATTACATTACTCATTACTCTAACAAAGTATTTGGGATATTTTGAGTCAGTATTATGTATTTTAGTAACTTCACATTGTAGGACCGAATGAGGATTTATGACCTTTATGAGCATTTTTTTATTCAGACACTTTTTTCTTTTTGTTAAATCAAATTTGGTCAGTTTTGTACTTTCCCCCAGAATTTATTGGATTAAATCAGTGTTTATTAATCCCGCATGGGGAAATTCTGTCATCACAGCAGCAGTTTCACATTGCACAAAGTCAACAGTATAGTTGCTCACACAAAACAGACTATATATAAACAGAATTAGATCAATATTTCTGCACACATAGAAATATAAGCAATCAAGATATGGAAAAAATACACAGCAGCAGTAGTAATATGTACAGTATTTACAGTATTTAGTGTTTAACAGTGCGAGGATGGTGATATGACAAAGAAATGGTAGAAAATTATAATAATTAGTTGATTTTGGCGACTTTGAATTGTGTTGGGTTTCCCTGAGAAATGTTTGAAACATTCTCTCTCTATAATGAGTGAAATATGAACCCTTTTTTGTAATTCCTTGTAATATTTCAGTCAAGATGTAGAACTAATTGAGAGTTTAGAACCTCGTACAGAAACACAGTGGGAAGTTTTCATTTTAAGCTATAAATCATGACATTTGGTCCATTTTAAACTTTTCACACCCAATTTATGATAAATTAACGAACAGCTCTTTGTGATGTTAAATGTGTATTTTCCCATATAAATGGCACAAAGCCTATCATCCATCTTGGACTGAACAATGGATTTGGAACTTTTACCAAAGCAGTAGGAAATATGTCCTATTTATTCACATTTTTAAGCTATAATTTATGAAATATGGTCAGAGTCATACATTTCTGATAAATAAATGGCATGTTAAATAATTTTGTGACTTTCACAAGCATCAAGTAAAATGTACAGCTTTAAATACCCTTTCAAATGTATTTTCCCTACAGAGGATGAAATGCTAATCTTTTCCTTGTAAGTTCATGTAATGCTTCAGTCAGTTTGTTGGACTATATGTCATTAGATAATCTCTTACAGAAGCACAGTACAACATATTTTATGTGGTTTAGTTTTATAATGTAAATGGATTAGTAGGATGCTAATAAAGTTATTTTGTGACTTTAACAAGCATTGAGTAAAATGCACATCTGAACACAATTTTTTTCACTATAGATGGTGAAATACTGACCATATATTGGCAAATGTTTGGTTTAAAACCAGGTGCAGAAACCCAGATGGAATTATTCGTATTTTATTCACATTCCTAAGCTACAAATCATTAAATATAATCAGACTGAATCTTTCCCCACAGATCCTGATGCATAAATACATGCCCTAGTAGGTTATTTTGTGACTTTAACAAGTAGAATTTGCATCTCTAAACACCCTTTAAAAGTGTTTCTCCCTATATTTAGGACAATTCAAACCACATCGAGGCTATCTTTATGGACAAAATTTAGAGTTTAAAACCTCATACAGAAACACCCCACATGGAGAGAACCAATATAAACATATATTTTAATATAGGTTTTGATATTGGTTTTTAATATATGTGACATATCTAAAATTGTCCGTTTTCCTATATTATATGTACGTATATGTGTACACATACGTACATACAGGTACCTATATGCACGTATATATGTGTGCATATATGCACCTATATGTTCTTCTTGCATAATTGTTTTTTAGTTAGTTCTTAGTTATTGCCTTGATAATGTTGCCAGTTGCCAAAGTGAGATATGGGCTATATATATAGATATGTGGAAATAAAGAAGCAGTGCAGGAGACCTATATGGCCTGTATATTCACATATATGTACCTCAATTTTGCCTATATCTGGCATATATGCAGCACATATTGTCGTATATGTGCATATATGCAGCATATATGTGCATATAAAACTGCTTACAGGTTTCATATATGTGCATATATCCTCATATAGGTTCTTTCCATGTGGGACAGTGGGATTTTATTCACGTTTTTAATCTACAAATCACTAAATGCAGTCAGTTTTGTGCTACGACAAACAATTTCTTAGAAATAAATTGCACATAAAAACAACTTGAATCATGAAATAACATTTAGAAGCATTTATCATGTAAAACTTTAAACACTGAGACTACTAAAACAAAAACAAACAAAAAAATCTTAAATGTAAAAAAAAAATACAAATGCCACGTGATTTTTTCGCGCACTTTGATGTGCCGCGCGTGAGCAGGACGGAGGCCCACAAGGCTCAGGTCTGTCGGCGCACGTTCATCAAATTGAGGTTAATTAGCCGCGCGCAGGCTTCATAAATATAACTTCCCGTCCGGACTCGCGGGTCAAACTGTGATATTTTCCTCCCAGGTTGTGTGTGTCCACATCATGGCGTTTTCCCTGGTGAGTTTCAACGAAACGCGGCAAACAAAAAAAGAAATGTATTTAACAAAGTTGGCGCGCGCTGTTGAACTTTACTCCATTGGAGAACTAGTGGAAGTCTCTCCTAGCCCAATGCCTGCTAATATAACCAAACAAACACAAACAAACAAAAGAAAAAAGAAAAAACATGTGTGGTTGTGCTTCGAGTGTTCGCCGGAGCTCCGGGTCACGCAGCGGGTTGTGGTTGTGTCTCCGTCCCCGCAGAGAAGCGATGGCCGCAGGCCGGACAGCCCTGACCCCGACTCCCCGGCTCTGTCCACCTGCAGCAACGCCAACATCTTCCGCAGGATGAACACCATGCTGGGCAACGCGCTGGACTTCACCGGGGTGTGCACCACCCCCAACAGCAGCGGCAGGGGGGGGAGGCCCGAGCTGCTGCCTGGTTAAGCATCCCCGCCGTGTGTGTGTGTGTGTGTGTGTGTGTGTGTGTGATTTGTAAGAAAGGTGCAGGTTCAATTCCACACGCCGTAGTGTCCTTGAGCAAGGCACCGAAACCGCCAAACTGCTCCCCATTGGGTTAATGTAATTAACAGTGTGAAGTGCTCTTTACTTTACAACCAGTGTTAACTACAGTTACCTTGAAAAAGTAATGGGATTACTTTAAAAAAGTAACTTGGTTACTTTACTGAGTACTTGTTTTTAAGAGTAACTAAGTCAGAGTACAAGTTACTTTCAGCAGCTGGTGACAACACCCCCCCCCACTGGTTTTGCAAAAACACTGAAAAAAGAGGGCGGGGTTTCCTGACAATAAATCTTAATTTAAAAGTAAACTACAAAAAATTTAAATTAAAAAAATGTAAATTACAAAAATAGTGCAACATCTCTGCAGTTGCGTTCTTTGCAGCAGTGACGTGGTTTAGTGGTGTTTGTTAGTTCCTATTCTTTTGTCACTTGAACGCACCGTGGGAGCGAGCTGGTCTGTGATTGGCCGAGAGTGGAGAAGGGGGCGGGATCAGGTGCGTTTGGTAGGAAAATTTGAGAAGTTGCTCGGTTCTGTTTAATAACAAGAAGCTCATCCAATATTACAACAGTAACGCATTAGATTACTAGTTACTGAAAATAGTCACATGAGTAACGCGTTACCAGCAAGTCGAATAATTTACCATTTAAAAAGGGGGAACCCCATTTCTGTAAAGTTTGAATAAATCTCTTTAGCTGCTGATTTTCTCTTTTTATTTCCCTCGTCTTGGAAGCACAGCTTGGAGTTGCAGTTACTTGTATTCTAAAGTGATTAATTCATAATGACTTTTCTCTCTGTAAAGAGACATTGATGCACATTGGAGGCCGGTGAGTTATGTTTAAATATTTTTTTGTTTCACTATTTGGACACTAGGTGGCGCCAATGAGACATGGGTTGTATTTGTCGAGGGCGGTCCAGATGAAGGGCAAACTGTTAATGACAGTTGTTACTGCACAGTTGGAGTGAACTGACGCAGGCCGGCAATCCCAACGGGGAAAGACGACTAAAACAAATGCAGGACCTCGATTATGTAGAAGGATTTGTTGCAGCTTTTATCAGTTATTCTAATTAAATCTTAAGCGTATTAAGGGTCTGCAAAATACACAAGTGTAAGCGGTGATGAAGGAATGGCAGCGTGTCCGGCTGAAGAGAAAATGGAAGGTTTGAAACTGTGAAATCTGAAGCGGCACCAGTCCAGAGAAACAACCCGGAGAGTCTAACCTCCTCAAAGGAACGCAGCGTTGCATAATATAACAGAGAAACTGCATTACTGCACAGATTGTGGCCTTTTAGTACCGCTTTGTATCCGTTTAAACTTTAAAACGATAGCGTGTGCTGCTCAATGCCATTTCTGTTTCAGTTGCAATAATTAAAGCCGTGTTTAGAATAAAGAGCTTTAAAAGGAAGCGTTGCGTTTTGGAGCTTCTGAGAAATTAAACTAGAAACTATTCGTTTTAAGATCCCAGATGTTTCTTCAGAAGCGCGAACACGGGAAATTCTAAAACCCCGACTCGTGCTGTCCGAAGACGATAATCTGTGGGGGTGGAAAGATGATGTAATCCCCCCCTCCCCCCACCGCGGTCTGTGATGTCATCAATTAACCACAACAACCAGGGACTAGGTGGAGCTGCAGAAGACTGTAGACCTATAGAACTAGAATTATATGTAATTTTTAGAGCAGAAATCTACTTAAAATGCAGAAGACGGCACATAGAAATGTATGTGTTTGAGTCACAGCGCCCCTAAAGGCCTGGCATGTGTACTACACGCCCTGAAGCCTGGTGTTGAGCCGAGTTCATAGTGGCGTGTGGACGGAGGTTTTTTTGGAGTCGGCTGGAGAGAAGAAATGTTTTTTGTTGTGTGGATGTCGCCTCAGTTTAGCGGCGACTGAAAGCCTCTAAAGACACAAAACAGGACGAGCACCGGTAGTGTTGTTGCAGATTGATTTGTTGTCTAGAAGAGGAATTGACGCTTTTGTTTACGCTTTAACGAGTTCTTGTCAATAGAAACGACATTTTAGTGATTGCAACCTGCAGCGCCACGTTGATCTGGGAGTTTGATGTGAATTTGTGGATTCGTGCGAGAACCTTTTGGCGCCGTTGAACTTTTCTGGATCAACATAAACTAAGACCATTCTGCAGGTTGAGCTTTTACTCAAGTCTTGGTCAAGTTATTTCGGTTTCCTCGACGTGTCTTCGTTTGACGTCTGGATTTATTGCTTCTCCTCGCTGTGGTGTTTTGACCGACGGTTTACACAAACCTGCAGTTTCGCCTGAATTCGGTCTCAAAAAGCCAGTAGTTTGTGACAATCCCCCCCCTCTGTCTGTTAACCATCATTAATCTTGCCTTTTATTATTTTGGTGCCAGCAGCTGATTCATGCTGCATCGCCGCTCTGCAGCACTGCAGCAATTCTACGCATCTTGAGATTTGCCCAGATTGAGCCTCGACACTCTGCCTCCGTCCTCACGGGTTGATTGGCATCGTCATTTCCAGTGGATATTTGAGGAGGAGGAGGAGGAGGAGGGGGGGTGGGAGGGGGGGGGTTTGTGTACGAATGTTGTTGAACTTTAAAGTGACACAGAAGTGAACTCTGTTCTCGACTCGGACGGAGGCGAACTTCTCCTCCGGCCTCTCCGGCTCGGCGCTGCTGAATCAGGAGCTGTTGGCCGTCCGCTGGACGCCGTCCAGGCCTGGGGAGGGAAGGGAGGAGCTGGCGGTGCAAATCTCCCGTCAACATCTGATCAGTCAGCTGCTCCTCCACCACCTCCTCCTCCTCCTCCTCCTCCTTCCGGCGTGTGACTTTATCTAGCGTTTGTGAGCGAACGATCAGATTTCAGCAGCTACTGACAATGAAATTCTGAGCATCTTTAAAGTCCGAGGTACTTTTTTTCCTTCCTGTTTAGTTTTCTCTGCTGAGTCATTCTCTCCCATGCTGCCTCCCACCATGCTGCTGTAGCTCTGCCCCTCGCCTCCCTTCCCCTCCCTCCTGCCTCTGTCTGGACTCGTTTCCTGAGCGAGCTGACAGAGTAAAGCGGCAGCGGCAGCAGCAGCAGCCGTCTCCCACCGAGACGTGCCGACCCGAGAGAGACGAGCACTTCTACCAACAAGCCAATAGCTCCCGCAGGAATTTTTCATTACACAGTTGTTAGGCAAGGAAGCAGAGAGGTGGTGGTGGGTGGTGGTGGTGGGGGGGGCTGATGTCATTAGCAGGGGTGTGCGAGTGCATCAGCAGCCATGTCACATGCTGCTAGGTGGGTCAGTGATGCGGACGGAGATGCATGGCAGTTGCACCGGGCACAGAGGCAGGTTAGCTCCGCCGTCAGCCTGGGGGGTGGGGGGTGTGTGTGGGGGGGGTCGGGGATGTGCTGATCAGGGAAGTTTGTCTTTTAACGAGATTTCTCTTCACAGAAACTGTTTGACTGATTTCACACTGCCGGACTGAAACGATTGGCCTTTTTTTTTTCTTCCCCCAGTAGTTCCAATACTAACGTCTCTCCTCCTGCTCTCTGTTGCTTCCTCGCTGCTCCGGGACTACTAAAGAGTCGGACCTGGCTGCGGTCGGCAGCAGGAGGATGCTTTTCCCCAACTGCGGTGGCGGCGGCGGCGGCATACCGGGCTCCCAGGAGATGCAGTCGTCCAGGGCCCCGCAGGACGTCACAGACCTGGGCCTGGGCCTCCACTCCCTCCGGCTGTCCAGCTGGGACCGGCCCTGGAGCAGCCAGGACTCGGACGTGCACACCCCGCCGTCCCAGGTCCAGACCAGCTCCCCCTCCAGTGAGTACCAGGCTCTTTCTTCACCCACACAAGTTTGTTTGTTTTTGTTTTTTGTTTGTTTGTTTTCCTCCCGTGACTCCAGTTGAGTCGGACTGATGTCACGCAGGCTGTGTGTGTTGGTGTGTGTGTGTGTGTGTGTGTGTGTGTGTGACCAGGCTGTAGCGTCGTCGCTTCAGAGGATGATGATGCAGTTTTGCTTTGCTGCATCAGCCGCAAAATGAGCTACAAACTTTTTTTTTTTTTTCTTTCTGGCTCGTGTTTCAGTTCATTTTAAGCTTCATTACCTGTTGACTGCCAGGACGTCGCTCTGATCGCCGTGTAATGACTGAAGGTTGCGTCGACGGTGACATTTGGGACGTCGGGGCAGTTTTTTTTTTTTTTTGTTTTTTCAAATGTTGAGAAAAATAGTTACAATGTCATTCTCTTAGTCACAATATCAGCAGTCTGCGATCACAGATTTTTCCATTCTCCGTATTTTTTTATTTTTGTACGAACAAGAACAAGGGATGCACTTTTATAGCAGGGAACAGAGTATAGTTGTGATGGAACGTGATACAATTAAAAGAAAAAGAAAAACGCCATGATAAACTGTTTCAGTCACAGATCGTCGACATTCAAAACTTCCAATTATTGTGATGTGTTGACATACAAAGTCCATTTTGACCATATCTTTGAGAATTTGTACATTTGCAGGTGAATTGAAGATGTCGGCCTCTCCTTCTGAAAGATATCATTTGCAATCTATGCATTGACATCTATGCAGTCTTCTAGGCGAGGTGGGGAGGAGCCAGCGACTGGTCACCGCTTTTTTGGCAGCAATTAATAACATTTGGAGTCGGTGTTTATTGTGGGATTTTAATCGGGTCTTACCCAGTATCAGAGAAGAAAATTCAAAGGGAATGTCCTCAAGTACTGATTCAATACTGCTGTGAATATCCCTCCAGAATTGTTTTGTGATCGGGCAGTCCCAGAATATATGCCAATGATTGGCTTCTTGATCACCGCATGGCTCGTCCCCATCACCACGGAAACGCTGTTTCGGGGTGATGAAAAATCTGATCAAGCACTTCCAGCAAAATTCTCTCCATGTATGGGAGTTTGTGCACGACCATACTGATGTACAGTAACCCTGCCATTCTTCATTTGTCATAGTAATGTTGTCGAGGCAGTTTGACATGAGACGTACCGTCTCTCGTGATTCGTCCCGAGTTGACGTGTGCTGGATTAAAAAACTTAATTTGGATCTTTCTAAACCGGGCGTTTTTTTTAGTTTTTTTTTTTTAATCAAAGTGGGTCGGAGACTTTGAATACGGCCTCCCACTGAATGACTCCCCACTGTGACAGGCCACGTCTGTCACCGGCTGACTCGGGTGTCGTATGAAAGGAAGGCTGGGCGACGCTAGAAGGGATTGTGTTGGAGGAAAAGGTTTATACTGTAGTTTCTGTGTGTCCTCGAGTGAACTCGGACCGTCACTTTACTTTACAACCTCTAAAACTCTGATAATTCTCAGCCTCTCGGTTGTTTTCGGCACACAAACTGTGTTTTTGTTTCAGTTGCAGATTGAATTTCCTCCTGCGAATTTTTTTTTTTTTTGTTATATAGAAACTGCAGTCATGGGAAATCGATGCAGCTCTGTGGACTCGGCACATCTGCTCTCCTTCAGTTTGCTCATCAGATTGACGGCCGGCGAACGTAAAAAAAAAAAAATAACCTGCCGTTTTCTCTCCCCCAGTGCTCGGGATGCTGAACAGCCCCTTCAGCAGCATCCTGGGAAAACCCCCCAGCTACCTGAACGCCGAGTCCATGAGCATGACGGCCGACTTCCTGGAGAAGTTCCCCAGCATGTCTCGCATGGCCAACCGCCTCGACTCCAACTCCTTCCTGGACTCGCGCTCCAGCAGCCCCGAAGACTCCGAGACCAGCGGCTTCAGCTCCGGCTCCGATCACCTCTGTGACATGGTGGTAATGAACAACTCTTATTTATTCTGGTTTTTTTTAAACCCGCTGGTGCCCGGCGGGTTCCGCTGGGACACTGGTCCGGAGCTACAGAGTTATTCTGCAGTTCAGAGATGTCAGACATGAGGCCCGAGAACCGAAACGAGAAGCTCCGAGACTGTACTTGTTAGAAATTGTATTAATTTATTTGATATGTATATGAAATTGCATGGGTTACGTGGTGTCGCACTTTTTTTGTTCTAAAAGTTTGATTTAATTCAACAGTTGGCACTCGAAGCCATGCTGCCGGGTGATTTATTGTTATTTTTTTTGTGAAAACCTCCATAATAAAACAGCTATAGGAGTTTATTTTTTAACACTTCGCTGTCTTTTGCACTAGAAAGTAATTAAAATGTCTTCGCGTTGACATTGGCGTCGTTTCATGTAGTGATGGATTATTTTTACGGTTCACTACAGATGAAATTGGGACTGTTTGACACTCTTGATTAAAAACGTTCACATTTAAAATTAAAAGTATAAAAGCATCACATCCTTTTTTTTTCTCCCCCCTGCTTCTGATTTATGTTGAGCTGTACGTCCTGTAAATATCGACTGGTTTAAGGTTTCATGATTCTACCTCATCCTCGCATTCCAGTTGTGAAAAAGGCACATTTTCTAAATTCTATATAAACTAAAGTGAAGTTTTTATTTTGCAGCTCCAGACACATTCTATTTATTATGAATGGTTAAAAGAAAGATCACTTTATTTCAGTGCTCATGTTAAACCATTTAATAAAAACTCAGTTTTGTTTGGCTTTCTGGTCAGTTTATGTAATGAAATGTATTCATACATTTCCTTTTTAACTATGAAAAGGAGACGTTTAATGGACATTTCCTCTTTTCCTTCAGCAAAACCTGAATACCTGCATGGAAACCTTGTTTTAATGTTTAACATTTTAACATAGTTGCTCAATTTGCGTTATTTTCTTGTAGAAGCTTATATAGAATTTTATGTTTCAGTCATTTTTGTTATAGAAGATCTGCTCGGGGTTTTGGCATCGTGTGAATGAATCTCGACGTAAAATGCAGGTTTGGTTTCTATCGTGTTGGATGTTTGCCAAAACACCAGATTCAAACGAGCGGCTTGTTTAACGGCCTCGAGTGCTTCCTGATATTTGATTCTGGGTTTTAGAATGAGACGTTCAGGATGGAGAAACTGTTAGAACGTGTTGCTCACCAGCTTAATTCAGGGTCCAATGACTCCCGTTTCTCTTTCGGTCATTTGTCTGGCTTATCGAAAATCTCTGAACACACACACACACGCATGCAGAGACCGTCTCTATGGTTACCGTGGTGATGAGTCCTGCTCCATCTAATCTTTGGTTGCTGGAAAATAAAGCGCCCATGACGACACCAGCGTGTCTCAGAATTGATGGTTCCTGTTGAGGTGTTGAATACTGAGCAGAAACACTTTGAGTTTCTAAAACTACAGTTTCTGCTGGACTGTCTAAATTTCTTGAGCTTTTTTTTTTCTCTAGTATCAGCCTCAGCTCCTAAAACTATCCCACGCGCATTTTAATCCTGCATCTAACATGATAAAAATGAATAAAATACAGTTTGCGCACTATTTAATTTGCCAGACTGTTAAAATGGCCATTTCTTTTATAAAACTCAAATTTTACACAAGATAAAATACTTGTACAAAGTTTGAATTGGAGGCTGTAATGTTTCTTTGAATATTAAAATATGGACGTGACAAAGCACTTAACGGCAATTTGATCCACGGGTTAATTAATAATACAGAAAAGGAGCTTTGCAGTTTTGTGTAATTAAACCAATGAGCCTCCAGCTCGACGGGCTTTGGACCTTTGGTTAAAACACTTTAAAATCAACACCGTCAAAGGGAACTTGCATAAAATTGATGGATCATTGTTAAAAATGGCTGAAAATGAAACGATCACAAGAAAATGGGGAGGCTGGACTGTCCCTATCGGGGTCATTGGACAGATTGTAGATGAAAAAACAGACTAAAAGAACAATTTTGAAGAAATGGACTCTAATCACAAGATTAAAAATCTTGGACAATATCAACTTGTCATTTTTATTTTGTGTCTTTACTGCACGAATTTCTATAATTTCTCCCCCAGTTAGCGTTTGCATTTGGTGTTTGTAGTTTAAATCTTCCATTGAATTGATTCTTGTCTAAATCGGTTCAGTTTTATTCTCATTTTCTTTAATGTTACATTTTTATGTGAAGCACATTGATTTTGCCTCATGTAGAAAATGTTACTGGTTTTGAAGGCGTGGATCCGAGGATTCCTTTTCTCTAATTGTTGAGAAATAAAAGTAAACCTTGCATGTTTTGTTTTCGTCATCGACATACAAAGGAGGGTTGCTGGAAAACCACAAGTGTGGTAGAAAGTATTTCGACCAGACCCTGATGTGATGTTTTGGTTTCACCGGTGAAACGTGGGTTTGTGGACCACATTTGAGCCACATCTGTATTAAATACCACAAATTACTGTGTATTAAAAATGTCTGCATGCCAATTAGAGTGAATCTTACAGATCCTCTCGCCTGAGTCCAGGTCGTCCAGCACCGATGTTTGAATAAATCTGCCTCTGTTTTCTTTTCTATTTGTTTATTTATTTCTCTGCAGTCCAACCTGCGGATTTCCCCTCCCCTGCCTTACCTGACCTCCAACATCCAGAAGGACCTGCTTCGCCTGGGCTCCCGTCTGGACCTGCAGGAGACCAGCTCCCCCCTGACCCCGACGTCCGCCGTCAGCCCGTCCTCCGCCCTGTCCCGCCGCTGGCGCGCCGGCTCCCCCTGGACGCCCGCCGACATGCTGGAGCCGTCGGACGAGCTGTTCAGCATCGAGCGGGAGGCGCGGCTGCACCGACAGGCCGCCGGTAAAACCACGTAGCACACACGCCGGGCCTCCGGGTGGCGCCGTAACTCTGCCGCCAGGAGACAACCTGGGGAAAAAACACAATATCCACTAGGTCGGGGTGTCAAAGTCATTTTAGTTGAGGGGCCACATCAACCTGATCTGACCTCTGGGGGCCCAACAAGTCAAACGTAACGTATTAAACTGCAGATATGGACAAATGTCAAAGTCTTTCCTTTTGATTCTTTTGTAGCTGCAAGAATTTGCCAGTCTATTCTGAAATATACATATTAAAGTTAATCAGATATTATTATATTTGCAAAAAAAAACCTGTCACCTGTATCTGGATGTATTTTTATTCAGGATTAAAACTATCATCTGGAAATTTTTGAGTTTACATGTCTAAAGTATCACTTCACATAAATTGGACTCATTTTATTGTGAAAGGTGTTGAGTCATGTGACCTCCACAGACGCATTAATGTCAGGGGTCAAATTCTGACCAAGGGCGGTTTTGAATGTCATTTTTGCCAATCTAGTGTTTTTAGATCAGCCTCTGTCAGTTTTCATGTTTATACTTAAAAAAAAAAAAAAAAAAAATTCCATGGCGGCCGGATTAGATCCTCTGGCGGGCCGCTTCTGGCCCCCGGGCCTCATGTTTGACACCCCTGCATTTGGTGATTGGCTAAAAACGATGAAACGGTGTTGTCATGGAGACGGGCTCTAAATCCCAGTCGACGGAGGACGCACTCGTCAAACAGTATTTTAAATATAGTTTCTAATCTGTTTTGTCCACAACTGAAGGACAAAACGTCTCCTTCAATTAGTCCTTGGCTGTAAAACACTTGATGACAAGATTCTACCTTGAATACAGACGTTACCGACATTGTTTGAAGTCTGGAAGGACACTTACATTTTTGAATTTATTTCCCTGTGACGAGGTTTAGATTGTACCGTCCAACATTATTTGATCGAAGGTACATTGAGGGTCATTTTTACTGCCTACTTGTATTAAGTGAAATACGTTGTAATTGTGTTTTCTCGGCTGCACCAGCGGTGAACGAGGCGTCGTTCACGTGGAGCGGCCAGCTGCCTCCCAGGAACAACAAGGATCCTCTGTACTCCTGCAAGGTGTTCCTGGGCGGCGTCCCCTGGGACATCACGGAAGGCAAGTCCTGCTGCGCTACACGCTTGCTTCTGATGCAAAGACGCTGTGTGGGTTTTGTTATCGAACAACCTCCAGCGCTAAATGATCAAATATGAAGGGAAAGTCGGATTGAAATGTCATTTTTATGTCTGATAAATTCATAAACCTGCAGAGATTGTGTTCGGAACTGAAATTAATCATCTTTTACAATCTGGTTTTGAATGAAGAGCTTTGGAAACGAAGCTTATGTTTTAATTTAAAGACCCTCGGAAATTAAAAATGCATAGTTTTTTTTTTTATATAGTTTCACATTGGAGTTGCAGTGTTGGTAAATCTGATCATGTTGAGTATTGGTGTAAATAGTTTTGTTCTACCATCACAAATTAAATTGCGGTTTTCAGTCATGTTTACTTTGGGACAGGCTTTATTTGATATTTAAGAAAAAAAATTGCGTTTTACTTTAATTTTTGATGTGATTATCTTTGCAGTGTTCAGAAGCATGATTTGATGCACTTGTCGTTTCATTTACATTGTCCATGGTTTATAATGCAGCCTTGGTTCACGTCAAATTGCCATGAAACTGTAAAAGAGCCGACTCATCCTGCAGAGGTGTTTCTTAACGACCCGTTTCCTCTGCATTAAGAGAAATCTGCTTCTGATATTTGGTTTTATAACCAGCGTGACGGGAAAAAGAGGATTTCAGTCAAATCTAGAACTTCCTCCTTCCTGCCCCTGGAAGATTTTCCTGCACAGGTTGAGATGGATTAAACCATTTTAACTTGTAACTTGGTCAGAATGAACATGTTGATGAGACTCTGCAGGCTCTAAAGGCTCTGAATGCATGTGGCAGCAGATCGGGTGTCGTTGCAGTCCAGACGTTAACTTCCTTCCCGTGTTCTCGCTCTACTGCAGCCGGCCTGGTCAACACCTTCAGCGGGTATGGTCCTCTGAGCGTGGAGTGGCCGGGTAAGGACGGGAAGCACCCGCGCTGTCCTCCCAAAGGTAATGTGGCCAAAGGTAATGAAGAGCTGGTAGGCTACCTTTCTCCTTCCTGGTGTTCAGGGTGGCACTGTGGTGAGCTAAACACTGTCCTCATTAAACCCACGGCGGGACGGAGGCGGGGAGTTAATCTGCACTGTGGCTGTAGCTCCGTTAAAATCCCTTTTAGAGTTTCTGCTTTGACTGTAAAGTTTGTTGGACAGTGTTTGACTTGGATATGAACCGTTGGGCTGTATAGAGTCAAATCTTTCTTTATTTTAAAGTGTTTCAACCATTTGTTGTTGTTGTGGATGCATCCTAACAGTCCCTCCTGTCTCCTTTCATGTCCACTCTTTAACCCTTGAAGTGTTTAAGAGGCGGCCATGATGAAGAGCATTGGAATTCTCACTAAGCTAAGGAAAGGAGGCTCAATGCTTCCTTCAGAGCCTCCTTTAGCCAAGGAAACACTGATGCTTCCTTTGGAGCCTCCTTTAACGTGATCACCTTCCCTTAACTCCTCGAGGAAGCCTCCCAACGCCTTCCCTTAACTCCTTGAAGCCTTCCCTTAACTCCTTGAAGCCTTCCCTTAACTCCTTGAAGCCTTCCCTTAACTCCTTGAAGCCTTCCCTTAACTCCTTGAAGCCTTCCCTTAACTCCTTCCCTTAACTCCTCGAGGAAGCCTCCCAACGCCTTCCCTTAACTCCTTGAAGCCTTCCCTTAACTCCTTGAAGCCTTCCCTTAACTCCTTGAAGCCTCCCAACGCCTTCCCTTAACTCCTTGAAGCCTTCCCTTAACTCCTTGAAGCCTTCCCTTAACTCCTTGAAGCCTTCCCTTAACTCCTTGAAGCCTTCCCTTAACTCCTTCCCTTAACTCCTCGAGGAAGCCTCCCAACGCCTTCCCTTAACTCCTTGAAGCCTTCCCTTAACTCCTTGAAGCCTTCCCTTAACTCCTTGAAGCCTCCCAACGCCTTCCCTTAACTCCTTGAAGCCTTCCCTTAACTCCTTGAAGCCTCCCAACGCCTTCCCTTAACTCCTTGAAGCCTCCTCACCTCCTCACCTTTCCTTAACCCTATGACATCATCCATGGGGTTTAAGGGAAAGTGGATAGGAAAGGAGACGGGAGGGACTATTGGAATGTACCCTGTGCAAGGTGGTTTTTCCAGGTATTGCATTTGAATCTTTATGTTCCTTCTGCCAGGTTTTCATCCTGTAACGATCGCTGTGCTGTCGGGAGCTCGTTCACAAAAAAACAAATCAGAACAGAGAATTCACACTGAGCTCGTGAACAAAAAGCACATCAAAACGTGAAACGCTCACAAAGATCAGTCGAGTGCAACTGTGTAACTTCTATTCAGAAACACCAAGTTAACTTTAGTGGACAACATGGAAATTCTCACACGTTTGGTCGTGTGCTGGTGGCTCCGTCCTGAAGTGTGTGTGTGTGTGTGTGTGTGCAGGTTACGTTTACCTGGTGTTTGAGAACGAGAAGTCTGTGCGGGCGTTGCTCCACGCCTGCTCCCAGGACCCGTTCCACCCGGAGGACAACCGAGAGTACTACTTCAAGATGTCCAGCCGCAGGATGCGATGCAAGGACGTGAGGACAAACACTTTAGTTTCTCCTGAACAGGAATGACGTCGATTTCTATTGAGATTCTGTTAAAACTAAAGATTTTAGTCCTTGAGCTGATCAGTTCCCCCGATACAGAAGAACTCTTGTGATCCAAGATGTTTTATGATTTGACTTGTGTTTTAAGCAGCAGGATGGTGCGCCTGTCTCTTTAAGAGACGAGGCGTTAACAGTAATATCCTGAGCAGTCTTTGGAAAAATCCTCTGCCAGATTCTTGACGTGCAACAAAAAGCACATCAAAACCTGCGTGAAGTTCAGGAAAAGCCGTGACTTTTCACGATTCAGCACATGGCTTTGATTTTTTAATTCAAAAATGGCAAATTAATTTCCAGTTAAAGCGAAAAAGGTTTTCTAGTTCGTGTTGTTCAACAAATAAAAGCTAATCGATCCCTTTTAAGTTTACTACAAACTGGATTCTGAATCTGTTAATAATTAGTCTTGCTGAATCATGAACATGGAAGTAACGCACCATATTAATACATTTTAAATGTTTTAACGGAATGACCCACAGTGGTCCCAATAGAAACCCTGTTGAACACCGAACCTGCTCTAAAAGTGTCTTCAGTCTCCAGAAGCTTCCCTCCGTCGCACCGTTTTAGTTCAGCAGGGCGTTGAACCGTCGCCTGTCGCCCCGCTGCTCCAGGTGCAGGTGATCCCCTGGGTGATCTCGGACAGCAACTACGTGCGCTGCCCGTCGCAGCGCCTGGACCCCAGCAGGACGGTGTTCGTGGGCGCGCTGCACGGCATGCTGAACGCCGAGGCGCTGGCCAGCATCATGAACGACCTCTTCGGGGGCGTCATGTACGCCGGCATCGACACCGACAAGCACAAGTACCCCATCGGTGAGACTTGAATCTAATTATTGTGCTCCGCGGCAGGTGGTGGAGTTTCACATTTCAGATATTTGTAATAACGCTCAAACGTTGTGTGAAATTGTTTGGATAAATAAAACTACGTTGCTTGGAAATAGAAATGTTTTTGCAGAATTTCTTCGGGGAAATTAGGTTAATTTAATACAAATATAACTCAGTCGTGGCTTTAAAGATATTTCTGGCTTCATTACTTTCACAGAGATTAAAATCATTATATATTAGTTGCGATGAAGCAAACTGTGGAACAAAGTTGTCAACTCGTATTTTGGACTTTTTGATGGCAATATTATATATAATTAACATTTTTGTAACTAGATTTATGCATTTATATTAATGAATGATTAGTCTTGAGGTAGTAATGCCAACACGTTTCAATGAATTATTAAATTTGTAAAAAAAAACACGTTTGTGGAGAAGAGATGGGATTTGATCAGTTCTGCTTCTTCCCACTCATTTATTCATTGTTTTACAATAATTAACCAGAAGATCTGAAATGAAACACAAACCCAAATCATTTCACTGCCGTTTGTTTTAAATTAACTTGCAGACGATCTTCCTGACTGATCTGCTGCTTCGAAATAATGTGGAGCTCCACGTTTCACCTTTTCTGCAGGAATAAATAGAAGAATCCTGCAGCTCGTCTCAGTGGAAGTTACTGAAGTTTGTGGTTTTGTTTGCAGGCTCTGGACGCGTCACCTTCAACAACCCTCGCAGTTACCTGAAAGCCGTGTCTGCAGCGTTCGTGGAGATTAAAACGCCAAAGTTTACAAAGAAGGTAAATAAAAACGCCGGCGTTTCGTCGGTAAAGAACGGCGAGTCGTTGACGAGGTTCTGACGGTTCTGCTCTCAGGTGCAGATCGACCCGTACCTGGAGGACTCCATGTGTCAGGGCTGCTTCCGCCACCCCGGGCCTTACTTCTGCAGAGACCAGGTCAGTGGAGCCACGGCACTCCTAGTGGCCCGGCATGGTCACTGCATCCCGCATCAAGTCTGCTTCCTCACTCGTTACTCCAGGAAAACGTGGAAATGTAGTGCAAATTAATCCCATCATGATTAATCGGATTAGAAAGGAACCTTCAGAGCAGAAATCCCTGAAACGTCTGGTAGTTTGTCTCCGATGATCCTTTAGTGACGAAACCAAAGGAACAAAGACGCTCGATGGGAACAAAGACGGAACAGTCAACTTGTTGTTGCAGCAGGATTACTGTTGTAAAACTAACAATCAAATTAAAAAAACACAATGAAGCATCTGTTGGCGTCAAACTGCTGTCACAGCATGATGAAGTTCCATTTCTCTGCAGGAAGGTTATTTTCTTCCAGCTTAAAAAAACCACATTGCCGTGAGTCAAGTTGTTCTGCTTTTCTCAGTTGAGTTCATAAGTTTTCAGCTCTGGTCTCAGACGGCACCAACAAGGTCGTTTGTCATCGACCCCGTTTACACAACACCTTGTCCGTTAAATCAGTGTTTTTCAACCTTTTTGAGCCAAGGCACACTTTTTTTCTTTGGAAAAATCTGGAGGCACACGCCCCCTGAAAATGTTAAACTCTGTAGCCTCTATTAACAATATAAAGTCATTCTCATCAAAGTTTTATCAACAGGAATCAAATAAATCCAGAAAAAAAGTCCTTTTTTTAATAGTGACTCCCTCAGTGTGAAACCTGGACCTGATGGATGAAGAGCTGAGATCCTGGTTCACATTCTTCCTTTTCAAAAACTTCTCCATCACTGTCACTGACACAGTACTTTGATACAAGATGGTAGCAGCAGGTGGAGATTAACCACACTGACGTCTGTCACTTTACATTTCACCGGCAAAGTTCTGTGCTGCCCTCTAGTGGTGAAGAGTATTTATACATGATTACTCTGCAACACACTGTGAGAGCAAATGTTTTTTAGAAGAAAATGTGAAATCGGATAATTTCCCACGACACACCTGACTAGATCTCGCGGAAACACCAGTGTGCCGCGGCACAGTGGTTGAAAAACAGTTAAACAGTGTAGTTGGCATGTTGGGCCACAGGAGGGCGCTACTGCTTGATTTGTAATACAACCATCGTCATGTTTGACTTGATCATGAGAACTATTTACCTCGGCGGAGGTGCACATGAAGCTGCAGAGGCTGCAAGACTGGCAATGAAGTGTTTAGAGGTAATATTGTAGTGATAATGACTTATTCATGTTCCTGGTCCAGGTGTGCTTCAAGTACTACTGCCGCTCCTGCTGGCACTGGCAGCACTCCATGGACATCCTGAGCAGCCACCGGCCCCTCATGCGCAACCAGAAGAGCCGCGACTCCAGCTAGAGGGACGGTCCAGACACCCCTCCCCCCCCCACCCACCCACCACCACCACCACCCCCCCCCTCTACGACCTGCGGGGGAGGGGGGCGAGGCCGCCGAGGAGCGCAGGAGCGCACGAGTGCCCGGCGCCGCCCCCTGCTGGAGGCGCGGCGGCGCCGCGTCAGGCACCGGGGATTCACTGTAGAAAACGTTCACTTTTTGCACTTGCTCCGTTTTGCTGTTGTTCAGTGGCTCGACGTTCTGGAGGCGCCGGGCTCCACTTTATGCTTTTCCACACTCGTGGCCAGACGGAGAGACGGGGTTCAGCCCGACCTGAAGAAGTGGTGAGAAAAGAAAAGGCCATTTCTTTTTTCAGTTTTTTGTTTTTTTTTTGTTTTTTTTTGTTTTTTCCTCCTTTGTTTCCATGTGTTGCATCGTGAAGAGCAATCAGGCTGATCTCATTGCCGTTCATTGGCAGACGCCATACAGTGCCTTTAACTTTTTATTTTCCCCCCCTCCCCCTCCCCCCCCTCCCAGCTGATGTTTCTTACTTTTTGGGAGTTTGAATGTTGGGCTTCATTTAACCAGTCGCATTTCAGACATTTTTACGCAGTTTTTTACTAATTTGTACACAAACTGTTTTAAGTCATGACATGAAAATTTTGAACCGAATTCTACCAGGCCGCCGTTTATGGGGAAAAAAAACCCTTTTATTTCAGTTTTCTCTCTCATACATTTTGTTTTTCTCTCCTCTGGTTGTTTATTTTTCTTTTTAATTTGCCCTTAAATTTCAACTGAACGGGCAGAAAAACATCGGATGTCCTTTAAACTCTCTTTAGTGGTCCGGTTCTATTAAATGGATCCATTTCAACCAGTGATCCCTATTTTTCTTTTCTTTTTTCTTTTTGTTTGTTTTTTCCTCTGAACAGCTGATGGATCTTTTGAAACTTGGAGCGAATGAATCATTCGATTTGTACATAGTTGGATTTGTTTGCACTTTTTAATTTGCACGTGTGGAGAGGTGTTTTTAATCACTTTGTACATCAGCAGGGGGAACGGCTGCTCGTTTCCTGTTGAATGTAAGAAACTTCCACTGAGCTGGCGATAAAAAGAAAATAGAAAATCGATCCAGAGCTTGAGTAGACCCCAGTCCACCATCGACCCCGCGCTTTCTCAATCCATCCCGCCTTCCTCTGCCATCAGAAGCTGTGTGCCAAAGACCCGCGAGTCTTTTCTTATCGTTTTGGTCACGCTGAGCTCGTCCTTCAGCCCAGCTGCTTTTTAGAGTTTTGAAAGTCTACCTCACTGTGGTCTGCCAAGTTTGCTGCAACTTACAGTCGTGGAGTTTGTTCAGATTGGGCACAATAAAGGTGTTTCAGCATTACGGCCTCGTCTCCTGTCGTCTTTACAAACTCAACTCTGAGACTCGATCATTTTCCTGCTCGAAAAGTATTGATTGCAAAAAGAAATTGTCACTTCACAGACTTGAATGTTCCAGTGAAGGGGTCTGCAACCCGCGGCTCTTTGGTCCCTCCACTGCCTCCGTCCCACTGCAGTTCATCCCGGAGGGACGCAAGGAGGCAAGGCCACCCAGAGAGGGAGGCAAGGCCACCCAGAGAGGGAGGCAAGGAGGCAAAGCCACCCAGAGCGCAGTCCCGCTAGTAAGAGTGGTAACATGTAGGCGTGTCTCAAACGACGCAGCGACGTGACGTCATTACGCAACAATAACGGCATGAAGAACGTAGAATTGCGGCTCAACTGGTGTCTGAAGCTGGGAACTTCCTGTATCTTTCACAGTAAAACTGCTGCACTGCGGAGCGCCGGCAGTTCCAGGAGGTTCATTACAGACTTGTTGAGAGTGACGGAACATTATAGTGAATTCCACAACAACTACAGGACATTAAAGACACACCATCACACTCATGGTTCTAACAATCCACATCTCCCACATTTATCTTCCATTTTAATAATGTGTAGCAATAAAGGAGCTGAGAGCTGCAATGCATTATGGGAGTTTCTGTTTGTCGTGTTTTAAATGTAATTATTGGGGGTTATGTTAGGTTTGTAGTGTTGGTAACAATTGTGTTTTTGTTGCTTAGTTCATGTAGTTTAGTTTATTAGTTGTAAGTTGTCAACCGGCAATGGAGGAGGTTTTGTGTGTCGTGTCGTCCTGGCATGGTCTTCCTGTGGGACTGTCAAACTAAAATGTGTGCCTTTGGTGTTTTCAGTGGGAAACGGGACCAAATGGCTCTTTGAGCATTAAAGGTTGCCGACTCTTGATTTAGTGGCTTCAGGTCACTGCTCAATTGGAAATCTGGATTCTGCTTTAACTTAATGAAGTCGATGATGTAACGTTAAACAAACCTGGTTTAACCGCTTGAGATGTAACTTGAAATAAATTTAAAGAAATGGTGTAATGAGGGCCCCCGACCACCAGGGGGACTTTCTTCCTGCCCAACACCCTGAAGAGGTGAACGTTCTGCAACATCATCCAGTATGAGGTGGAGAACGTTCTGCAGTAGCAACATCATCCAGCATCAGCCGTGTAGAACGTTCTGCAGTAGCAACATCATCCAGTATGAGAGGTGGAGAACGTTCTGCAGTGGCAACATCATCCAGCGTGAGCCGTGTAAAACGTTCTGCAGTGGCAACATCATCCGGTATGAGAGGTGGAGAACGTTCTGCAGTGGCAACATCATCCAGCGTGAGCCGTTTAGAACGTTCTGCAGTGGCAACATCATCCGGCATGAGAGGTGGAGAACGTTCTGCAGTGGCAACATCATCCAGCATGAGCCGTGTAGAACGTTCTGCAGTAGCAACATCATCCGGCATGAGAGGTGGAGAACATTCTACAGCGGCAACATCATCCGGCATGAGAGGTAGAGAACGTTCTGCAGTGGCGACATCATCCAGCATGAGAGGTGGAGAACGTTCTGCAGTAGCAACATCATCCAGCATGAGACGTGTAGAACGTTCTGCAGCGGCAACATCATCCGGCATGAGAGGTGGAGAACGTTCTGCGGTGGCAACATCATCCAGCATAAGACGTGTAGAACGTTCTGCAGTGACAACATCATCCAGCATAAGACATGTAGAACGTTCTGCAGTGGCAACATCATCCGGTATGAGAGGCATCAGCCGTGTACAACGTGCTCTACCTCTCATGCTGGATGATGTTGCCACTGCAGAACGTTATCCACCTCTCATGCCGGATGATGTTGCCACTGCAGAACGTTCACCACCTCTCATGCGGGATGATGTTGCCGCTGCAGAATGTTCTCCACCTCTCATGCCAGATGATGTTGCGACTACAGAACGTTCTACACGGCTCAGGCTGGATGATGTTGCCACTGCAGAACGTTCTCCACCTCTCATACCGGAAGATGTTGCTGCTGCAGAGCGTTCTCCACCTCTCATGCCGGATGATGTTGCTGCTGCAGAACGTTCTCCACCTCTCATGCTGGATGATGTTGCCACCGCAGAACGTTCTCTACCTCTCATGCCGGATGATGTTGCTGCTGCAGAACGTTCTACACGGCTCATACCGGATGATGTTGCCACTGCAGAACGTTCTCCACCTCTCACGCTGGATGATGTTGCCACCGCAGAACGTTCTCTACCTCTCATGCTGGATGATGTTGCCACCGCAGAACGTTCTCTACCTCTCATGCCGGATGATGTTGCTGCTGCAGAACGTTCTACACGGCTCATACCGGATGATGTTGCCACTGCAGAACGTTCTCCACCTCTCACGCTGGATGATGTTGCGACTGCAGAACGTTCTCCACCTCTCATGCTGGATGATGTTGCCACCGCAGAACGTTCTCTACCTCTCATGCTGGATGATGTTGCTACTGCAGAACGTTCTACACGGCTCATACCGGATGATGTTGCCACTGCAGAACGTTCTCCACCTCTCACGCTGGATGATGTTGCGACTGCAGAACGTTCTCCACCTCTCACGCTGGATGATGTTGCGACTGCAGAACGTTCGACACGGCTCACGCTGGCTGATGTTGCCGCTACAGAACGTTGTACATGGCTGATGCTGGATGATGTTGCCACTGCAGAACGTTCTCCACCTCTCATGCTGGATGATGTTGCCACTGCAGAACATTCTCCACCTCTCATGCCGGATGATGTTGCCACTGCAGAACATTCTCCACCGCTCAAGATGGATGATGTTGCCACTGCAGAGCGTTCTCCACCTCTCATGCTGGATGATGTTGCCACTGCAGAACGTTCTCCACCTCTCATGCTGGATGATGTTGCCACTGCAGAACATTCTCCACCTCTCATGCCGGATGATGTTGCCACTGCAGAACATTCTCCACCTCTCATGCCGGATCATGTTGCCACTGCAGAACGTTGTACATGGCTAATGCTGGATGATGTTGCCACTGCAGAACGTTCTCCACCTCTCATACCGGATGATGTTGCCACTGCAGAACATTGTACACGGCTCATACCGGATTATGTTGCCACTGCAGAACGTTCTCCACCTCTCATGCTGGATGATGTTGCTACTGCAGAATGTTCTACACGGCTCATGCTGGATGATGTTGCCACTGCAGAACATTCTCCACCTCTCATGCTGGATGATGTTGCCACCGCAGAACGTTCTCTACCTCTCATGCCGGATGATGTTGCTGCTGCAGAACGTTCTACACGGCTGATGCTGGATGATGTTGCTACTGCAGAACGTTCTACACGGCTCATACCGGATGATGTTGCCACTGCAGAACGTTCTCCACCTCTCACGCTGGATGATGTTGCGACTGCAGAACGTTCTCCACCTCTCACGCTGGATGATGTTGCGACTGCAGAACGTTCGACACGGCTCACGCTGGCTGATGTTGCCGCTACAGAACGTTGTACATGGCTGATGCTGGATGATGTTGCCACTGCAGAACGTTCTCCACCTCTCATGCTGGATGATGTTGCCACTGCAGAACATTCTCCACCTCTCATGCCGGATGATGTTGCCACTGCAGAACATTCTCCACCGCTCAAGATGGATGATGTTGCCACTGCAGAACATTCTCCACCTCTCATGCCGGATGATGTTGCCACTGCAGAACGTTCTCCACCTCTCATGCCGGATGATGTTGCCACTGCAGAACATTCTCCACCGCTCAAGATGGATGATGTTGCCACTGCAGAACATTCTCCACCTCTCATGCCGGATGATGTTGCCACTGCAGAACATTCTCCACCTCTCATGCCGGATGATGTTGCCACTGCAGAACATTCTCCACCGCTCAAGATGGATGATGTTGCCACTGCAGAGCGTTCTCCACCTCTCATGCTGGATGATGTTGCCACTGCAGAACGTTCTCCACCTCTCATGCTGGATGATGTTGCCACTGCAGAACATTCTCCACCTCTCATGCCGGATGATGTTGCCACTGCAGAACATTCTCCACCTCTCATGCCGGATCATGTTGCCACTGCAGAACGTTGTACATGGCTAATGCTGGATGATGTTGCCACTGCAGAACGTTCTCCACCTCTCATACCGGATGATGTTGCCACTGCAGAACATTGTACACGGCTCATACCGGATTATGTTGCCACTGCAGAACGTTCTCCACCTCTCATGCTGGATGATGTTGCTACTGCAGAATGTTCTACACGGCTCATGCTGGATGATGTTGCCACTGCAGAACATTCTCCACCTCTCATGCTGGATGATGTTGCCACCGCAGAACGTTCTCTACCTCTCATGCCGGATGATGTTGCTGCTGCAGAACGTTCTACACGGCTGATGCTGGATGATGTTGCTACTGCAGAACGTTCTACACGGCTCATACCGGATGATGTTGCCACTGCAGAACGTTCTCCACCTCTCACGCTGGATGATGTTGCGACTGCAGAACGTTCTCCACCTCTCACGCTGGATGATGTTGCGACTGCAGAACGTTCGACACGGCTCACGCTGGCTGATGTTGCCGCTACAGAACGTTGTACATGGCTGATGCTGGATGATGTTGCCACTGCAGAACGTTCTCCACCTCTCATGCTGGATGATGTTGCCACTGCAGAACATTCTCCACCTCTCATGCCGGATGATGTTGCCACTGCAGAACATTCTCCACCGCTCAAGATGGATGATGTTGCCACTGCAGAACATTCTCCACCTCTCATGCCGGATGATGTTGCCACTGCAGAACGTTCTCCACCTCTCATGCCGGATGATGTTGCCACTGCAGAACATTCTCCACCGCTCAAGATGGATGATGTTGCCACTGCAGAACATTCTCCACCTCTCATGCCGGATGATGTTGCCACTGCAGAACGTTCTCCACCTCTCATGCCGGATGATGTTGCCACTGCAGAACATTCTCCACCGCTCAAGATGGATGATGTTGCCACTGCAGAACATTCTCCACCTCTCATGCCGGATCATGTTGCCACTGCAGAACGTTGTACATGGCTAATGCTGGATGATGTTGCCACTGCAGAACGTTCTCCACCTCTCATACCGGATGATGTTGCCACTGCAGAACATTGTACACGGCTCATACCGGATTATGTTGCCACTGCAGAACGTTCTCCACCTCTCATGCTGGATGATGTTGCTACTGCAGAATGTTCTACACGGCTCATGCTGGATGATATTGCCACTGCAGAACGTTCTCCACCTCTCATACTGGATGATGTTGCCACTGCAGAACATTGTACACGGCTCATACCGGATTATGTTGCCACTGCAGAACGTTCTACACGGCTCATGCTGGATGATGTTGCCACTGCAGAACGTTCTACACGGCTCATGCTGGATGATGTTGCCCCTGTAGAACATTCTCCACCTCTCATGCCGGATGATGTTGCCACTGCAGAACGTTCTCCACCGCTCAAGATGGATGATGTTGCCACTGCAGAACGTTGAACATGGCTAATGCTGGATGATGTTGCCACTGCAGAACGTTCTCCACCTCTCATACCGGATGATGTTGCCACTGCAGAACATTGTACACGGCTCATACCGGATTATGTTGCCACTGCAGAACGTTCTACACGGCTGATGCTGGATGATGTTGCTACTGCAGAACGTTCTACACGGCTCATGCTGGATGATGTTGCCACTGCAGAACGTTGTACACGGCTCACGCTGGATGATGCTGCTACTGCAGAACGTTCGACACGGCTCATGCTGGCTGATGTTGCCGCTACAGAACGTTGTACATGGCTGATGCTGGATGATGTTGCCACTGCAGAACGTTCTCCACCTCTCATGCTGGATGATGTTGCCACTGCAGAACATTCTCCACCTCTCATGCCGGATGATGTTGCCACTGCAGAACGTTCTCCACCGCTCAAGATGGATGATGTTGCCACTGCAGAACGTTGTACATGGCTAATGCTGGATGATGTTGCCACTGCAGAACGTTCTCCACCTCTCATACCGGATGATGTTGCCACTGCAGAACATTGTACACGGCTCATACCGGATTATGTTGCCACTGCAGAACGTTCTCCACCTCTCATGCTGGATGATGTTGCTACTGCAGAACGTTCTACACGGCTCATGCTGGATGATGTTGCCACTGCAGAACGTTGTACACGGCTCACGCTGGATGATGCTGCTACTGCAGAATGTTCGACACGGCTCATGCTGGCTGATGTTGCCGCTACAGAACGTTGTACATGGCTGATGCTGGATGATGTTGCCACTGCAGAACGTTCTCCACCTCTCATGCTGGATGATGTTGCCACTGCAGAACATTCTCCACCTCTCATGCCGGATGATGTTGCCACTGCAGAACGTTCTCCACCGCTCAAGATGGATGATGTTGCCACTGCAGAACGTTGTACATGGCTAATGCTGGATGATGTTGCCACTGCAGAACGTTCTCCACCTCTCATACCGGATGATGTTGCCACTGCAGAACATTGTACACGGCTCATACCGGATTATGTTGCCACTGCAGAACGTTCTCCACCTCTCATGCTGGATGATGTTGCTACTGCAGAACGTTCTACACGGCTCATGCTGGATGATGTTGCCACTGCAGAACGTTGTACACGGCTCATGCTGGATGATGTTGCCACTGCAGAACGTTCTCCACCTCTCATGCTGGATGATGTTACCGCTGCAGAACGTTCTCCACCTCTCATATCGGATGATGTTGCCACTGCATAACGTTCTCCATCTCTCATGCTGGATGATGTTGCTACTGCAGAACGTTCTACACGGCTTATGCTGGATGATGTTGCCACTGCAGAGCGTTCTCCACCTCTCATGCCGGATGATGTTGCTGCTGCAGAACGTTCTCCACCTCTCATGCTGGATGATGTTGCCACCGCAGAACGTTCTCTACCTCTCATGCCGGATGATGTTGCTGCTGCAGAACGTTCTACACGGCTGATGCTGGATGATGTTGCCACTGCAGAACGTTGTACACGGCTCAAGCTGGATGATGCTGCTACTGCAGAACGTTCTCCACCTCTCACGCTGGATGATGTTGCGACTGCAGAACGTTCGACACGGCTCACGCTGGCTGATGTTGCCGCTACAGAACGTTGTACATGGCTGATGCTGGATGATGTTGCCACTGCAGAACGTTCTCCACCTCTCATGCTGGATGATGTTGCCACTGCAGAACATTCTCCACCTCTCATGCCGGATGATGTTGCCACTGCAGAACGTTCTCCACCGCTCAAGATGGATGATGTTGCCACTGCAGAACGTTGTACATGGCTAATGCTGGATGATGTTGCCACTGCAGAACGTTCTCCACCTCTCATACCGGATGATGTTGCCACTGCAGAACATTCTCCACCTCTCATATCGGATGATGTTGCCACTGCAGAACGTTCTCCACCTCTCATGCAGGATGATGTTGCTACTGCAGAACGTTCTACACGGCTCATGCTGGATGATGTTGCCACTGCAGAACGTTGTACACGGCTCATGCTGGATGATGTTGCCACTGCAAAACGTTCTCCACCTCTCATGCCGGATGATGTTACCGCTGCAGAACGTTCTCCACCTCTCATATCGGATGATGTTGCCACTGCATAACGTTCTCCATATCTCATGCTGGATGATGTTGCTACTGCAGAACGTTCTACACGGCTTATGCTGGATGATGTTGCCACTGCAGAGCGTTCTCCACCTCTCATGCTGGATGATGTTGCCACTGCAGAATGTTCTCCACCTCTCAGGCTGGATAATGTTGCCCCTGCAGAACATTCTCCACCTCTCATGCCGGATGATGTTGCCACTGCAGAACGTTCTCCACCGCTCAAGATGGATGATGTTGCCACTGCAGAACGTTGTACATGGCTAATGCTGGATGATGTTGCCACTGCAGAACGTTCTCCACCTCTCCTACCGGATGATGTTGCCACTGCAGAACATTGTACACGGCTCATACCGGATTATGTTGCCACTGCAGAACGTTCTCCACCTCTCATGCTGGATGATGTTGCTACTGCAGAACGTTCTACACGGCTCATGCTGGATGATGTTGCCACTGCAGAACGTTGTACACGGCTCATGCTGGATGATGTTGCCACTGCAGAACATTCTCCACCTCTCATGCCGGATGATGTTACCGCTGCAGAACGTTCTCCACCTCTCATATCGGATGATTTTGCCACTGCAGAACGTTCTCCACCGCTCAAGATGGATGATGTCGCCACTGCAGAACGTTGTACATGGCTAATGCTGGATGATGTTGCCACTGCAGAACGTTCTCCACCTCTCATACCGGATGATGTTGCCACTGCAGAACATTCTCCACCTCTCATATCGGATGATGTTGCCACTGCAGAACGTTCTCCACCTCTCATGCTGGATGATGTTGCTACTGCAGAACGTTCTACACGGCTCATGCTGGATGATGTTGCCACTGCAGAACGTTGTACACGGCTCATGCTGGATGATGTTGCCACTGCAAAACGTTCTCCACCTCTCATGCCGGATGATGTTACCGCTGCAGAACGTTCTCCACCTCTCATATCGGATGATGTTGCCACTGCATAACGTTCTCCATCTCTCATGCTGGATGATGTTGCTACTGCAGAACATTCTACACGGCTTATGCTGGATGATGTTGCTACTGCAGAACGTTCTACACGGCTCATGCTGAATGATGTTTCTACTGCAGAACATTGTACACGGCTCATGCTGGATGATGTTGCCACTGAAGAACGTTCTCCACCTCTCATACCGGATGATGTTGCTGCTGCAGAACGTTCTCCACCTCTCATGCCAGATGATGTTGCTACTGCAGAACGTTCTACACGGCTCAGGCTGGATGATGTTGCCACTGCAGAACGTTCTCCACCTCTCATACCGGATGATGTTGCCACTGCAGAACGTTGTACACGGCTCATACTGGATTATGTTGCCACTGCAGAACGTTCTCCACCTCTCATGCTGGATGATGTTGACACTGCAGAACATTCTCCACCTCTCACGCTGGATGATGTTGCCGCTGCAGAACGTTCTCCACCACTCAAGATGGATGATCTTGCCACTGCAGAACGTTGTACATGGCTGATGCTGGATGATGTTGCCACTGCAGAACGTTCTCCACCTCTCATGCTGGATGATGTTGCTACTGCAGAACATTCTCCACCTCTCATGCCGGAACATGTTGCTACTGCAGAACGTTCTACATGGCTGATGCTGGATGATGTTGCCACTGCAGAACGTTCTACAAGGCTCATGCTGGATGATGTTGCCACTGCAGAACATTCTACACGGCTCATGCCGGATGATGTTGCCACTGCAGAACGTTCTCCACCTCTCATGCTGGATGATGTTGCGACTACAGAACGTTGTACATGGCTGATGCTGGATTATGTTGCCACTGCAGAACGTTCTCCACCTCTCATGCTGGATGATGTTGACACTGCAGAACATTCTCCACCTCTCACGCTGGATGATGTTGCCGCTGCAGAACGTTCTCCACCACTCAAGATGGATGATGTTGCCACTGCAGAACGTTGTACATGGCTGATGCTGGATGATGTTGCCACTGCAGAACGTTCTCCACCTCTCATGCTGGATGATGTTGCTACTGCAGAACATTCTCCACCTCTCATGCCGGATCATGTTGCTACTGCAGAACGTTCTACATGGCTGATGCTGGACGATGTTGCCACTGCAGAACGTTCTACAAGGCTCATGCTGGATGATGTTGCCACTGCAGAACATTCTATACGGCTCATGCCGGATGATGTTGCCACTGCAGAACGTTCTCCACCTCTCATGCTGGATGATGTTGCGACTACAGAACGTTCTACACGGCTCATGTCGGATGATGTTGCCACTGCAGAACGTTCTCCACCTCTCATGCTGGATGATGTTGCCACTGCAGAACGTTCTCCACCTCTCATGCCGGATGATGTTGCTGCTGCAGAACGTTGTACATGGCTGATGCTGGATGATGTTGCCACTGCAGAACGTTCTCCACCTCTCATACCGGATGATGTTGCCACTGCAGAACATTGTACACGGCTCATACCGGATTATGTTGCCACTGCAGAACGTTCTCCACCTCTCATGCTGGATGATGTTGCTACTGCAGAACATTCTCCACCTCTCATGCCGGATCATGTTGCTACTGCAGAACGTTCTACATGGCTGATGCTGGATGATGTTGCCACTGCAGAACGTTCTACAAGGCTCATGCTGGATGATTTTGCCACTGCAGAACATTCTACACGGCTCATGCCGGATGATGTTGCTACTGCAGAACGTTCTCCACCTCTCATGCTGGATGATGTTGCGACTACAGAACGTTCTACACGGCTCATGTCGGATGATGTTGCCACTGCAGAACGTTCTCCACCTCTCATGCTGGATGATGTTGCCACTGCAGAACGTTCTCCACCTCTCATGCCGGATGATGTTGCTGCTGCAGAACGTTGTACATGGCTGATGCTGGATGATGTTGCCACTGCAGAACGTTCTCCACCTCTCATACCGGATGATGTTGCCACTGCAGAACATTGTACACGGCTCATACCGGATTATGTTGCCACTGCAGAACGTTCTCCACCTCTCATGCTGGATGATGTTGCTACTGCAGAACGTTCTACACGGCTCATGCTGGATGATGTTGCCACTGCAGAACGTTGTACACGGCTCATGCTGGATGATGTTGCCACTGCAGAACGTTCTCCACCTCTCATGCCGGATGATGTTACCGCTGCAGAACGTTCTCCACCTCTCATATCGGATGATTTTGCCACTGCAGAACGTTCTCCATCTCTCATGCTGGATGATGTTGCTACTGCAGAACATTCTACACGGCTTATGCTGGATGATGTTGCTACTGCAGAACGTTCTACACGGCTCATGCTGAATGATGTTTCTACTGCAGAACATTGTACACGGCTCATGCTGGATGATGTTGCCACTGCAGAACGTTCTCCACCTCTCATACCGGATGATGTTGCTGCTGCAGAACGTTCTCCACCTCTCATGCCAGATGATGTTGCTACTGCAGAATGTTCTACACGGCTCAGGCTGGATGATGTTGCCACTGCAGAACGTTCTCCACCTCTCATACCGGATGATGTTGCCACTGCAGAACGTTGTACACGGCTCATACTGGATTATGTTGCCACTGCAGAACGTTCTCCACCTCTCATGCTGGATGATGTTGACACTGCAGAACGTTCTCCACCACTCAAGATGGATGATGTTGCCACTGCAGAACGTTGTACATGGCTGATGCTGGATGATGTTGCCACTGCAGAACGTTCTCCACCTCTCATGCTGGATGATGTTGCTACTGCAGAACATTCTCCACCTCTCATGCCGGATCATGTTGCTACTGCAGAACGTTCTACATGGCTGATGCTGGATGATGTTGCCACTGCAGAACGTTCTACAAGGCTCATGCTGGATGATGTTGCCACTGCAGAACATTCTACACGGCTCATGCCGGATGATGTTGCCACTGCAGAACGTTCTCCACCTCTCATGCTGGATGATGTTGCGACTACAGAACGTTCTACACGGCTCATGTCGGATGATGTTGCCACTGCAGAACGTTCTCCACCTCTCATGCTGGATGATGTTGCCACTGCAGAACGTTCTCCACCTCTCATGCCGTATGATGTTGCTGCTGCAGAACGTTGTACATGGCTGATGCTGGATTATGTTGCCACTGCAGAACGTTCTCCACCTCTCCTGCTGGATGATGTTGACACTGCAGAACATTGTCCACCTCTCACGCTGGATGATGTTGCCGCTGCAGAACGTTCTCCACCACTCAAGATGGATGATGTTGCCACTGCAGAACGTTGTACATGGCTGATGCTGGATGATGTTGCCACTGCAGAACGTTCTCCACCTCTCATGCTGGATGATGTTGCTACTGCAGAACATTCTCCACCTCTCATGCCGGATCATGTTGCTACTGCAGAACGTTCTACATGGCTGATGCTGGATGATGTTGCCACTGCAGAACGTTCTACACGGCTCATGCCGGATGATGTTGCCACTGCAGAACGTTCTACACGGCTCATGCTGGATGATTTTGCCACTGCAGAACATTCTACACGGCTCATGCCGGATGATGTTGCCACTGCAGAACGTTCTCCACCTCTCATGCTGGATGATGTTGCGACTACAGAACGTTCTACACGGCTCATGTCGGATGATGTTGCCACTGCAGAACGTTCTCCACCTCTCATGCTGGATGATGTTGCCACTGCAGAACGTTCTCCACCTCTCATGCCGGATGATGTTGCCACTGCAGAACGTTCTCCACCTCTCATATCGGATGATGTTGCCACTGCAGTGGCAACATCATCCAGCATCAGCCATGTACAACGTTCTGCAGCAGCAACATCATCCGGCATGAGAGGTGGAGAACGTTCTGCAGTGGCAACATCATCCAGCATGAGAGGTGGAGAACGTTCTGCAGTGGCAACATCATCCGACATGAGCCGTGTAGAACGTTCTGTAGTCGCAACATCATCCAGCATGAGAGGTGGAGAACGTTCTGCAGTGGCAACATCATCCGGCATGAGCCGTGTAGAATGTTCTGCAGTGGCAAAATCATCCAGCATGAGCCGTGTACAACGTTCTGCAGTGGCAACATCATCCAGCATGAGAGGTGGAGAACGTTCTGCAGTGGCAACATCATCCAGCATGAGAGGTGGAGAACGTTCTGCAGTGGCAACATCATCCAGCATGAGAGGTGGAGAACGTTCTGCAGTGGCAACATCATCCAGCATGAGAGGTGGAGAACGTTCTGCAGTGGCAACATCATCCAGCATGAGCCATGTACAACGTTCTGCAGTGGCAACATCATCCAGCATGAGAGGTGGAGAACGTTCTGCAGTGGCAACATCATCCAGCATGAGAGGTGGAGAACGTTCTGCAGTGGCAACATCATCCAGCATGAGAGGTGGAGAACGTTCTGCAGTGGCAACATCATCCAGCATGAGCCATGTACAACGTTCTGCAGTGGCAACATCATCCGGCATGAGAGGTGGAGAACGTTCTGCAGTGGCAACATCATCCGGCATGAGCTGTGTACAACGTTCTGCAGTGGCAAAATCATCCAGCATGAGAGGTGGAGAACGTTCTGCAGTGGCAACATCATCCAGCATGAGCCGTGTACAACGTTCTGCAGTGGCAACATCATCCAGCGTGAGCCATGTAGAACGTTCTGCTGTGGCAACATCATCCAGCGTGAGAGGTGGAGAACGTTCTGCAGTGGCAACATCATCCAACATGAGCCATGTAGAACGTTCTGCTGTGGCAACATCATCCAGCGTGAGAGGTGTAAGACGTTCTGCAGTGGCAACATCATCCAACATGAGCCATGTAGAACATTCTGCTGTGGCAACATCATCCAGCGTGAGAGGTGGAGAATGTTCTGCAGTGGCAACATCATCCGGCGTGAGAGGTGTAGAACGTTCTGCAGTGGCAACATCATACAACATGAGCCGTGTAGAACGTTCTGCAGTGGCAACATCATCCGGCATGAGAGGTGGAGAACGTTCTGCAGTGGCAACATCATCCAGCATGAGAGGTGGAGAACGTTCTGCAGTGGCAACATCATCCGGCATGAGCTGTGTACAACGTTCTGCAGTGGCAAAATCATCCGGCATGAGAGGTGGAGAACGTTCTGCAGTGGCAACATCATCCAACATGAGCCATGTAGAACGTTCTGCTGTGGCAACATCATCCAGCGTGAGAGGTGTAAGACGTTCTGCAGTGGCAACATCATCCAACATGAGCCATGTAGAACATTCTGCTGTGGCAACATCATCCAGCGTGAGAGGTGGAGAATGTTCTGCAGTGGCAACATCATCCGGCGTGAGAGGTGTAGAACGTTCTGCAGTGGCAACATCATACAACATGAGCCGTGTAGAACGTTCTGCAGTGGCAACATCATCCGGCATGAGAGGTGGAGAACGTTCTGCAGTGGCAACATCATCCAGCATGAGAGGTGGAGAACGTTCTGCAGTGGCAACATCATCCGGCATGAGCTGTGTACAACGTTCTGCAGTGGCAAAATCATCCAGCGTGAGAGGTGGAGAACGTTCTGCAGTGGCGACATCATCCGGTAAGAGAGGTGGAGAACGTTCTGCAGCAGCAACATCATCCGGTAAGAGAGGTGGAGAACGTTCTGCAGCAGCAACATCATCCGGTATGAGAGGTGGAGAACGTTCTGCAGTGGCAACATCATCCAGCATGAGCCGTGTACAACGTTCTGCAGTGGCAACATCATCCAGCGTGAGCCATGTAGAACGTTCTGCTGTGGCAACATCATCCAGCGTGAGAGGTGGAGAACGTTCTGCAGTAGCAACATCATCCAGCGTGAGAGGTGGAGAACGTTCTGCAGTGGCAACATCATCTGGCGTGAGAGGTGGAGAACGTTCTGCAGTAGCAACATCATCCAGCGTGAGAGGTGGAGAACGTTCTGCAGTGGCAACATCATCCAGCGTGAGAGGTGGAGAACGTTCTGCAGTAGCAACATCATCTGGCGTGAGAGGTGTTATTTTAGTGTTTGTATATTTTAGTAGTTGTATCTTTATTAAAGGAACCAACAAAGCAATATTCTTTCTTTAATATTTGAAACAATCATGTCAATTTAGTTTTTAGCCTCCATGTGTTTGATCGTGTTGCAGCAACGCAGTTGCTCGGGAGCAAATTAAACACATTTGAAGACAACGGTCAGGATTTACTGCTGCAGTTCCTGGTTTGTCCTGCAGGAGGCGACAAGGTTCCAAAGTACATTTAACATTTAACAACACCCAGTGACTGAAGGTGTTTCAGGCTGTGGTGAAACTGGAACCTGATTTTTAATATATGGAAATGATGAATGAGTGAATGATTCTATTTTGTAAAGACTCAACAGATAAACGAAAGTCTGACACATAAAACCATGAGATTTCATTCAAACACTGAAACACACGAGTTCTCTTATATTTCATCATGTGCCAAAGTTCTTTACAATTTCTACTTTAATACATTGAGGAAACTTCTTGAATGAAGTTTAAACGTCATGGAGTCTGTTTGGTTCAGTTTTGACTGAAGGATGTCACTTGTTAAAAAGGTGCTTTTTAATCAGTAATAATATTAAATCATCGGATTTTAATAAATTCAGCTCATTGAATAAACTGAAAGTTGTGATTGTGGTTCTACTCCAATAAACTGATTTTATTGATATTAAAGGGACTGAAACTAAAGTGTTAGTTCAGTTTCTTATGATGAACGGAGGAGAAAAGAAGAAGGGAGGTTTGTCACTTTCATCCTTTTATTCAGAGAATTCACAGCCCTCGTGGGGTTTTGAAGCTCATCCCGACGGTCGGCTGAGTGACCTGAAGGTTTGAAAGACCCCCGAAGTCCTGCAGGCAGAAGGAAGGAAACACCATTAATCACTTATTAACCACAGAATCCACAGTTTTTACTAATGTGCTGCAACAAATTCATTCATTTATTTCACAGAATTATTTTAAAACCGAGATCATTTGTCGAAGCAGCAGCTTTCTCTTCGTCAAACTCAAAACAAGGACTGAAACTACAACATAGAGCCGAATCAAATAGAATCAGACCCTGCAGTGACATTCCGCCACCGTTTGCTATTGAAGTCCCACGAGTGTGAAAACCTGAGAACACAAATGTTTGTGAAGCGACAAACGTGAGGCTCGTCCTCCGAGGACCAACGTCCATGTGTCTCCATTCCTCTCCACCCGTCTCCACTAGTCTCAGCTTGTCTCAGCTCGTCTCCACCCGTCTCCGCTCGTCTCCACCCGTCTCCGCTCGTCTCCACTAGTCTCAGCTCGTCTCCACTAGTCTCACTCGTCTCCACTAGTCTCCACTAGTCTCAGCTCGTCTCCACTAGTCTCAGCTCGTCTTCACTAGTCTCAGCTCGTCTCCACCAGTCTCAGCTCATCTCCACCAGTCTCAGCTCGTCTCCACCAGTCTCAGCTCGTCTCAACTCGTCTCCACTAGTCTCAGCTCGTCTCCACTAGTCTCAGCTCGTCTCAACTCGTCTCCACTAGTCTCCACTAGTCTCAGCTCATCTCCACTAGTCTCAGCTCGTCTTCACTAGTCTCAGCTCGTCTCCACTAGTCTCAGCTCGTCTCAACTCGTCTTCACTAGTCTCAGCTCGTCTTCACTAGTCTCAGCTCGTCTTCACTAGTCTCAGCTCGTCTCAACTCGTCTCAGCTCGTCTCAACTCGTCTCAGCTCGTCTCCACTAGTCTCAGCTCGTCTCCACTAGTCTCAACTCGTCTCCACTCACCAGCATCTTCAGCATCTCCTTGGTGTCGGGGTCGACCTCGATAAGCTCCTGGTCCAGAGCAGAAATCTGCACAACAACAACAACAAGAAGAAGACAACGTCAGCAGAGGACGATGGAAACACCAGAGGAAGAAGAGGAGGAAGAGGAGGAGAGCACCGACCTCGGGGACGTAGTTGTCCCTCCTCTCTCGCTCCTCCTCCTGCAGCTTGATGGAGATTCCTCTGATGGGACCGCGCTGGATCCTCTTCATCAGGTGTGTGACGTAGCTGAGAAACAATCATCTGGTCATTCACATCGTTTATCTCAGCTTCCAAAAACATCCAAGCTTCAAAACAAGTATCGCATGTCGTGAGACCGGCACAGATCTGAAACATGGCGGAGGGAGCATCATGGCTCAGGGCTGCCTGGACAGGGGGTCGTTATGAAGAGGGGAAATTAATATGGAAGGTTCAACACCCAGAGGAGATTTTAACTGAACTCCGCGGCGCTTTGTGCCACTTATAGGAAGTTAGCATGTTGCTAATTAAACTCCTGAAGCTTTTTCCTTCAACAGAGTGGAAGCAGATGTTTTGAAATCGTTACGATGAGCCGCGTCATCTCCTCAGAACTGGCGGGAAAACAATGTTGACGTGTCAAATTAGCATTAGCACGGCTCGCTAGTCAGTTTCTGACATCAGAACCTGAACAAGCTTCAGTCCTTTAGCCACCGCCGTCTCTCAGTTTGAAAATAGATTCTAAAACATCTTTTCTTTCTTCGACATCATGGAAACACACACAGCTTCATTCACGTCTCGTGAAGAAATGCAAAATATCCGAAGCTCGATCCTCCTGAAGCAACAGTTTCAAAAAGTGAACCTGCAGAAATCCTCCGCTTCTCTTCAACTTCCTGCTTCCAACACGTCGACTGAGACGAAATCTTCCTCTCCTGCTTGATTGATTTATTTATTCCACCGAGTGACTCCAGGAAATACTTTTCTGTATTGGCGAGTTAAAACGAGCTACTGTACCTTTAAGAGTTAATTCACCTTTAAACGACAGGAACACTGAACCACTGCATTGATCTCTCTTTCTAACGAGATATTTCACTCCGTCATGCTGAAGGTCAAACTCACAGCAACCGGATCAAACTCCAGTCTCTCACACACACATACTAACACACACATACTAACACACACACACACACACTCACCCTGCGATCTTGTTGCGCAGCGGCTTGCTGGGGATGATGGCGATCTCCTCGCACACCCTCTTGTTGGTGTGGAAGTCATTGCCCAGGCGTGTGTAGTATTTCTCGATGATGACCCTGGCGGCCTTCTTGACGGTCTTTGTCCTGACGCGACCCTGCGGAGACGACGGAGACAGACACGACCTTCAGCGTCCACAAACGAGACGTCGTTACGGGTTCACAGACAAACGATCTGTTTTTCTCCTCACGAGTGGCTCCACTGTGATCACTGACTGCTAATGTGTGTCTGAGTGGTTGTATCGTTGGCTGTTACCGTGGCAACAATCAAACTGGGTGTCCTTTCCGACCTCGCCATTGTTGTTTGTGTGCATGTGTGTGCTTTTATTATCACAACAACTCGTGGACTGGCACATTGTGACTGTCGTTTATGTATAAATTGACAACTTAAATAAAAGTTTCCATGTAAATGCAAAACGTTTCTGAAATGAAAATCTCTGCATTGTTGTGTAAACAAGGTATGTGCAACAAGTCAGAATAGGACAAACTAGCAGACACTAAACCTGAAACAGGGAGGAAAACAAAAATGACATGTTTTGAGTTCAGTATTGCTAAATTCGTAACGGTGCAAACTGAAGTAGACAATTTAAATTATTGTTTTTCGCCACTCTGAAACTGAATCATAACTTACTCCAACTTTAAATGTGTGAACACGTTTAGAAAGTAAACTTTAAGGCAACAAATTCCAATGACACTGCTGAAAACCAGAGAAATAACTTGAAAGCTAAAAGAAAACGGATTTAAAAAGGGATGTCAAACAAATTCAATCCATAAAATCGCTGCAATATTGATCCTGATTAAAGCTTATCGGATTTTGAGGATTGCAAAGTTCGCGGCAGTGAAACTGGTAATTAAACTTCAGTCTCCTTGTGCAATTAACAAATATAAATCCTGTTGTTTTTTTTAAACGAATGACATTAAAGACAGTGTCCGGACTTCACTCTTAGCTCCGTTAGCCGGTGATACTTTCAAACTTCTGTACGTGAAACACTGTCATCGTTATTAAAAACTCACAGTTTGCGCACTTGTGAGTCGCCCTGGTGCAGATTAATGCTTCAACCCGCTGCGGGGACCGACGCAGCGGGAGGATTGAGAAGGATTGTGAGGGAAACTGAAGTGCAGCGTTCGGCTGAGTTACCCACCATGTTGGCTCGGACCGGTGGAAGAGAACCAGCATCCGGTCACACCGGAAGTTTATACAGCGGCAGGCGGCGGCGCGGCAGAGAGCGCCGCGGAGGGACGCGCCCTCCAGCGACCGGAGGACGGAACTGCACATGAAGAAACGCAGAATTTCCAGACCTCTGCTCACTTATAAATCATAAAATCTTAAAGGCAGGTGCTGATGGCAATAAAGTAAATTATAATAGATGCAAAAATACTTTTTACTTTTTTCACAAAACAAGAATCTAAAATTACTGACTGTGCAGTAGAGGAAAGCTCATATAAAGTCCTATCCATCAATAAACATTAACAAAACTAAAAATAATAAGAAATAACGTGCCGAGAAAACAACTGGGTGAATAAAAACGGTCACCTAAACCACAAATCCTGTCCTGATTCTCCTGCCCAGAATCAGTGGACATGAGATGATTGACTATTTTTTTTAGCAAAAAACACTATTTAAATGATTTGTCTCTGGAGTTCCAGAGTTTGGGTCCACTAAATTTAATAAAAAGTTGGTGCTTGGGGATTAACTTCCATATCTTTTAATAAAATCTTTATTCTGTATTAACAATTAAGCCCAGTTGGATGTTGATGTGAATATTTTGAAGAGTTTAAAGTCAAAACGTCATCAATAAATCATTTCTAATTAATAACTATAATCAGTTAAGATTTTTCATGGATTAATGTTTAATTGAACCATTTCAACAAAAAAATCCAAATCAAACCCCAGAATAAGTCACACAATCATCCCACAAGGTGGAGAGATTTTTTTTTTTTTATTGTACATAAAAAAGGGTGCAAACTGGAGTTTCCCTTTAGGTGTGGAGGGAATAAAAAGTGATTCTTATAAGGTTCATGATGTGTGACATATTGTATAATAATGAATCCAAGGAGGGGAGAGAAAAAACAAAACAAAAACAAAACTAACCGAGGCATCTCAGATTAAAAAAAAAGTAAAGAAAAAGGCCTTTTACCATCCTGCAACTTAAAAACATGAAACCATAAAAAGAAGAAATGTGGGACCTTCATTCTTGAAGCCCTTGAACTAACTCATTCAAATACATTTTCTGAAGTGACATTCATTTTGAACACAATAATATCTATTTACAGTTTTAAGATTCCTCTTAATCATAGCTCTAATAAAAACAATAATAATAAAAAAAAAAAACGCTGAGGGGAGGATAAACTTTTGGAGCTGTACAAAGTGATTTTCCACAGAAAAATAATCAAAAGAATACGTTTTTATACGGACACCCCCCCCCCCCCCCACAAAAAAAGAAAATAAAAACAAAAAAAACGAAAACCCAGGACAATTGTGAACTCTGTACAATTTACAGTTTTCAAATAATCATCACAATATTGCAGTAAAAGTCGCCCCACACCTCTCCCTCAAAGGAAAAGATACAGTAAATCCAACACAAGTCTACAGTACAGCAACCAGGAGGAAAAAGTGCCAGAGAACCCAGAAGAACTCGGGTTCCTCCAGAAAATAAAAAAAAAAAAACCCCAAAAACAAACCGACAGGGACGATTCAGGAAAAAAACAAAAAAACAAAAACACTTTTACTGAGACTCGGCAACACTTTCCCGGTACGAGCTTCTCCCACCAAATGACACAAAGTGGAATGGTCGGAAAGAAAGAGGAGAAGAAGTGAAGAACATTCAGGTCTTCCTGGCACAGGTGAAAGGCGAGAGTCTGGAGATCATTCCATCATTTCATCAAACCCGAGAGGGAAAGCTGGAGGCCGGCGGTGCTGCGTTCCAGCTGCCGGGAACTGGGAAATTCCCAGAACCGTGAAGTTCCTCCTCTCTAATGGAGGAAAATATAGATTTGTGTTGCAACGTCAAGCAAAGACGTGTTTTTTTTTTTTTTTATTTGAATTTTGACCGACGTCTCTACGGATCGAGAACATAAGAAAAGTGAAAATCTAATTTATATTTAATGTGATAATCATGGAGTGCTTATAAGAAAAGTAAAAACAGAAAATTTTTTTTTTTTTGTCAAGCTTCAGAGAAATTAAAAAAGTTTTTTTTTGAAATATGTATTTTTAAGGACATAAACATTACAGGCATTAAAATACACAAACGCTTTGAAGTCATTAAAAATGACTATACTACTTAAGCAGTTTTACCAATTTCTTCCATTTAATGCATGTTGGATAATTTAGTCATTTAAAGCTGCTGTGACAGTTAAAGCAGCTTTAGCTCCATTCACAATTTTAGTATTTTGACTGATTTCAGCCTTTTTCATGTATTTTCATAAAGTAGTTTTAACCATTTCAGCCTTTTTCACGTATTTTCATGGAGTGATTTTAACCGTTTCGTCCGTTCTTGCTGCAGCAGGGAGGGTTTGAGCGATTTAGCGTGATGCACTAAAAAAAAAAAAAAAAAAACGTAAACGATTTTCTGAACGTTCCCCGGAGCGACATGCAGCTTTCAGACTTTCAGCTCCGAGTGAAAGAGTCCAGAGGACAGAAGCAACTGGGAAGCAGCACCGCCTGCTGGCGAGACGTCTGGACGACGTCTGTCGGAGGCGAAGCGTCAAGAGAATCGGGCGCCGGCGGCTCGTCGCCCTCCGGCCCCACTCCGGCCCCACTCCGGCCCCACTCCGGCCCCACTCCGGCCCCACTCCGGCCCCACTCGCCCAACGACGAACCACCAAGGACATAAACAAGGAAACAAAAGGTCCCATAGAGTTTCATATTCAAGTACTTTTGAAAACACAATAACTTAAGACACGCCCCCTCCTCCTTCCTCCTCCTCCTCTTCCTCCTCCCCCGGGAAGGTGTGTGTGTATGTGTGTGTGTGTGTGTGTGTTTATGTGTGTGTGTGTGAGTGTGAAGAATAAACTATAAAGGCTATACAGTGTAAACACACAGAACAAGCAGGTTTACATACTGATTCATCGATAACTTGAAACATCTACAACACTGTGTTTCTAAAGATGAAGCCGAGCCGCTCAGACCCGTGTGTGTGTGTGTGTGTGTGTGTGTGTGTGTGTGTGTGCAGGGGTGGGGGAGGGGCAAATGGCACAATAAGGGTGTTTTTTTTTTTTAAGGGAGAAATCATTTGAGAGCGTGCTGCCCCCTGTAGGGAGGGCCGAGCACTGCAGGCAGCTACAAAATAAAGTCAGAAGCACGTTTAGAGTCCAGCACTAAGAAGGCGGGGTCTCGTCTGGGGGGGGGGGGGGGGGGGGGGGGGGGGGGAGGTGGAGGGGGGGGGGGGTGTAGTGCAGTCGTGGTGTCAAGCTTCTTTTTTTTCACACCTTCGCTTTCCCCACAAAAAAACATGGCTATTTGGAATGGAGAACAAAAAATGGAGAACAAAAAAAACACAAATTCACATTAGCAGTAAGACGTAAATTGAAATTTAAAAAAAAATAAAAAAATTCCTCTCAGTTTGGAGGAAAGGTGACGTATGGAGGAGATTGTTTCAAGGCGGTCCTCCGTGACACTGAAGAAAAGCTAAATGTTGTGGACATGGGAGGGGGAGGAGGAGGAAGAGGAAGAGGAGGAAGAGGAGGAGGAAGGGGACACACGAGGGAGAACAACATCTGGAACACATTAAATCACACCAAACTTCACATTTGGCATTGCTTTTCTCAAAGGAATACATCTTCAGTGTGCGAGTGGAAGTCATTAACTGCTCTGCGAGTGTCGCTGGGAACCTTTTGGCCTTTTAATATACAGGCGAGACCAAAACCCCCCCTATCCCCCCCCTCCCCCCACCCCCCCCCAGCCGCCATGCTGCTGGCTGGTCAGCCACTCGGGGTTAAGGCATCGGACAGAAGCGTTTCAGAGGCTCTCACACCGGCTCCTCCCGTCAGTCGTCCTCCATTATTATTATTATTATTAACATCATTATTATTACAGGATCACAAGCATTTACCCCCCCTCCCCCCCTCCCCCCCTCCTCCCCCACCCTCCCCAACACACCGCTCAAGTTTTGGTCATCCGGTTTAAAATCCCAAACTGCAATTTCCTTCCCATGCACATGACAGAATATAGAAATGCTCCTCCGTCCATACATTCAGTGTGTATGTCTTAGAATTAGTAGGAAAAACAAACAAAAAAAAACAAACTGGTGGCAAATAAAGAGATAAATAGCATAAATATCTTTTTTTTTTGTTGTTTTTGTTTTTTTCTTCTGCCGGGTTTCGACCCCGTTTGTAAGCATCAGGTCGCCGCTCATCATCACAAAGACAACAGGAGCCAAAAAAAAAAAAAAAAAAAAAGTCGAGTAGTGTGTGTGTGTGTGTGTGTGTGTGTGGAGCAGAGATCCTCCTCAGAGAGCAGTGCAGGAGGCGTCTGGTCCAGTCGGGCCTCGCCCAGGAGAAGAGGACAGAATGAAAAGTGCAGCAAGGCGGCTGGCGGCCCGGTGAGGGAGGAGGCGTGACGCCGCCGCCGCCGCCATGACGCCGCCTCCTCCTCCTCCTCCTCCTCCTCCTCCACCTCCTCCTCCGGGTTTACATTCAGTTCCACGGCAGGAAACACCGAGAGGAGGCTCCGCGTCAACATGAGTCAGCAAACCAACCCGGGGGGGCCGAAACCACTGGAGCTTCATAGGAGGAGAGATGGAAGGAAAAAAAACAAACAAACAAAAAAAAACGACTCGGCTCTTTGTGAAAAGAACCCGGAGCAAAAAAACAAAACAAAAACAAAAGCTTCTCCTCGGCGCAGCCGGAGTGAAAAGGTTCCCCGTCCGGCAGACGGAGCCGCCAAACGTCCCGCCGGAGGAGAGGTGGAGGGAAGAACAAAAAAAAAAAAAAAAGGGGGGGGGGGTCTCCTGTGGAAAGCGTCTTGTAACGGCGTCGACAATCCATTCCAACAGTCCAGTCCGGGTCTTGCCGCCTCCTCCTGAACCGGGACGTATGGATTAGTGAACCACGGTGGACAGAGCCGGACGCGCCAGGCTTCTCGCTGCGCCGGGATCATTTGTGCCTCGGCGTGTTCTTCTTCCGTTTTCGCTTGAAGAAGCAGCAGCACCTGCGGACAGAGGCGGAGGGTGGAAGTCAGCGGGCGGGCGAGAGAGAGAGAGAGAGAGAGAGAGAGAGAGAGAGAGGGGGAGGGAACAAACAAACACAAACGGCCTCCGATCGGCGAGTTAGAAACGACGACGTGTCACACGACAACGCTGCTCCGAGACGCTTAAAAAGTGTTAAAAGAAAAGAAAAAAAAAAGGCTACCATGGTGGAACGATTTTTTTTTTTTTTAAACGCGCAGACTCCGTCTCCATGGAAACGGGGATAACGCAACTTTTCGGAGACGCTCCGACTCCTCAGGAACGCTGCTGCTGCACACCAACCTAGTTACTAGTTACTAGTAGAGGAGACAGTAACGGTGACGTTTCCTCCGCAGCGTCGTGACGCACGCTTTATTTTATCGTTGACAGTCGCCGTAATAACAATAATAATAATAATAATAATAATAATAATTTAACTCGGTCATCTACTCATATTGTTAATGTTAATAATGTGTTATGTTACAAAAAACCCCACCAGCACTACCCGGTGGCCCGGCATGCTAACTACATCGTTTTCCTGCCGTTTCCATGGAAACCGATATAGTTTTGAAAACGTTGCCGTGTGAACGTGGAACTTTTTCTGAACTGGTGCTCTTTTTCACTTTAAACATGACGGTGTGAACGAGGTCTTGGTTCTTCTGACGGTGAGACTTTAGTAGAAGTGAAGCGACGGTCATGCTTCCTCACACACACACACACACAGACAACACACACACACACTTTTGTGTGTGTGTGTGTGGGGGGGGAACAAACAAAAAGATGGAGCAGTGCACACAGAGCACGGGACACGGTGAGTCTGGACGGGCCGTTAACACACACACACACACACACACACACACACACACACACACACACACACACACACACACACACACACACACACACACACACACACACACACACACACACACACACACACACACACACACACACACACACACACACACACACACACACACACACACTTGAAGGATGCACCATGCAGTCACAAGTTAAAACCTTCAAGGTAAACAAGTTAGATTTCAGCCATGAATTCTCCTGGAATTACAAGATTCAGACTTAAACTTAGCTTGTAATTCGTGTCTCTATCTAACTTTGCTTTAAAGCTTCATTATGTCTTGTTTCTGTTTGTTTTTCTCTGTCGAAAACAACTTAGAATAAATAGCCCGTCTTGTAAACACCACTGAAGTGAGGCTAATGAGTGAAAAACATGTGTAGCAATGAAACAACTACAGAAGTTGTGTTTTGGGCGACATTTCACTGTATTTTACATAATTAAAATTGGCATTGTGTTGAGATTATAGCTATTTTCATCAGTAATTGTTCAGTTTTGTAAAAAAAGACATTTTCCTCACAGAAAAACGTAAAAGTTTAAATGTAAATATAGATATTTCTGGCACTATTTGACCACTGGAGATAAAATCGGGCTTCATGTGGCTCCTGTACTATAAAGTGTCTGCTGCAGTGACTCACTACTGCCACCCGGTGCACAAAGTGTGCATTGTTTAAATCTCACACTGGTTCTGTTGCTGCTTGTTAAGGTAACATGAGTCAGTGGTGAAAAGGGCAGGGTGTTGATGGTGAAAGCAGCCGGCGGGGGGGGGGGGGGGGGGGGGGGGGGGGGGGTAAGACGGCTGTACCAGTGAGAGTCTGGTTAATCTGTTAAAACAAAACACAACTCCACCGGGCCCAGCCTCGGCTGGTCCGCTCCCTGTCCCATGAGACGGACGTGGACGAGCAGAGAGGGACTCACCACAGGTTGAGCATTTTCACGCAGCTACAGAAGAAGAAGAAGAGGAGGAGGAGGAGAAAGAGAGGGCGCAGAGAGAAAAGAGAGAGAGATAGATTAATACAGCGGGACCGAGGTGGCGGGGCTGGACTCATGCCGACAGACATGCAACACACAGACATGGACGACGGGACACGTGTGGACGGGGGGGGGGGGGGGGGGGTCAGAGGAGGACAGGGTCTCCTGGAATCACAGAGAAAAGAGGACGATGCAGCTCGCTGACATTTACTACAATCTGTGTTTTTAAAGGCGGGACGCTCGACATGTCCGAATGTGTTTTTTATTAACAGGTGCATTTTTTTTTTAACATTCCTCAGTGTCAAACTCGGAATAAATTAATCCTTTGAGGGAAACAGTGGAAAAAAAAACAACCATGAAAAGAAAGAAGCTGCAGTTAATCCTCCTACGGTTACTACCTTTAAACCAGCGCTCAAATAAAACTGAATGCACCAGATAAATGTTTTTTTTTTTTACCATCACAGCAACCGAGTGTTGAATATAAACAAGATTAACACATGAGATCATTGTCGCCTGTATCAGTGCGTCCCTACTACACACACACAAAGAGATTTTGTATTTTAGTGATTAATACGTTAGTGAATTAAAACTAGGTGGTGTGATCCCCGTTCCTGTGGCTCATTAAAGCTCAGTTATGTTCCACCATTAAATCTGCATTTCTGTTGAAACAACAAAGGAAGCAGTCCCACCAGTTGAGAAATTAAGAGCGTTGGAGGAGCGTCAGTGTGACGCCTCGAGGTGTCAAACAGCCTCTTTCTCAACATCGACGATGACGTGAGGACGAGGATGTGATTTATGCTGGAGAAACGAGCCTCATGTGGCTCAAGGGCTGGAATCAGTCGCTACATGTTTGAAGATGTGTGTCGACAATGTGAGTGTTTCTGTGTTCGTTGGGAAATCTACCTTTGTTTTTTATGTCAGATTTACATTTACAAATGCTTCATATGAAAACGTTGTACAAACGGAGCCTAAAACCACATTTGATCTATATTTAAATCCCGGATATGATTGAAGGAAGCGCTGATGCAAAGTGACTCGTCAGGGTTTCATTTAGCCGCTCTAATGCCCAGGGCACATGCTACAACCTTCTTCTTCTTTTTTTTTTTTTTTTAAATCTAGGTCTGCTTTACATTACAGCAACGTCTTAATATAGTTGTTTTTTTCTCTGATATGTGCAAATCTAATTTTAGAACCTCAGAGCAGAAGAGGCCCCGGGGCCTCAAGCTGATGTGTGGTGGTTCTCTGGAGGGCCTCCGCCCCGCAGGTTGGAAAACCACAGTTTGATGGCGTCACATTATATTCGATGATAGATTTTGAAACTGGACCTGATTTAGGGTACAACCACACCACGAAAAAAACAAAAACAAAACCCCGATCTCCCCAGCCCTTTCCCAAAAGATTCCGTCCACACGTCTCTATGAACTCGACTCAACACGAGGCTTCAGGACTTGTAGTACACATGCCTGGCCTCTAGAGGCGCTGTGACTCAACAAACACACCACAACTTTAGCAGTAGATTCATGCTCATAAACCTCTATATCAGGGGCGTCAAACTCATTTCAGTTGAGGGGCCACATCCACCTGATCTGACCTCTGGAGGCCAAACAAGTCAAATATAACATGTTAAACTGCAGATATGGACAAATGTCAAAGTCTTTCCTTCTTTTGATCCTTTTCTAACTGCAAGAATTTGCCAGTCTATTCTGAAATATACATATTAAAGGAAATCAGATATTATATTTGCAAAAAGAACCCCAATCAGCTGTATCTGCATATTGTATATTTATTCATGATTGAGTTTTCGTGTCTAAAGTATCACTTCACATAAGTTGGACTCATTGCTTTATTGTGAAAGGCATTGCATTATATGACCTCCACAGACGTATTAATGTCGGGGGTCAAATTCTGACCAAGGGCGGTTTTGAATGTCATTTTTGCCAATCTAGTGTTTTTAGATCAGCTTCTTGTCAGTTTTCATTTTTATACTTTAAAAAATAAAAATCACATGGCGGCCGGATTAGATCCTCTGGCGGGCCGCTGTTTGACACCCCTGCTCTATATAATTCTAGTTCTATAGGTCTATGGTCCTCCTGCTGCTAGCGGCAGTAGCTTCTGCAGCTCCACCGGAGCTTGTTGTCCCTGATTGTTGTGGTTATTTGATGACATCACAGACCGTGGTGGGGGGGGACGATTACCTCATCTTTTTTCCACAGATGATCGTTTTTGCCGACAAGCCGGGGTTTTAGAATTTCCCCAGTTTCCTGGTGTGGACGGACCCTTATTCATCAGACTGTTACTAAATCTGCCTCAAAATTCCACGTGTAAATCTTTTCTAACACCTCGTGCAACAGGCTCTAATGGGATTGTTAGTCTTGGTCTTTGCACGTGAAAGAGAAGACGAGGAGCCGCCCGATCGCGGCTCATTAAATTTAAAAGCGTTTGCCCGAAAGGCGAAACATGACGTGAATCACACCAGAGCAGCGATTTGTATTCATGACTTCACGTTCGTTCTCATCTCACGCCAGAATCAGACCTGCGTGTCCGAGTGTCGGAGCGACGAGGACGACGATCATCACACCGAGTAATGAAACGTCGAAACCAGCGGCCAAAAAAAACAGAAGCAGACTGAATATCGGCTTCAATGACAAAGTTTATGCGACAGAAAAACTCTACTTTACTGGCATTTAATGTGTAAAAATAGTTTAGATATTTTTTTGTATACATGTGGCAATAATCTGCTATTTTACATACATTTTGTATCATTGGCCGTATGAGATTTTTTCTTTCTCAGATTTTTTTTTTTTTTAAACATACGCTGATGTGAAAGAATAAACTGAATAAGATTACGGGGAGATGTGGAGGAAAACAGTGTTTGTGAGAAATAATCCAATTTCTAACGATGCGGTTTAGATCAGCGGTGTCAAACTCACTTCAGGTTCCACAATGTGACCCCAGGTGGGTAGACAATTACATTTTGATATAGAAATATAACTACGATTCTAAACATCCGTCTTTGTTTTAGCGCAACAAGGTTGGTAGTTTCCAGCCGACACATCAGTGGATTGGGATTCAAGTATTTGCGTCTTTAATCCTCCGTCTCAAAAATATAGTTCATATCGATTCCAGAAGTCAGAACACTTTATTTTTTTACGTCGATGCATATTTCCATGTGTAGTAATCCTCATAGCCTGAACTGACTCATCATGCAATACAGACTAAAGTGCGCCCCTGGTGGCCAAATAAAGACATTGCAGTTTATGTCATAATTCCATAACAGCTGGAAACGCAGGTTTAGATGGTCGCTTCATTTATCTGAAATTGGATCATTATTGAATGTTTAGTGTGTGGGTACTATGACTCGAGTTTCTATTCTACAAGAGATCGTATTTATTAAGACACTGAGTGAAATATGAAGCCTAAACCTTAAAAATGAAATTTTTAATAAAGTGACACTGGTGCAAAATTACCTTCAACTGGTTAGTTTTTGTGCTCAGGATCAAGGATCAAACCACCTCATTGTTTTTAATCAAAATTTAAGATTGTTTGATTGAAGAATGGCATCATCCAAAATATTAAAGGTTGTTTTTTTGTTTTTTTTTAAGTGTAAGCTACCTGACAAAGTTTAGACCTTTAACGTATCACAGAGGTCGAGTTTTAGAGGACAGTTAAAAGCACATCTGTACAGGCCGGCGTCTCATCTGCCCTCCGCTTCGCTATAACTCAGTCTGCTTTAATGCTCCTTTATTGCTCCGTCCATATATTCAGGTTTTATTGAGCTTTTATGGTTTTCATTTCCTCAGATTTTATTGGGTCTTTTATTCGACTTTGGTGTGTTCACTTTGTCGTTTCCATGGGACGCTGCAGCTTGTGGAGAAAACGTGTAGCACTTTCAACTGTTAACGCCGCCCGGCCAGAACATTACGACCACATGTCGACCACCGCTTTCTTTGGCAGTCGTGCGCACTGTGTGTTCTGGGCCGCCTTCTTTTTTTTTAAACGAGGGACAGCAACTTGACCTTCAAGACTCGACCTTCCACGGTTCATCGTTTATGGCAGATGCTGATCGCCGCAGGCCGGGAAACGACCCACATGAGCCGCAGTGGAACGCAGAGAAAGCAATTGTGGTCCTGGTTCCTATTTTATCTGGAGAAAAATAGTGGAAAGTCTAAACTCGGGTTGGATTCAGTTTGTGATTTTATCAATTAGGAACTTTTTTAAGTCATAGTTAATAAATTATTAATAATAATCATCCTTCTCATCCTGTGTTGGGTCTTAAGTCGAGGCTGTTTGGGTCCCAATAACATGACAAAGTTCCAGAACAATGCAAGTGGCATGCCAGGCCACAAGTTGGCGCTGTAGTTTTCATAATGAAGCCACACGCTGCAGAGAAGGATGTGTTATAAACATCCACAAAGGGAGTTCATGGACGTCATATCGACAGACGACCATGTTGGATTGCTGTTCAGACTAGTGAAATCAAAATAGTTACTTTTAATGGTTTTAATGGCATTTATGGGCAATCTTCTATTATTTCTATCATCTATTCCATTGTATCATTTTTTTTTAATTTGATTATCTTATTACCTCCTACACTGCACTCTTTAGATCTTGCTTTGATTGCAATTGTTGGTAATTATTATTATAGTCTTGCTTTACATGTACATTGGTTTTTTTTATGTATTACTATTTAGCATTTTTAAATCAATGCAGCGTCCAGTGGCAGCCATTTATATTTTCTCCATAACCAACATGTATGATGGAAATGAAGCTATTCTTTTCTTCTATTATGAGTGATTTAACTGTAAATCCGCCAGGTCCCAGGAGAACATGGACCAGGAGTCCCGACACTCTGGAGGACGCTCGGTTGTTATTGTCCATCTACTGAGCAGAAGAAGTATTTATTGGTGCTCAGCAGTATTTAACCTTCTCCTTAACCTTAACTCCTCCTTTATTCTTCAAACTGGCTCACGCCTCGTCTCAGCCTCCACGTATTGCGATTCAGAGCGACAGTGACAGGATCAAAACACCTGATGGAAACGTTTGTCGACACTGAAGCAGCAAAAAGGAGACGAATTTAAGAGCGACGAGCTTAACAACAACAATAGTTATAGTACATGTGATCGCACCGTCATCACAGAAAATATTTTTGCATTTCTGCACTTTGGCACATTTCGGAATCTGTATTCTTTTACTTTTACTTACTGACATTACGTATACACTCAAATTAATTCACCAACTTTGGAAATATTCACCAATTTGTTAACGTCATCATGTGAATTTCATTTATTGGGATTATTTGTGATCCATTTATTTAAACGTGCGCAGCGTCAGGACTCGCCTTGGAGATAAATACACCTATTGAAGCGTCAGTGCTGGATATTGGGAGTATTTCGTCTCGTCGAAGCTCCTCCACCATGTGATGCTGATCTTTCACTACAGCGGGCAGATCTGAGATAAACTGATCAAAATCAGAGCTATTAACAGTGGTTTCAATGTGGTTATTTATTTTTAAAGCCCCATGAGCAGCGAGAGACGTGACGCACGCTGTGACATCACGCCCATAATATTAATACGTGTGACTCAGAAGAACACGCGGACGGTCAGCTGCCTCTTACTACACTGGAAGATTCAGCGTCGCCATGGCGAGAAGGTACAAGTGCAGCTAATGTGTAGTGACATTCTGTCGTTCCAGTAATGAAATTGAGAGGAAGAAGCAGCGCCGGGATCGAAAGCCCACAGAGCGAGACAGATAGGAGGGTCTGGGTGACAGCTGGAGGTGGGTGCTGTCACAACTCTGCACCATGTGGGGGGGGGGGGGGGGGCAGCAGTGGGGGGGGAGGAGGAAGCCACAGATGGACATGAGGAAAAGAAGCGTGCTCGGTGTTTGACACATACTTGGCCTCGTCAACCACTTCCACCTCGGCCTGGGCGGTGATGGGCGCGTTGGAATGAGCCGCCAGCGGGTCGTCGGCGTTCAGCTCCCCGTTGGTCGAGCTGACCACCTGCGGCACAGAGCGGCGTTACTTCACACCCGCCCCACGTTCCGTATCCATCCGCACCACGGAGACGACACGGCAAGTAGAGCGGCGAAGACCTCGACGCGTCACTGCCATTAAAGCTGCGTTTGTTTCTCGGGGCCCGTCGACGCGACGCTTCGTGTGAAAACTCGTTTTTTTTTTTTTTCCCCATCTCAGAAAAGTTTTGCGTTTACACGGCAACGTTTTTATAAAACCATGTACGTTTACACAGAAGCGACAGGAATGCTGGATATTCTTCTGTTCTCGTGTAGAGCCACTAGTAGTTTTGTAATGGAACCACAAAAACAACGTGCATTCAGAGAACAACACATTATAAACATCAACAATGATCGTTACCACAGAACTGGGAAAACAAAGATAAGTGTTTGTTTAGTGCCTTGCTGGTAGCAAGCAAAAAAAAACTATAACTAAGAAATGGTCATCCTCGGACATACCAACTTTAACATTATGGTGGGAAACCACAGTGGAAATCTATAGGATGGAAGAGTTGACTGCTTTGGTTCATGATAAACATGGTTGGTTTGATGCATGTTGAGGTAAGAGGGCGACACACACTAATGCAAAAAGGCCCAATTACATACTCAAAATGTAGACTATAGCTAGTCTTTCTGTTTCTCTCTCTCATCTTTACTGCTGATATCTTTTCTCTAATTGAGAATTAATGGTTATCTACCATTCACTCCCTGTTCTACAATGTTCTGTATGTTTTATTGTGTCAAAATATAAAAACTCAAAGAATTAAAAAAACAAAAAAAAACAATGGTCGTACACGGACGACGACCAAGTTGGATTGTTATTATGACGACTGTCAAAATAAAACAACAAAGTCCAGGAGAATCTGGAAGTCGTGACGTTCTGGAGAGAAAACGTTGTCATTTTTCTCCATTAACTTGCGATTATGCAGAAGAACCATTCATGATGGACGAGGTGTGCAAGTCCGTAGTTAATATTTCTTCTGCACATGCTCAGTAGATGGAAAATAACAACATTTGCCATGTGTGTGTGTGTGTGTGTGTGTGTGTGTGTGTGTGTGTGTGTGTGTGTGTGTGTGTGTGTGTGTGTGTGTGTGTGTGTGGGGTTAAATTACAAAAACAACCAACAGCACCCCCTATTGGCCGACTATCATTTTCAGCGTTTGTGTCATTTTTGTGGAAACGAACGTAGTTTTCAAAACGTTGCCGTGTAAATTCAAAACCTTCCTGAAACGAAAATGCAACAACGATGCGTTTCAGTTGAAACGCCGTTGGAAAACCACCAAAAAATTCTCTATTCTCTGTAAAAGTGCTAAGAAATGACAGTGTTGTGTTTGCCGTTATAAAAATCAAATTCAATTGAATGCTTTTGTTTTCAAGTCATTTTTTAAAAATGAGATAATAACAGACTCTTTTTAAAGAGTAAAAAAAATAGTAATTTCCAATAGAAATGTCCTTAAATTGGCTTCCCGGGGTCTAAAGACTAAAAGCCGTGCCTAACAAATCTAAGCAGCGCTCTCTGTGATGTCGGCCGGCCGCCACTTCATTTCTTCCTGCATCCTCCGAGAAGCGACACACTCGTGCCAGGAGCAAACCCAGGAAGTGGATCCAGACGCGACGATGTTCGCGATGCCTGGAACTGCTCACATTCGTCATATTGTCTCAACATGGACGGCATCCAAAAACACATTTTCAAACAGACACAGATAAACCTTTGTGAGGAACAGTACAACCTTTTAGTGGTGGCAAGAGAGTCACAACACCACTCCGGGATGTTTCTGTGTGTGTGTGTGTGTGTGTGTGTGTGTGTGTGTGTGTGTGTGTGGACTCTTTACGGCTTAAGAGCATGCACTTAGCCGGGTCACCCCGCCATGCAAGAGGCGTCTTGTTCTCTCAAGGCATGTCCAAGCGTCATGGAGAGTCGGAGGAACCGGAGATCGACTCGCTGCAACCAGAGCCGCTGTTTACAGAGCTGAGGAGTCACTGGTTTACCATCTGGGGTGGGGAGCACCAGATGACATGCATGTGGCGGAGCAGAAAAATAACATTTCCCAGCCAGGGGGGTAACGGGGGTGGGGGAGGCGTGTGGCTGTAGATCTGTCTCACAAACAAGGCTGCGTTACTCAAAAACAACGGTAAAATGTGCTAAAATCTATTCTATATTTACGCTGGGACCAGAGATGTGAACTGTAATCAGGGAAGAAGACTACAAAATGACTTCAACATTTACTGCATTAAAGCATGTTGTGGTTAAAAACTGGTTTTTAACACCGCAGAGCTTTAAGCCTCTGATTACCGGTAGCAGGGGAAGTCGCTAGCATGACGTGTTGTAAAAATGGTGGTTTAGATCAGTGTTTTTCAACCACTGTGCTGCGGCACACTGGTGTTTCCGTGAGATCTAGTCAGGTGTGCTGTGGGAAATTATCCAATTTCACATTTTTTTCTAAAAAAACATTTGCTCTCACAGCCGCTGTCAGCTGTGAGAGCAGTGTGTTGCAGAGTAATCATGTATAAATAATCTTCACCACTAGAGGGCAGCACAGAACTTTGCAGGTGAAATGTAAAGTGACAGACGTCAGTCTGGTTCATCTCCACCTCCTGCTACCATCTTGTATCAAAGCACTGTGTCAGGGACAGTGATGGAGAAGTTTTTGAAAAGGAAGAATGTGAACCAGGAGGTTTTTTTCTGTATTTATTTGATTCCTGTTGATAAAACGTTGATGAGAATGACTTTATATTGTTAATATAGGCTATAGAGTTCCACATTTTAACATTTTTGGGTGGTGGTGTGCCTCCAGATTTGCCTCCAGAAGAAAAAAGTGCGCCTTGGCTCAAAAAAAGGTTGAAAAACACTGGTCTAGACAAGCGACTGTGGGATGCAGCGACACCGTTGCTAGCACTGGATCCGATACTGCACCGTATTACGTACCAGCAACGCGGCGAGTGCTCCGTGAATCAGCAACGTCTTGGAGATTCTTTAATATTGATGAGAAAAGTAAGAGACTGTAAATCCTGTGGCGAAAGCCAGTTCACACCAGAAACTTTAACTTTAACTATCAGTGGATCAGGAGGATTTTACTCTGAGCCGCGGTACATGCTATTATAATTCAAGGCTCACGCACCAGTAACGCTCCATGCTAAACTCCAATTGTTTTAACTTTTTATGTTTTGTTTATTGTTTTACCATCTGATTGTTTTTATTGCTTTAACTTTTTCAATTGTTTTTATTGTTTTAATGTTTTTATGTTGCCTCTTATATTTTTATTTCAATGTACAGCACTTTGTCTCAGCTACGGCTGCTTAAAACGCTTTATGAATAAAGTTGAGTCGAGTTAAACGTGATTAAATTGGGCGCGATCCGGAGCGCGTGGCGGCACACGGCAAGTTCGAGGTCTTGGTGTCGGTACTTGTATGGAGTACGGATTACTTTCGTTATTGAAAGACTCACTATCGGTATCGATGCATCCCCACAAACACCCTCCTCGTTCAGGAATCTTTTTTTAATCTCCGTATAACTGGACACTACAAACTAAGCTGATCGACTCAAACTGACCTGAGGAACCTGCAGACAAGCTCATTGTCTTCTTCTGTCAACAGACACCGAGAGGAGAGTTCCTCCTGGACTAGACGCTATGAGACAGATCTGACTCCATGGAGACCAGGGGGTGGGGGGGGGGGGGGGGGGGGGTGAGGGGGTGAGGGGGTGTATACCTGCACTGAGCCTCCGTGCCTGTCCGCCGCCAGGTGGGAGGTCAGGTAGGAGGAGTTTGCTTGGCGTGTGGGCTGCACCTCCCATGCTCCTCGTCGGTCTGAGACTGCTGTCTGCTCGCGCGTCACGGGGGGGGAGGGGGGGGGGGGGGGCGGCGTCGGTGAGGTGAGGGGAGGCGGGGTTAGGGGGTGCGATGGGAGAGGGAGTGATGGAATAATGGCGTTAGGAGAGATGGGCATTTGGGGTGTGCGAGGCAAGGTACCATGCAAAGCGGCATGAGGCAATGAAGAAAACAAAAACGTAAACAAAATAAAGGGAGTGAATTAAAATCAAAAGCAAGGCTCCAGCCAAGAACTCAAACAGAAACTGATGAGTTAGAAGCCAAACTGCGGCCTCAGTCTCATTATAGTCAAATAAAAAAGCTTAGCCTTTTAGAAAAGAAAAGAAATATGGTGGTCGTATTCATTGCAGCATTTAACGGCAGCAATCGACCTGTGAACCCGCTTCAAGACTTTTCACCGGGACAAGAACCTCCTGAAGCAAAGAACTACTGAGACACAAGCTGGAGCGTCAGATCACAAATATCATCACGACAAACCTGCACCTGCAAAGTCAGCACATTTCCTCGTGACAAAGAAAAATAACCTGCTTTTTTTAGAACTCGTTTCAATGTCATACAGTTAAATTAATCACGCCTCCATCACCTTTATGCCATTTCACTTATTTCAGAACCGAAACGACAATCAGGCCGCAATAACTAGTTCAGAGGTGTCAACATCATTATAAAGACGGTAACGTCTCTGCTTCTGAATTTTCCGAATGCAAAAATTAAACCCGAACAAATTTCAGTGGCTTCAAACAAGGATTTTTTAAATGATTTTCTTTCATTTACAGTAAAATACAAAGCAGATATCAATGGAAAATGTCATTATGAAGAAGAACGAGGCAAATCGCTGCAGCAATTTGACTTTGTGTGTGATTTTTCTGCCGTTCAGCTCTCAAACTGAAAACTGTCACGACTTCTCTTATTCCAATAGTGAACAAATCAGGAACGGCAGTTGCTTTTATCAAATATTTCAGTTAGAACTTTCCGTGGCGAGCCTTTTTGGGTCAGCAGGCCACATGTTTGACACCTCTAAACTGGATTGTACGGCACAGAACGGCAAATCTAATCAAAGGTTTTACAAGAGCCATGATACCCAATTTAAAGAAAAGCAAATTGAGGGCCCAATTTTTAAATTCATTGAGATAAACCCAATAGTAAAGTAATTTGGACTCATTTCAACTCATAACAAGTTCAAATGTGCTTGAAATGAACGTCCTGCTCCCAACGTGAACCAATAATCTATTAGTGTTTTAACGTTTGCAGACAAAAGACCAACTGCATGTGCAGTTTTGTCCCAAAGATACCTGGAATTGATTTAAACAATGTTTTATGTGGGGGTTTATTTCGGAACTAAAACAATAGAAATGGCACAAATGACAAAAAAAAAACCTTTTTCTTTTCAAAGATTCATCCAATATAAATATATATATATATATTAACCCTTGTGTGGCATTGGGGGGAAAAAACGTTCACTAGGTGTCATTTTTCCTCTTAATTTGACCATAACTTTCACTGTTTTGGCTCAAATGGCATGATTTTTGCCAAGGAAACTTACTTTTACATGCAATTTAAAAATGTTGTTTTAAATTTTTCACTCGGTCAATAATACACTGTCGGCAAAAAAACTTCCTCATGTGGCGTTGGTGGCTGTTTTCATCCACTAACTTTGACCCCTGTAAAAATATATCAGATAAATATTTTATAAAAATTTTTTTTTACATAAATCTGTTAATCAACCTCAGTCCTGATACCAAAGAGTATTACTTTTTTAAAATTAACCTTTTAAATGCCAATTTAGAAGATAAAGTCACTGATATGGGAAAAATACACTTTTACAAAATTTTACAATTTTGTGTTTTTTCCCTCCCAAAATCAGTGACTTCATCTTCTAAATGGGCATTTAAAGGGTTAATTAAAAAAACATATATTTTTTAATATTTGGTAGTTTTGATCAGGACTGAGGTTGATTAACAGATTTATGCAAAAAAAAAAGTTGAAAAAAATATTCTTCTGATATAATTTTACGGCTGTCAAAGTGAGTGGATGAAAACAGCCACCAACGTTAAGGAACGTTTTTTTTGGACGCCACACAAGGGTTAAAAAAAAATACCCGACTGTCATACAACTCCAAAAAATCCCTGAATAAACAACAACAACTTCCAGTTGATAAAAAGTGTTCCACTGTGCTGAACCGGACCGACCTGGTTCCTGATGGGTTGGTGCTGGGAGGGCCGGTCCCTGTGCTGATGACTCTCTCTGGTGACGGCCGACGCTCCCGAGTCTATGTGGACGGATCCCACCGGCGTCGGCTGAAGGGGAGGGATAATCAGGTGGCGTCCAATAACAAGAGAAGCTCTCAATAAGATAAGCGAGTCGGGCTCCGTCTCTTACGATCTGCCTGCCGACCCAGTCGTAGGTGTAGTCGAAGGTGTAGCCTTTCCTCTCGAACAGCTCGGTGAACAGCGTCCGCAGATACTCGTAGTCGGGCTTTTCGAAGAAGTCCAGCCGCCTCACGTATCGCAAGTAGGTGGCCATCTCCTCTGAAGCACACAAGAAACAAGAGAGGGATTTAACAAAGAAATACTTGATCTGTTGTTCATTTTGATCAGAGCAGTGGTGTCGTGGTCCCGGGAAACGAGGGCATTTACTCCATTTCTGCCTTTTTTTTTATTAATTAATATCCGGCCTGTTTTGCGGTCGTGTGAAAGCGCCATTGTGATTTTTTTCACGCCAGATCCAGGCTTCGTTCCAATTCCCGTATCTTTCTACATGTGACTGCTTCATCACTGACGTCACGGAGAAGTGCTGGCTCCTCCTTTTCCTCGTCACGTTGCCAAGATTTTGTCGCTCCTATTTAACAACCACTGGAAAATGAATCTACACACTGACCCGCGTTGCCAGATATGTCGGTATCCCCCTATTGGGGAGCCAAACTCTCATTTTCTAACTTATCTTTTTTTTTTCCCTTAACTTCTTTACATTTTAACTTTTGTGCGTTTACAGCACGTTATTTAGCACATATTTAAACATTTTTTTTTTATTATTATTAAAAAAAAGACATTTTTAAATACATTACAGTCATTCCAATTTGCTTTTATAGATAAAAAAAAAAAAAGAAAAGAAGAAAAACTCCCCAACAGGGAGAAACTTTGCAGAAACCAGACTCAGAGGTGGAGGAATTCTGAGGAACGGTTGGGGTGAAAGGATGGAGGAGAGGAGAGGAGAGGAGAGGAAAGACAGAGAAAGACTTGGTGGGGAGAAACATACAATACCCTTGTTAGTGCTAGATAAATTTTTTTTTTTTTTTTAATAATACAGTAATCACAGTGATCTACATATTTTCCAACTGCCATGAGATTAAACCAGCCTGAGCAACAACAGAGCAAAAACTAAAATAATCACAACAATTATAACAAAAGCAAAAACAAAAGGACACAAAACAAAGAAAGAAAAAATGTATCAAAAAAAAGAAGAGAAAAACAAACAGAACAAAACAAAAAACAAAACAAAAGCAAAAACAAACAAAAACGGAAAAAAACCAAAAAATATTTATAGTTTTAACAGTTTTATCATGATTTCTACACAGGCTGAGTTTTGGCCTGGTTTTTATTGAGGTGTGTGAGTTTTACAGTGTTTGGGCTGGAAACTGTGAGTCACATCTGGCAACCCGGGTGTTGACCCTGTTGATTGGCGAGTTCTAAAAAGGACAGGTTGTGTTTGAAATGATCCCAGCAAGAAAAATGTGGAATCGAGCATCAAGACCTGCGGTGTGGGCGGAGACCTGCGGTGTGGGCGGAGCCTGAGAGCAGCACAGAAAGGACTTTTTTTTTTCCCCTCCAGTTATTGAAAATAGAGAGAGTAGAGTAGAGAGCTTTATTCCTTCCCGGGGGGAAACACAAACTTGCAAGAGCTCAAGGTAAAAAGGTGCAGAACTTATAAAGTTAAGGAATTAAAATATGTAAACATATGTAAAAATCTAAACAAGAGCAAAAAAGAGCACAAAAAATTAAAAAATTAAAATCCAGTAAAAAAAAATACATCCATAGTATTTGATCATTATCATTATTCATGGGTTGGTCAGTATCTATTAATACTGACGGGAGGAAGATGAACCTGGAGACCAGGTCAAGGTCTTCCAGGAGTGACGCTGGTTTATTATCTACAAGTGGCAGAAATAGACTTGCAGTGTAAAACTATGCGTTGTGGGCGTACCTGGGAAGTTTTCACAGAGCACCTCGATGGGAGTGTTTCGTTTCGTGTCCCCAATCTTCTGGTATCGTTCTTTCAACGTGTCGGCCTGCAGAGTCCAAACAAGACGCGTCACAAACAGTTTGTGGAGTCGAGATCAACGACCCTGATCAGACTTTCTGCTCCTCGTGACAAGTTGCTCATGAACGGAAATTAAAGCAGGGGTTTTCCAACAGTCTGGTTGAGCTCTACAGACGAGGAAGAAGGAAGTATAATAAGCTATAAATAACTCACATTTTTTTAAACGAGAGATACAAGAAAGTTCAGAAAAGGTCGTATTCAACACGACAACAGTGCTCATGGTTTCTGGTGTTTCTGTGGAGACGGACATCGTTCTTCAGGACGTTGGCGCATAAATGTTAAACTTTTTTGTTTTCACTGCGGTATTGCCGCGTTGTGTGAGTAATTAGAAAATGTGATCATTTTTACTGGGAACCTGCAGTTAAGATCTTCTGTCGTTTACATGTCACACACACGGTTTGACACCCCTGCTGTAAATACAATTAAAATACACTTAAAGCGACTGAATTTGACCTTATTTTCTACATTTAGCTGTTGTCATTTCTTTCCTTTACAAACCTGAAGAGCACGAATGAAGACAGAAAAACACACTGGAAAACCATCGACATGTTTACTCATTTCCAAGATTACACACATTTGTTTTCACTTATCAAAGTACTTCAATATAGCCTCTTCGGAACGCGCCAGAGTATCGGTCTCACCTTCAGTCCTTGCCACGGTAGACTCCCACGAAGGAAGTACATGAACATGTGGCCCAAGGCCTCCAGGTCATCTCGCCGGCTTTGCTCTGCAGCAGACGATTTAACAAGCTTTTACCTTGAAAAGCTTCTGAGAACAAAACGCCAGCAGAGCCGAGGCGCTGAGGTTTCCCCTTACCTTTGCCTAAGTGTGTGTTGATGGACATGTACCGGGCGGTGCCGGTCAAGCTCTTGTGCTCCCGGTACGGAATGTGTTTTTTGGTCTCGGGGTCGATGTACTCTTTGGCCAGGCCAAAGTCGATGATGTGAATGATGTGCTCCTTTTTGTTCCCTTGCCGCCCGATGAGAAAGTTTTCGGGCTTCACGTCTCTGTAGATGAGGTTTTTAGAGTGCACGTACTCCATCCGGGAAATCTGGCGAGGAAGGGGAAAAAAATACAATTAAATAAAATCAATTACCGTATTTTCCGCCCTATAAGGCGCACCTAAATACCTCACATTTTCTCAATAGCTGCCAGTGCGCCTTACAGCCCGGTGCACCTTATATATGGAAGAATTGCTCTACTGGAGACTGCTATTTGACAGCTGAACAACCAGAAGCTTTTATTTTGACAACTCTAACTTCGCAACCGGATCTTCAGAGCGGACGACACTCCACACAACACATTCATCACTCATGGTTGCACACCAACATTCTAACAAACCAAAATAAACTAGATGAAATAATTACTCCCTAAACTGGGGAACAAAAACACAACATAAACACAATCAACACAACACCTCCTCCAACAACACAAAACATGAATTTGTCGCTGCGACAAATTCATCCTGAGCTCCTCAGTGCAGCCGATAGAAACTCCCATAATTCATTGCAGCTGTTTGTGGTGTTTTAAGTGCAATTATTGGGGGTTATATTTGGTTTGTGGTGTCGGTAATAATTGTGTTGTGTTGTGTTTTTGTTGCTTAGTTCATGTAGTTTAGTTTATTAGCGGTAGTTGTAAGTTGTCAACCAGCAGTGAAGAAGGTTTTGTGTGTAGTGTCCTCCTGGCATAGGCTGCAGGTAGGACTATCAAAATAAAGCGTGTGCACCTCTCTGGGTGTTAGAATCAGTGGAAAATGTAACCTAATGGCTTTGAGCTATAAAGGTTGCTGACCACTGGTCTATTCCATGCGCCTTATAATCCGGTGCACCTTATAGTGCGGAAAATACGGTAGATTTAATCAAACGTGGAAATCAACACGGCAAACTTGAGCGATTTTGTGTTGAATTCGTAACACTGTGAGCGAATTGGGATGGTTCACCCTCGCAGTGTCGTATCTAACAAAAACAGTATTAAACGCCAGATTTCAAGCCCCCGTGAAGCGGAGCCAGCCTGCTGAGACTTAAAGCTACAAGCACCATCAAAACAACTGTGTTTTTATAGTAGTCAACCTTTAACCAAGTACTTAACAGTTGCTAAGAGGTTTGTGGCGGACTAGAAAAACAGCATAAAGAGCCAGTGAGTATATAAAAAAAGATTAATGAAATCCTGTATTTGAGGTTACAGCAGCGCTAAAAGCAGAGTCATTCATTTGTGCTCTAAACTAAAAAAAAGAAAAGAAGAAGATTCACACGTGCAGAGACACCGGGACGCTGAGTCGCAGTGTGCACCGGACACTTTGTGGGCCGGAACGCTTCGCTCACGTTTGTGCTGCTTTGTGGGTTTTCTTGACAAACTTGCAGAAGCGCTCCAGATTACAGGAGCTCTGCAAATTTTTTTTATGCTGACAAAATGAAATGCTAGAAAATTTTCGAGATGTGCGAGGGGAGCCCGCGGGGGCCGGGGGCCGGGGCCCAGCCGCCGGGCTCGCAATTAATGAGATTCACTGGCAACTTGGCTCTTTTTGACAGGTTCCAGCCTCCCTGGCCGCCGATCAGAGGGAGGCTGATGAGGACAGATCGCTCGTCTGGTAGACCGTGAGAGGAGAGTCATGTTGGGTGACTTCCCCCCCCACCCACCCCCCACCCTCACCCGACCTGCTCTCCGGGGTGTGTGGTTTGCTGGAACTTTTACATGTCTGACTGTATTCATAACTGTATTCGTAAAGGAAAGTTGTCCAACAGACAGACGGACAGTTTATCCAGCGTCAACACAGCGAAGTCAACGTAAGAGCCAAGGGGTCGTCATCGGGTGGAGGCTGTGGGGGGGGGGGGGGGGGGGGGGACAAGCACCACCCAATTGTTTTTGCATTTTTGTTTGTTTGTCATTAACAAACGAGCCTCAAAGCTTTTTTTTGGACATTTCATTGCATTTTGCATCATTAAAACTCGTCTTAAAACCCATTTTTATTCTTTGGCTTTTACCTCAGCGTGACACTCTGCCCTGGTTTTACTGCCTTCGGGTTTTTTTTTTTATTATTATTATTATTATTTATTGATTTAACTTTTTATGTTTTGTTTATTGTTTTACCATCTGATTGTTTTTATTGCTTTAACTTTTTTATTGTTTTAATGTTTTTATTTTGCCTCTTATATTTTTATTTCAATGTACAGCACTTCGTCTCAGCTACGGCTGCTTAAAGCGCTTTATAAATAAAGTTGAGTTGAGATTGTACTCGTTTTCTAGTAGTAATTGGCTTTGAGAAAATCTATACATTTTTATCACATATACTCTGTGTAAAAACTATCACGGCACCATTTTACCAGTTCGGCCCACAGAAGATGTAGTTTGGGTGGAGGTGACCGCTGAACTACAATGCGTTTGACAATCCACCTCTATTATGTGCAAAACTGCAGCGATCGCGGAAACACGTGGGACAGTCGGTCATTATTGATTAAAAACACCTGGTCTGGTTAATATCCTCTTAAAACTGGCCTCTAAAAAAAAAGCCAAGTATCTCCTCCCAGTCTTTCATATCGATGGGCGCCGCCATTTTGAATGGTGACGTCACGGGACTCGGCGACTTTTTTACATTATGTTTCACGTCTGTTCTGACAGTTTGTGATGTTTTTTTTATTTTTTTTTTTATTAAAAAAAAGACATTTTTAAATACATTACAGTCATTCCAATGTGCTTTTATAGAGAATAGAGACAGTTTGTGATGTTAATAAACTTCATTTGACCGTAAACCCGTCCGATTCACCATAGTTTTGCAAATAAACAATATCTTGGGGAGAAGTTAAACATTTTCATCACACTTTGCTTTGCTCCAGTAAAAACTGCGGGATTACTGGACCGGTGTCTGGTAATTTTGGCATTTTGCATTTTGCCATGTTGAGTTTTCATTCTATCCAAGTGGATCCTACTTGTGATCGGTGTGAATCTGCAGAGGCCACCTTAAATCCCACGTTCTGTTCTTGTCCCAACATCTTTGGCGAAGATGTCGGCGAAGCCTTTGACTGTACACTCGGGATCCGAATACCTTTAAACCCACTCGTGTTTCTTTTTGGGATCACTGCTGAGGGTTTAACGTCGCCTGCTGGGGGCCAAAGGCTTATTGCTTGTCGCCTCTGTTGGCGTGACGCCTGATCCTCCCGAAGAGGAAGGACGCCGCCCCGCCCACAGCGTCACAGTGGATTAAAGACCTGCGATTCCATCGCAAACTGGAGAAAATGTGATTCGGCTCCAGAGGATCAGAAAAGACGTTTGACCAGGTGTGGAGGCCTTTCCTGAACTTTACTGATCAACCATCTCCCGAGGAGCGAGAATGATTGTGTTATACATTATATCCTGGTCGACTCAAGGTCTATTCTCTTTGTATTTAGAATTTACTTTTATTTCTGTAATTGGTTTTGTTTTGTTGTTTTTCTCACATCTTTCCAAAATGCTTTTTTTGCATTTGGGACCAACGTTGTTGGCTTTTATTTAAAGAGGCATTGATTAAATACAAGCAAAGATAACAAACACGACTGAATGAATGGATTTGCAACTTGAGTACTTTAATCTAAGATGTATTAAAACTTAAACCCAACTAACTAGTGTTGAATTATGAATCTTTTTTTTTTTATTATTTATTTATTTTTTGTTATTAAAAAAAAATACATTTTTTAATACATTACAGTCATTCCAATGTGCTTTTATATATTGTGTTATACACTATATCCTGGTTGACTAAAGGTCTATTCTCTTTGTATTTAGAATTTACTTTTCTTACTGTAATTGACAGTGGTTATTGGTTTTGTTTTCTGTGTGTGGAGAGTTTTAAGTTTGTTTTGGTTTTTTTGTAACCTTGTTCACATGGCATTTTCATTAATACATTAAACACATCTGCTGTTTTATAAGCACTATAAAGCTGGACTGCACTTTAGCTGTGAAGTTAAGGTTTTGTATGGTTTTACCTCAAAAAAATTCTAAAGTATTTTTAGATGAACGTATCACACATGTTTCTCCCTGGACTCACCAGCTGAATGGCGATCATGAGGACGGTCTTCAGTGAAAACGTCCGGTCGCACAGGTCAAACAGGTCTTCTAGACTGGGGCCCAGCAGCTCCAGGACCATGGCGTTGTATTTCCCACACGGACCGAAGTAGAACACCTGGGGAACGCCTTCAGCTGCAACACAAGGAATCACAAAACCAGAAAAAGTTGAAAAAATGCGAAGGAAAATTTAAATTATCAATAAGTGAACTGGGTCAAACGCCACTCAGATGAAGAGATAAGTGTTTTTTTTTGCTTTTTTTAGTTGAATAAACGACAGGAAATGAAATAGCCGGAGGTGGCAAACGTGTTTGTTTTCCCCCGTCTCCCTTAACTGATGATACATCAAACCGAGGTTCAAGGTGAACTACACAAGGACTCGGAGCCGTGCCGACGGGGGGGGGGGGGGGGGAGGGGCACCTCGAGGTCGCCGAGGACACGGAGCGCTGCTCAGTGAACGTTAACCCTTGAGGAGTGCCAGGAGGACGAGTCCCGGCCGCCGCTTGCCGCAGAGCAATGGTCACACGGCTTCGTGTCCCGAACCTCCCCGACGGAATCACCGACTCGCCGCTCACTCGCTCTTAATTGCTCCAAAATCCCGTCCCATCTGTCACCTTGGCTCGTGTTGTGCTCCTCGTCGCCGTGCGGCTCAGCGTTTCGTGGTCAGTCCCGTGCGGTCGGGGCTGGACGATTGGCCGCTGCCCTTTATACCACAGGTGGACAATTAATTATCCTGCAAACCTGCGGAGGGGCCGACTTCTTTTGATAGAGGGTCGTCTGATGCACGGTTCTGAACAGTGCGTTTTGTCTCTTAACCGTGATTCAAATCCATTTCTTCAACATGGCGTCTGGAAAGAAATCCACATTTGACATTCAGCGTCTTGTTTTTACGGCCCGAGGCTCAGGCAGCCTTCTCGCTCCCAGGTTGACCTCTTGTAAAGGGAAGCGGGTCGCTGGCAGGTGGTTAGAAACGCAGCGCCGTCTTATTCTCCCTCTGTGTGGTTTGGTGATTTGTCAATTAAAAGCGCAGAGTTGAACTTGAGCCTTCAGCATTAACGCCACTGTTGGACTAGATTAGTGATTAGAGAGGAAAAGGTTCCTCTCGGACCTCAGCTCACTTCACACTCACGTCACATTCATACATTTTGCAAAGTGAAAACGGGAAACTTCAGTTACGTTTTGTCGGCACGTCGACACGACGCTGCTCGGAGGGACAGTAAAAAACAACCTTTTGAAAATCCTCAGACTCCCTGAAATGGGGGGGAGAATACAACTTTTCTGATGCACACATGCCAACAATGTGTTCCTCCAGATCAGGGGTGCTCAATACGTCGATCGCGATCTACCGGTCGATCGCAAAGGTAGCAATAGCAGATCGCATGACATTAGAAAAAAATAGACGCTGGTGTAATGAAACTGATTTACCTTTCTGAGCTACGAGTACGATCGAACGCAGCGTCAGATGACGGCTGAGTTTTTCTGACCTATAGGTCACCGCACATGTGCAAACGACGACGCTAAGTGTGGCTAAGCTAACAAGCTAGTCAAGCGAGTTAACGCAAATTTGAAGCCCTCGCTTTTTTCTTTTAAACTACAAAAAGCTTTGGTCGTCAAAAATGAGTGGGGGAGCTTTCACGAGGAATGGGAGCTGGACTTTTTTTTCACGATGTCATTTTCGAAGTGCGTTTGTCTCGTCTGCCAGTCGACCGTCGCAATACCAAAGAAGTAAACTCGGGTAATTACAAAAAATTTTCATAGTTAATTATGTTGTGTTGCACAAAATTGGCTCATACGGTTTTGCAAGGTACATCATTATACATTGTACATATAAAGAATCCTCAATATATTTGAAAATAAATATATGTTTTGCATTTTTGTAGTTTTGCACTTTGACTTGGTCATTTTATAAGTAGCTCGCATGCTGAAAAAGTGTGGGCACCCCTGCTCCAGACTGTCCTGACCCTCAGGGAAGATTCTCCTGGATTTGGGAGGTTTATAGTCGACAGTCACCGCATCAACAATGCAACTGGGTCGTCTGTCAATATGGATGTCCCTGTACTCGCCATTGTTAAGGCTTATAACGTGTTTTCATTACAATATTTAGTTTTTACCAGAAGCACTGTTGTGTAAACGGGGGTGAGGTGTGCGAACAGTTTGAACTAAACCGGAAAAGCTCAATTCAAAGGGGTGCTTACTTCTGGAACTCAGTCCACCTCAGTAGTTCACTGGTGAGAGAAACATTTTGGATTCCAGGTTAATATCGGGGTTGGAAGTCGGGATGGAGTTTGTGAAACTCACGGGGGGCAGGGACTTCCAACACTTCATAATTAAATGCTTATTCTTCAACTTCACCTGGACACTGAGTTCAATGGAGGTTATACTCGCGCAAACAGCACTTTGGGACCCTTCATTGTTATTATGTGCAGACAAAGTGTAACCATGGTGCAAATGCAAGGAACTGCATTTAATAGAAAGTTGTGTTTCCCTTCTTCAGGTGAGTCAGAGGCAGTTCGTGAGCTATACAGTTTTAGTTTAGTGTGTTTATGTTATTAATAAAGGTTTTGAGTGACATGTGATTCAATTTTTGAGTAAAAAGTTGACGTTTTTACTTGGTCGGTGCTTATATGAATATTTCAAAATCTGTTTATTCCTCTGGAATGATCGCTTGTGAAAAACAGGCAATATCGCGTGCAGGGTAAAAAAACGTACACATAGAAATCTCATCTCAGAACGAAACAAGAGGATAAACTATTATTATGCGAGGACAGAATGATGAGGAAAGCTCAATTTTACTTTACCCGCAAGAGTTTTAAAAGAAAACTTCTGAATTTATTAATCGCCAAAAAAAAACCCTCCCCATCCAAACCAACGACGTATAATATCTGTAATTTGTTTCTGGATCTCAGCTCGATCTCCAGTTTAATTGTTTGTTATTGGCCATATCTGTATGCTTTGTTGTCTCCATGACCACATCCTGAACTCCAGTTTCAAAGAAGAGGAAATCAGGTCAAACTTCCCCGGAGGCAATTAACAAAGTTTGCCTTCGCTCACTGCGAGTCAGAGTCCTATTAAAAAGGGTCCTCAAAGAATCTTCAAAGAAAGCTTCAATCATACAGACCTCGCTTTATCAGGCCCCTTAAACTGTGCTCAGTCCAGGAAATATATAATTGCATGCAAGAAAAAAAAATAAAAATAGACATGTATAGAAGAGCTTTATGTCCGTCCCTAATTCTGCATTCAATCACTCCAATATGTAGCTGCTTTTTTGTAAGTTCTGGTTTTAATGGTCGTCTGTATAGGTTGTTTTTACACATCGATTTAGGCCCCGTTCATACGACAACGTTCCAAGTGAAAACGCATGTTTTTTTGGTGGGTTTTTTGTGTGTTTTGGGTTCAGAAAAGATTTTTTTTGTTGTTTAAACTGCAACGTTTTGAAAACAATGTCAGTTTACGGCTGAAAACGATGTTCGCATGTCAGGCCACGGGTTGGTGCTGTTGGTTGTTTTTGTAATGAAACCAAACACATATGTGGGCAGACAACAACACGAATTGGCAGAGAATCTGTAAAGTCACATTTTCCGCGATTTCCAAGGGGTCAGAATTTATTTTATTTTTTTTAAGTTCCACCTTGGGAGCTGCTCATCATGTAAATGGACTCCCAAAACACATTTAATAAAATAACAGTGACACCATATTTGTATCTATGTGCTAAAGACGTTGGGATTTTTCTTCTCGCCTCTCAGTTTAAAGACGAAAGGTTATTGAAAATTTGGACTCGTGTTCTACTACTATGCAATTACTTAAAATAGTGTTCAATCAAAAGAATATCATGTCGTTGGAATATTGTAATAATTACCTATAATACACAGAGTATGTCCACAAATTGCAGACAAACTGAGACGTATGATCTTTAAAGGAGGAAACTAGATTGTGCTTAAGAGTAAAATTCCACATGAGAAAAATGAGGGAAGAAAGCACAAGTACTGGAAAGCACTCCCTAATCACAACTGGGGAAGTATTTGGAGTGATTGCTTCCACCCCCGGCACCCCCCCCCCCTTGCGCTTGGTTGGTGTTTTATAAAGCATGAAGACGTAGACCGAAGAAATCAGCCTGAACACTGAAGTGATCGAAGTGTCATCGTAAACCCATTACACTCTGCGCCTCCAATTTAACCAGACACCGACAATAAGGCTGAATACGAACCCCTGAATCCTAATGTGGAGGAACTCGTCACATGTTCATGCTGAATATGTTGCCGGAGACGTCGGCCTTGCCAGCCGGGTACTGGGAATCAGACTGCAGCAGGGAAAAAGTGGCGTGGACACCGTCAGCCAAGCATATGGGCACGTAGGAGTCCCGCTGTGCTCCATCCTGCCTTTCTGGACACCATTATGTAGTTCTGTGGGTTGCTAATTGTACCATAGGAATGAGTGCTTTGAATCCCTGGGTGGCTGTGGGAGGCCTGAAAACGTGTCAGATTGGAGACGTGCTGTAAATAAGTCCATAAACAGGAGCTTTTCTGCAGGGAAAGGAACTCTGGGTGTTGGTGAACCACGCGGCACCACAGCAAAAAAATACCCATGAGACACTGGATCTGTGTGTCCTGTGCTGCAGAGTATACTTTATCTCAACGGCAGGCCTCAAATTTTGATGGAAGCTACCAATTTCGGAGGCACTTTTAACTTATCACGTCCAATTTTCTCAATCATCACGAGGGTAGAGCCTGGGTGGAGCACCACACCGGTGTGTAAAACTTTACTGGCAGTTCTGGATTTGTATGAAACACACGTGGCGAAGATGAAGGTGGACATTTCAACAAAATGACTGAAGCAGGGGCGAAGGGCAAATTTATTCAGGAGTAGCGGATACAATACTACACTTGAAGCAAAACTAAAATATTGGAACGGTAGAGCAGAGTGTCGTCTGCATAGCAGTGAAACGCTGCATTGTATCTATAGAAAATATGGCCAAGGGCGGGTGAGACCATGAAGCGGATGGGACCTAGAACGGAGCCTTGGGGGACACCGGAGCTTAAAGATCTTTACTGAGTGCGACCAGAGACGTACGACTTGTCCAGGAGTGTGTTTGATAGTCCGATGGATGCCGAGGACGGAGGAGGAGGAGTATGAATAAAAATCCGAAGTCAGTTGCAATCAGTAGGTTGGTGACTAAAAACAAATATTCATCATCTCAAACATTTTTTTTTAGACCTGGATTTATTGCAAATTTAATGGAGAATTGTGTGAATTATAATAATGTTTCAAACAACATTATTCAAAATAACCTTGTGGTTGGAAAGATACTCTTTTTAATTTGAATATCTCAAAAAAATATAAAAATACATTAAAAAAAAAAATATATATATATGTATATATACTAAAAGTTTAGTGTTGCCTTATGCATCGCTGCAACTGAGTAAACCAACCGGGATACATTTTCCTTTGCATTACTGTAATCTCATAACGCTTCTGGCAGCTGCTCTTTAGAACAAAGAAGATTAGATGAATGAATATGAGGTTCTGAGCCAGACTGAAAGACACATTACCTCATTTGTCCTGTACACTGATAAGCATGAGAAAAATAAAACTGTGTCCCGTGCACAGCCTGGATGACTTGAACTGGAAATGTATTTTATTATTATTTTTGCCATAATCAATCAGACGTGTTGTGGAAAAACAAGCTCATTTAGTCAAAGCCACGTCTGATTGTCTCCATTCTGCAGTTTCCGCACTGTGAATGTGTGTCGGCGTCCATGTGGTCAATACTTCAATCCATACGAGGCGAAAGCTCCCACTCACCCGGAGCATGCTGGGAAAGCCCGGCTCCCCGCGGAGATTGATGGGTGGAGAAATATTTGCGTTTGGAATTCACAGCGTGTCGTACACCATCGCGTGACGGAGGCAGAGACGTAGAGTGTGGGAGAGGTGGAGGTGGGAGTCTGCGACCAAAAGCACTTTAAAGATTCCTCAAGTGGCCAAATGCTTCTCGATAGGAAGTCCATTTACCAATTCACTGTTTTTAAATGCCGCCGAGCCCCGGCTGACATCAGGTTTCACACCGAGCTGCTGGTTTGACTCACGCCGGACATGATGAGAGCTAAAACTGTGCTGATCGCCATCATTCTCATCATTTGCTGGATCATTTACTTGACTAGTGAGCCATTTTCTTACAGCCTCTAACATCCTCTGGTTTACAGACTTGTAAAACCAAGCAATTAGGGTTTTTTTTTTTTATTCTTTATTATCGTCACAAAATAATTAAAACAAAAGCAATGAATTCATTGACATTTTTTAAGACTGGAGGTTTTCAGTCACTGCAGCAAAACGGTAACTGAAAAGGTTGCTGCACTTCAAAGAGACATAAAAACAGCATTTATAATCACGTCGTCTGGTGTTTGCGTTTTCCTTTTTGGAAGAAAATAGTCACTCAAACTCTCTTCCTTCGACTCAAACGGCTCAAACATGAAGCGCTTTCATTTCTAAATGCACATTTAAAAACTTGCTTTCTTGTTTCCATGGCCCAGATCCAAAAAACAAAACAACTGAGAAGTTAATTTTCTTCTACAATGATCATGAATTGATGTGTGAATGAACAGACAGTGGCGCCAGCAGAATCAACATGGAGAGCCTCTTCAGGCCGCCACCGCTTTTCCAAAGTGATTCTTAAGAGAAGAAATCATAATTTAAAAAAAAAGGAAAAGCTAACAGACTTCATACAATTATCTTTTGGAACTCAATGTAACGTTTGCAATGTAACGACAAATTTCAAACTATATGTTGAACTATAGCGAAAAAAAGAGTCACGGGTGAGGAAATATTCATAACGTTTCCGCCACATTTCATAAGAGAACGCGTCGTTTTTCTTTCAGAAAGGTTTTGCACTGGCCTGAGGAGCACAGAAAACATTATAACACATTGACAATGGCGAGTGCAGACATTCGTATGGAAAATCTGCATTTTCCCCACTTCCAATTAGACTAATTCACATCCACACGATTACATTTTTTTTCGTTTTTCCTCCCAAAAAGGAGGTTTCAGAGCGTGTAGTACACCTGCCAGGCCTTTAGGGGCGCTGTGACTCACCAAACACACCGAAAATACAGAAGAAGACAGAGCACATAGAAATTTAGAAGTAGATTCTTGTTCTATAGCTCTATGGCCCTGCGCCACCTGCTGCTAGCGGCAGTAGCTTCTGATTGTTGTGGTTATTTGATGACATCACGGACCGCGGCGGGGGATGACATCATCTTTCTTTCCATCCACACCTGGGAGAATATTTCAAAGCAAAACCTCTTAACTCCTCATCATGCGGCTGTGTGACGACCTGCCTGGCTCCTCTGCGAGCCGGCAGGATGTAGAATCATTTACTTGATTCACTGTGACTTTCCTGCTTTTCCTGGCAGAGCCGGCGAGCAAAGTGATGAGCCACTTCTCCATTTTGAACGTTTCTCTCACCGGTAGCATGCTGCTCATGCAACCTGGCGTGAGATAAACAAAAAGGTGCGGTTTCAACAAAGCCGTCGGCCTGGACGCTGAAGGGAACGACTATAAAGAACAATGAGGCTGGTTTTCTTTTACGCGTCTGGGAAATCCAGCAGGCCGTGTCACTGTTTACTCCTCGGGGCTGCAGAGGCTACAGGGACGGTGTCACGTTTCACCGCGTCCGTCCACCCTTGAACAAATCGTCCTTCTCTTGGGGAAAAAAAAAAACTAAAAATTCTTGTCGTTTTCACAAGCTAATCTCTCCTGTAAAGCCGACACACGACTCCTCCCGCCCCGCGCGATAAAAGTGGAAGGAGAAGCTTGATTTGTTGAATTGAATCATCCTCATTAATATCCAGTGACAAGCTGGTTATGCATCGGACAACAACACCTGCCTGAGCATCTGAGTCAAGCCGCATTAATTCCACAAAAAAAAAAAAAAAAAAGACCCCCGTGACCAAAAACCACGTCGGCTGGGAGGAATGTGGCGCCGCACGCAGCCGGGAAAGAAATGAGGCCACGTTATCCCATCTGGAGGAGAGAGGACGGCGGCAGGTTAGCACCGAGAGAGAGGCAGACCCACTCGCTAAATATTTAATGAGTTTCCGCACAGTTGGCCTCTTCCAGCCCTTGCCTTTGCAAAACAATAGCCATTATACTCTCGGTCAGCCGGTCTCTCTCTCTCTCTCTCTCTCTGTCACACACACACACACGCACGCGTGCGCGGATCCAAAAAGCACATCAAGGATCACGTGTTACAAAAGAGGCCTTTAGATTCTGCAACCGTGACCGGAGTGTATAAATGTGAATTAAAGTACAGGCGGCCGCAGACGTTCAGGTTTTCTCGCGGCAGCATTAGATAACTATTTCAAAACTCTGCTCCATTGTCTGCGGCGCTCCCGCCCATTTCCTCTAACGCCAGGACGAAAATAAACCGGCACTGATTCGATTCTCAGCAGTGGTCATCGAATCGTCACAAGGTTCTCGTCATCAGCAGACCCTGACTAATCTCTTTATGACAAACTGGGAAGTTTTCAGAGGCACGCAAGTGGAGGGATGGAAAAGTCAAGCGGCGAGTGATTAATGCATTGTCTTTTTATTCCCCCCCCCCCCCCCCCCGAATACTGGAGAGTGAGGTTTACAAGGACACTTTGGGGAAGAAAACGACATTCGAGGCAGTGTGGGAGGATTAAATGCAGCCTTTGTTTGTTGTGTTCAACAAAAGGTTTTAAAAGTTAAAAGTGCCAAAAAAAAAAAGGAAAGGAAAACAGGAAACACTGGACGTGGAAGAAGCTCCAAGTCAAAGTCTTAAAAGTGGCAGATAAAACAAAACACTGCGAATCCAGATGAGATGTCGGTGACGCCAACTCACTGATATAGTTTGTAAAAACACGCATAATGCAACAACTATAGGAAAAGTTTTGGGTTTTTTTTTACAGTTCACACCAGAAGGTTTCATTAAAATTGGCATCATGTTCAAATTGTAGTCAGTAATTTTCGTCATGTAAAGTAAAAACGTCAAAGTTTAATTTTAAAAGGTTATTAAGGCACTATATTAATGGTTCGGCCCACTCAAGGATGTAAATGGGCCATAAAACTAAAATAGGGTTGAAATTTTTTCTTTGATGGAAGTATAGGTTATAACTTATATTGAGACTATTATTATTCATCATTAATGTCAATGAGTATTTTCATTTATGTATGTACTGATTTATTTATTTTCTCTTCATTTATTGCTTAGAATTTAGTGAATATTTGTTGGTGTATTTTCTTATTTTTTCAATAATGCCATATTTTTAAATTGTTCAAATTGCTGGTTGCTGTATTGTTGTACGAATATTAAAATAATAAAGGTATGCTTTAAAAAAAAATAGGGTTGACACCTGTTTTTAATAATATGGAATATTGACTTTGTATTATACGTGCTGGTAAAATCTATATAATGGTTTGTTTTGTTCAAATACTACAACTTAATGTGGAGTCCAGAGAAGTGCTGGAAAGTGCTTGTGGGACTTCAATGTGCTGCAAGTATAGAAAGATGAGTCAGTATGAATGCTGATATTTGTGTGTGTGCTGGATGTGTAAACTGTGTTTCAGTGTGTCGGCCTCGAAATACACATCAGTGCTGTGTTCAGTTTGTTTCCACTGAAGACACTGAAAACCATTCATGGCTGAAAATAGTGAAGTGTTCTCCACACCCTAATCGACGTCTCCATTGGAGAAGTCGTTTGATTTTCAGCGAAGGGAGAAACACTGGCCCGACGGAGCAAACAGACGTACGTCAACATGAATCCAGTGTAGCAAACATAGGAGGTTGTGAACGACATCACCGACCCTGCTGACCTTCTCTCCATCACACACGATCTCTTTTCCTCACACAAACACTCGAGCCCACCATAATCGACTCGGAACTTCTTAACAAACTCATGAACGTCCACCTTCACCCTCCTCACTGTGCAGTTGGATCTAAACCAGGGGCGTCAAACTCTTTTTAGTCGAGGGGCCGCATCAACCTGATCTGACCTCTGGAGGCCCAACAAGTCAAACATCACATGTTAAACTGCAGATCTGGACAAATGTCAAAGTCTTTCCTTCTTTTGATCCTTTTGTAACTGCAAGAATTCGCCAGTCTATTCTGAAATTTACATATTAAAGTTAATCAGATATTATATTTGCAAAAAAAGAAAAAAAACACACAAAAAACAAACCCTCAGTCACCTGTATCTGGATTTCGTATTTTTATTCAGGATTAAAACAATTTGTCATCATCTGGAAGTTGTTTTGAGTTTTCGTGTCTAAAGTATCACTTCACAAAAGTTGGACTCGTTTTATTGTGAAAGGCGTTGCGTCATGTGACCTCCACAGATGCATTAATGTCAGGGGTCAAATTCTGACCAAGGGCGGTGTTGAATGTCATTTTTGCCAATCTAGTGTTTTTAGATCAGCCTCTGTCAGTTTTCATTTTTATACTTAAAAAAAAAAAAAAAAAACCATGGCGGCCGGATTAGATCCTCTGGCGGGCCGCTTCTGGCCCCTGGGCTGCATGTTTAACACCCCTGATCTAAAGCTTCCTGCCACCTTGTGACTTCGTAACACCGGTGTCCCTCAAGGCTGTGTCCTCGGTCCCCTCCTTTATGTATACATGTATGTCACGCTGTATACATGAGTGGAGCGATCCTAAACCTAATCTCTGATAATGAAACCTCAACAGCCTGCATGAGTTTTTTTTTAATAAAAGAGGTGATTCTGAAGATCTTTCATACTTTACATCAGGGGTGTCAAACATGCGGCCCGGGGGCCAGAACCGGCCCACCAGAGGATCTAATCTGGCCGCCATGTGATTTTTTTTATTTATTTTTTTTAAAGTATAAATATGAAAATTGACTAGATGGGCAAAAATGACATTCAAAACCGCCCTTGGTCAGAATGTATTAATGCATCTGTGGAGGTCACATGAAGCAACACCTTTCACAATAAAGGTGTCCAATTTATGTGAAGTGATACTTTTAGACACCTAAACTCAAATTTTTTTTTTCCAGATGATGACAAATTGTTTTAATCCTGAATAAAAATACGATATCCAGATACAGGTGACCGAGGGCTTTTTTTTTTTGCAAATATAATATCTGATTAACTTTAATATGTATATTTCAGAATAGACTGGCGAATTCTTGCAGTTACAAAAGGATCAAAAGAAGGAAAGACTTTGACATTTGTCCATATCTGCAGTTTAACATGTTATATTTGACTTGTTGGCCCTCCAGAGGTCAGATCAGGTGGATGTGGCCCCTCAACTGAAATGACTTTGACACCCTACTTTACAGAGTCGACTTTCTAGCAAGTTGCAGCTCTCGCCATGTTTTGGCTGCACACAGGCGCTGATGTCCACAGAGTCCCGGGGATTAAACATCGGTCGCTGACCCAGCTTAATATCAACGTGCAATCTGGGTTTGAGTAATCACTTGTTGTGGAAATGATGCAATCTCCCGGCTGATCTTCCACAACATCATTACAGCGTCACGATGAAAACAAGGGCGAGGAGGAGAAGGAGGAGGAGTGTGTCCTTACCTGTGGTTCCAAGGGTTTTGTAGAACCGGTACTCTAAATGCAGCTGTGGCGCCCTCGACTTCACCGGTTCCTGTGCAGAGAACACATCAAAAGTTAAAAACACTGTGAAAATACATCGTTTCTTTTTTTTTTTTTAATACTCAAAAGAACAAAATGTATCGACGCCACGAACGTGTTAACAGCTTTACACATCCAACGTTCCAGGGATGAAAATCGATAAAAAAAATACGAGTGAGGTATGATTTACAGGCCGGGGGATGGTGAAGTGTTTATCCGTCTTGTAAAGCAATAAGAACATCCCTGGTATGACTCTGCAGGTTCTCCACAGTTCTTCCCACAGTTCAAACTCCAGTGCAGACATGTCTGATACATTTCAGTTGCAGGGCCACGTACAGCCCAACGTCACCTTCAGTGGGTAAAATAGCACCAAAATAACGTGTAAATTCAAACTTTTTCCTCACTTGGTAATGAAAATGTCTGTAGTTTCACAAAAACTAAATATTTGCACCAAAAATATTCCAACAATAGCAACGTAAATCCAATTTTAATGAAATCTAAGCGTGAAAAATACACCCTGGTGACACTGGTCTCTTGTCTCTAGTGCTGGGACCCGTCTCTCAGACGTATAGATCATCTTCCTCACTTCAAATCTCCAGTAACTCGATCCTGCTTGGCTGAGTCAGCGTACGTCTTTGTTACGGGAGAAAATGACAAGCCTCTGCTGAGCAATGACAGGAGGTACGAGTCAGGAGGAGCAGCAACCAAAGTGAGCTTCAACGCTGGGGAGAAGCCGCTTCGATTGTTGGAGCCACAAAAAAACACACAAAAAAACTAAATAAAAAAGGTCCTGCTCTCTGGCACGGGGCCAAATAGTGACTGAGCACATCTTCATGTTCCCATCAGGAGATAACTGGTTCTGATGTTGTGACTAGTTCGCACCCCGGTGATTTCCGACCATAAAACCACATGGCAGTCACTTTGCAAACACATTAAAAAATTACGTTACATCTTTGTTTTGTACCCAAAACAGAAACGACCTTTCCGTGGTAACCGACAACACTAAACCCGTTTCCCTCTGGCGGTTCTCCATCACGGGGGTCAAACGTCCGCCGGCCTGCAGGAGGCTCTAGAGCAGCCAGCAAATTGTGAACGTTTCAGGAAAGACGATGATTTTTAAAAAAAACAAAAAAAACAAATTTCTCAAGAGTTGCGAAACAACGCCGAAGTCCCGAGCTAAGATATCGGTTATGCTGCCGTGAAAGCTGGCAAACCAGCATTCGCCCCAAAGCGAATGCTCTCAGGAACGAGTTTGTAAAAAGATGCATAAAGCAACAGCTAAATGGGTTTTTTAGGACGCTTTGCACTGCAAGGTTTTATTTAAAATGGTTTTATGTTGATTGGAGGGATTTTCTTGGTAGGAATTGTTTTGTTTTTGTGAAAATATAGACACGTATACCCGACGCCACGACAAGGAGAAGTTATAACGTCACTATTTCACCCGTCTGAGCCACTGGAGAGGAAGCGAGGCTGCCTGACGTCCCTACTAGCGTCTCAAGGCGGCTCCGTTTTTACGTTGGTCGCCACATTAAGTCCACCGGCAGCTTCGGCCTGTGGAAGTAAAACTGTGCCATCGGATTCTGAATTCGAATTTGTAACTCTGAATTTTTTTTACCATCGAAATCAGACTTTGAATTTTAAAAGCTGTCGAATTTCAAGTACGTATCTTTTTTTTGCTTCTGATTTTTTTTTCAACATCTAAAAATATTCAGTGTGTAAAAATTCAATGTGTCTAAAAATTCAGCTCTAAAAGAAATTCAGCTGCAAAACAGCCAGAATCTCTGTGCCATATTGAGAATGAGACGGGTATCCATTGCATCGTCCTGATGGCACAGATATTCTGGCTGTTTTGCAGCTGAATTTGTTTTTGCAGCTGAATTTGTTTTTGCGGCTGAATTTGTTTTTGCGGCTGAATTTGTTTTTGCAGCTGAATTTTTTTTGCGGCTGAATTTGTTTTTGCAGCTGAATTTGTTTTTGCAGCTGAATTTTATTTTGCGGCTGAATTTTTTTTGCGGCTAAATTTGTTTTTGCGGGTGAATTTGTTTCGCAGCTGAATTTGTTTTTGCGGCTGAATTTTTTTTGCGGCTGAATTTTTTTTGCGGCTAAATTTGTTTTTGCGGCTAAATTTTTTTTGCAGATGAATTTTTTTTGCAGATGAATTTTTTTTGCGGCTGAATTTGTTTTTGCAGCTGAATTTTTAGACACACTGAATTTTTACACACTGAATATTTTTAGATCTTGAAAAAAAAAATCAGAAGCAAAAAAAGATACGTACTTGAAATTCGACAGCTTTTAAAATTCAAAGTCTGATTTCGATGGTAAAAAAATTTAGAGTTACAAATTCGAATTCAGAATCTGATGGCACAGTTTTACTTCCATAACTCCCTGCTAGTTCTTACTCTCTGACATTTCTGATTAAAACCAGGAAACCCACAATTCAGTTCAAGACTTGCATATTGCTATTTGCAGACCTCGAGAAACTCGACAAGAGCAGCAGTGTGAAGATGCTCAAAATGTCCAAAATACTAAATATTCAGCTCTTTTATAGCCCTTTGAGAAAACGTCTTTTTAGCTATTTAGAGTCGAACCCGGGTCCTCCGCACTCAAAAGAAAGCCTCACCCGTCAGCGATGCCTGCACCTCATTACTTTCTCTTATAGAGCAGTGTCATTTCATCACCGACTGAGTTCCACAAAATAACGAAGCGCTTTAAAAACACTTTTTCAGGTGCAAAGGTAAACAAAAGGATTCACACTCACCAGTTTAATGGCTACATACTCGTTGGTATAGAGGTTTTTACCTGGAATCAAAAAGAAAGGTTAAAAACACATTTTAGGTGCCTCCTGGAAATACAACTTGAAACGCTTTACAAAATATTCAGTGTTTAAGTGGAGAACTTGTTAAAACTATTTCCTTTGGAAAATCGATTCACAAAACAAAAAAGGTCCACAACGGATGACGCGGGCTCAATAAATAATTAGGAACGGCTCCAAAAAGTCACTTCCTTGAAGCGGTGAATTATTCAAACGCATGACTAAACTTACCAAGCTTCAGTTCGCCAAAGTTTCCACAGCCGATCTTCTTGCCGACGCGGAAGTTGGGCCCCACCATGAGCACCCCGGAGGAGCTGGACGAGCCGGACGGCCGGGACGAGTGTCCACTGCGGCTGCCCTGGGACACCTTGGTGCTCCTGGCCGGCCGGTCGCCGTACTTGTCTCTTGGCTGCTCCATGGAGGCGAGCGGCAGCGGCAGCGGCGCAGGTCGGCGTGATGCAGAGGGAGGCCTCCTGCTGGGCCGGGGCCCACCACGGCCACAGCCCCGGTCACTGGCGGCGCCTGGACGGCGGAGCCACTCTCATGGGACGGACGTCTCCTGGACGCTGCTCCCACTGTCCTCACCCCGTCTCCGCCTTCACTGGGGGGACGGCGACATTTGTCCCAGGAGGGAGAAGGTGGAAAACCTGGAAGAAATGGAAGATGAGACGAGAGGGACTGTGGAGTTTTGAAGGACGGTTGTTGGTACTTTCATCTCTAACAATTAATTAAAAAAACAACAACAATGCAGCATGGAGGCTGCAGCAGAAAAGACAAGAAGGCCGTTGCTCGGCTAATCCCCCGCCGGAGGGCTTTATATTTTCTCACAAAGCCAGCTCTAAGGCAGCACACTTGGTACACTAGAGGGTGTTCCATGGGTCCTAGTAGATAATTATGTAGAATCTGAAAGGTCTTCTTCATAAGCTATGTCAAAATACGTCTCCAGAGCCCAAAAGGTGTTTTTATGCACTTAGTGACCCTGTGACCTGATATGCAAATGAGGTCATGGTCACCATGGTGCCCCTTCTCCCCAGGTGGAGTGTCCATGTGTGAAGTTTGGTGACTGTGGGCCCAGGAACTGCTGAGAAATGAGGAGAAATGTTTATATGAAAATACATGTATTTTGCAACCATGACGAGCAAAATTCAGACCCTACCAATCGTCAAGGTCAGGCCACTTGGTATGCTGGAGGGTGTCCCCAGAGTACTAGTAGGTGTGTATAAAATTTCAGAGCCCTAGCTCAAAAACCTAGGCCTCCAGAGCCCAAAATGTGTTTTTAAGCACTTCGTGACCCTGTGACCTACTTAATATGCAAATTAGGTCAAGGTCACCATAGTATCCCTTCCCCCTCTGAGATGTATCCACATGTGAAGTTTGGTCACTGTGGGCCCAGGGGTTGCCGAGATATAGGTAGAAACGTTCGAACGGACGGACGTACGTACGTACGGAGACTGTTTCAAGATCCCCCTTCGGGGCCTATCGGCTACGGCGGGGGATAAAAAACGGGCATATAATGAACCTGCTGGAGCAACGCAGTCTAAAAACGTTCAAGTATGTCAGCATCGTGACAATAAGCTCACAAGATCTGCTTCAAATCCACTTTGTTGAAGGTAAAGGCTTAAAGAGCGCAACGCACGCAACATTAAAAAAAAGAAAAAGGAATACAAAATAAAAGTATTTTTTATTATGAAACGTTTGCTGGTTTTTCATGCGTTGTAAGATTTATTAAATATGAACCTCTTCATGATATAAAAGAGAATAAGAGCTGTAGTTACCTATATAATAAAATGCTTATATTTATATGATAGTTTTTATACCTTTTTCTCCGACGCATTTCACAATGGAGGCATCGTCGTAAACAACAACGTTGGCAATAAACTAAATATGGGATTTTTTTTTGTGCTGCAGGATTGTTGACTGAGTGGGTCTTTCCCATCTTTAATGGTTCCTATGGTAACCGTTTCAGACATTAAAGTAAATGTTATGCAAGATGCCAAGTTTTGGGGGGGAAAAAACTAAATTTGGAGCAAAAAGAAAAAAAAAAACTGAATTCATAAAACCATAAATACAATGAATCCAAGTTTAAGGACATAAACGTCAATGACAGCATAATTATCAAGGCTATATTGGCCTAATCCCAAAAAATATTATAAATCTAACACACATGTCCTTTGAGAACCTCAATGTTCTTCTATTAAAAGTTTGAAGAATACAAACACAGCAAGTAGGTTCGGTGCCCCGCTTTAAACGAAAACTTCAAATATTCTTTAAAAGCTGGCACAATAAAAACACTAATCGTAAAAACTATGTCATCAACAGTACAATTTAAAATTGTCCCATTATGATGATAAAAACCTTCCGTTAATAGCTCTTGACTGGAATGACACTGCTGATTACACAAGATGTAACATTGCTCGGCATAATCGACATTTTAGCTGCTTTTTATTAAAAAAAAGAAAAAAGAGAAAAGAGAAACTGCCTCTCTGACTCAAAATGTCAGTAAATGCAGCACAATAAAGTCAAATGAAGCAGAAAGTGGAACTGCATTGAGCTTCAAGTATTTAATAAAGATAAAGTGCTTTGCTCTCAGACAATGGCTGAAGGAACACAAAGCAGATAGAACGCTATTGAAGTTGCACTGCTATTAATATAATGAGAAAAATGGTGGCGCACATCTTAATGGAGTTGATGCAGTGCACAGACCAACAGCGACGAGGTGGCAGACACACGCTGCTTCCTTTATGGGTTCGACAGTTCCATCTGAGGAGGTTTGCGAAATGATTTTAAACTTATTTACTGTGGTCAAACGCTACGGACAGAAGTATTAAACCCTTCGAAAAGAAAAGCTACAAGTCAATCGTTCAATACGAAAGACATCCAATTGGGTCCAGATTTACTGCACAGCAGCGTTAAGACAATATCCATCCATATGGCCAGTTAGAAAAGTCAACTAATATATCAAAATATATGGTCTATACCAGTGTTTTTCAACCACTGTGCCGCGGCACACTGGTGTTTCCGCGAGATCTAGTCAGGTGTGCCATGGGAAAGTACCCAATTTCAAATTTTTTTCTAAAAAAACATTTGCTCTCACAGTGTGTTGCAGAGTAATCATGTATAAATACTCTTCGCCACTAGATGGCAGCACTGAACTTTGCCGGTGAAATGTAAAGTGACAGACGTCAGTGTGGTTAATCTCCACCTCCTGCTACCATCTTGTATCAAAGTACTGTGTCAGTGACAGTGATGGAGAAGTTTTTGAAAAGGAAGAACGTGAACCAGGATCTCAGCTCTTCATCCATCAGGTCCAGGTTTCACACTGAGGGAGGCACTATTAAAAAAAGAAATTGGGAAATACTTTTTTTCTGTATTTATTTGATTCCCGTTGCTAAAACTTTGATGAGAATGACTTTATATTGTTAATAGAGGCTACAGAGTTTCACATTTTAACATTTTTTGGTGGTGGTGTGCCTCCAGAAGAAAAAAGTGTGCCTTGGCTCAAAAAAGGTTGAAAAACGCTGGTCTATACCATCTGGGACCAGTAGATGTCACTGTAGGACAACAGAATGCTGCTATAGTACCAGAAACGGCAGAAAAAGTTCAGACGGTGTGAGAAACTTGTGAGGGACCGGAGAAAAGCAGAGAAACTGCGAGCTGAATGAGCGTCGCAATGGCAAAATGGATAGAACTGAAAAATCTGGATAAACAAATACTCGTGACGAACTTCTAAATCACATCGGTTTGCAGTCCCGAGCAAGTTCCACGTGTGCGGCAGCCTTCAGAAGTGGTTTGTGGTCCTCTGGAAGTTTGTTTACACTTGGTCCGCGGACAATACGTCTATTATGCACAGAGAGTGACGATCAAGCTCGAACAGAATTTAATAATTTCATTAATCCCAGAGGGAATTTCTTGGCAGGAAGTGGGCAAACAAAAGGCATCCTGAATCTGGTCATTTTCAGAATCGACGAAAACGGATGTTACGTCACTGTTTCACACGCGGTGGGCAGAGGTCTGATGCCAGAATCGCAAAAAATCAAGGAAAAACAAACTGCTCTGCTTCTAAAATCCTGATTCCTGGGGGCCTAAAGTGAGGGAGGCACATTCCAAATGAACCTCGAAGGTTAATTCAACTGTGTGTAAAACGGATTCCTGTCATTTCTATCTTGAAAAGTTCACATTTAAATCAAATCTGACAGTTCATATGAAAAAGCTTCATCAGATGAAGCCTGATATTGACTCATTTGTGAAGGTCATGAGTCTTTTACTGGCTAAAAAAGAAAAAAAGGACTGTTTACAAGTAGCCGGTGTGAAAACAGGCCAGAAGAAGCGGCGCTGCCGGGCCGGACGGAGAGTAATCGAGGGAAAACACCGCCACCAGTTTCAACACAAGCTTTTAAGTCAGAGTTTGTGATCGTGACGGCAACACAACGCCCACGGCGAGCCCGGCAGACAGAATATTATGTAAACAATTACATAAAAATCTACGTCTGCTTGCAAGGACACTGAAGCTTAACTTCACGGACGCTGGTCGGATTTTATCAACTGCTCAGCAGAACACCTTTTTGTTTTTTTCCCCCCCAACTTTCCTCTCATCGAATGCAAATATCGACCCTTTTACCACTTGATTAATGGTGTTTTTCTTTGTAAAAAGTGAAATCGGTTGACGTCCGAGACACTTCAGCAGATAAGTTTCAATATCTGGCAGCAGCTGGTTGTTGTGATGTACAGAGACGCTCCGGTTACAACTGAACCGTGTGACTCTTGTGATTGGACGGCGACACTGAGGAAGTTCAGAAGGCCACAGTAGTGGCGACTACGACTTCTCCATTTCTCGTTGCTTTTGGACTTTCCTCGAGGCCGTAAAAAAAATTGAGGTACAGAAATGCTGAATAATTCTACGCAGTGACGGGAGCAACAGGTCACGGAGGCAGTCGTTTGTGGAAAATCCCACTCCGTTTGTCGTCTTGTGCAAAATTTTGGGACACGAGACAATAGAAATCCTGTAAATGAAGCCATTCAGCAAGAAAACGATTTTTCTTTAAAGTCCTAGTGAAATGAAAATTCCACCTCCAAAACACTCTGGCTGTCGCTTCTAGGATCCTTTTCATGCTAACTGGCCAAAGGGTAGAATGTTAAAACACGGCGATCTGCGAGAAAATAGCCGATAAACATCTGTATATCCTCCGCTGGGCGGAGCTTCTGACAATAATCGAGTGACGTCACGAGTTGTGCACACGCCCAAGTTGTGTTTACATTATGGAGGATCAGAGTTTTGACCACGAAGAGGCTGAATTTAACCATATTTCATCATCATCATCATCTCAAACCCAGTGATTGATGAAGAAGACACAGAAGTGTCGTTCTGCCATCGGTGACCCCGTCTGGAACATGTTTGAGGAAGCAGAAGACGCTTCGTCCTCCATTCGTCCTCGTCTCCTCGCCTCAGCAGCCGCCAGTTTTCACCTTTGAGGCTTTGAGGCTCCTGACTTTTGGCAGAACGACTTCCTGGATCATGTCGAAGCGCTTTTCCCACTGCGGAATCACCGAAGATGAGTCCAGGTACTACTTGATCGTCTACTAGCCCGAGCTCGCGGCTCCCGCTAGCCACGCGAGCTAGCGGCTCCCGCCACCCGTGCTCCTTTTCGCCTCTCGGTCTCTTCCAGGCTCAATCTTTCGTCAAGGCTCATAAAACGCCGACTATAACTTCAAAACACTGTTAAAACTTGGATATTTAAGAGGAAACAAGCCGATGTAAACGCAACAGATCGAGATCTGCACAACTCTTGACGTCACGAAGAAGGATTCCCCCGACTTCCTCGGCTGGAGATTCAAAATTCAAATAACTTTGTTATGCGACAACAGTGGTGGGGCAGAGTCGGAGGAACCTTATAAGTAGTACCCCAACTATCGTTTTTTGCAAAGTAGTGTTTTACATTTCACTAGGACTTTAACTCTTTCATTTTAAAAACAAAAACAACAACAGCTACTATGGTTGTCGTGACAATGCTGTCATTCCTGAGCATGGAAAAGGCTGCTGCTCAAAGTGTGTGTGTGTGTGTGTGTGTGGGCTTCTGGATGACTCATGCTCCGTCCTGCCGCCACACATCTCAGCATCAAAGACAGCCGGTTTGCTCTCAAGGGCAACTCTGCACTGTTGCTATTACATAAAAAAAACCCGGGACCGGAAAACGGCGTGGCTATAAAGCGGAGGTTTGCAGCGGAGACCGACGGCGAGCTGTAACAGTTTCCATTGTGCAAATAATCATTTGTAGGCCACCGTAATCCAGCCGGCACCGGTGGTTCGGATTAGCCCCGCTCGGCGCCCCCCCCCCCCCCCCCGACGGAAGAAGAAGACGACTCTATTATCATGCACACGCTGCACTCAGCCTGTCTTCTCCTCATTCACACCAGACTACTGCATCTTATTATATCAGTTCAGGAACCCGGCAATAAACCCAAGACACCTTTGCAGACAACAACAACAACAACAAAAAAAATAGCTGCAGTCTTTATGGAAATGACTCCACGTACGCGTTTTGGTATTTTCACGCGTAATTTTCCGATTTTTCAAGCACCTTCTCAAAATACAAAATGTCACTTTGCACGAGGAACTCGCCACACACTCCCCGTAGCGCTGAACTACATTGAGAGTTATGTCAATACGAGTAGGAATAAACCGCTGAGTCATGATAACGCTCCTGAGCAAAGCTTTGAACTCCCAGTTGATGAGCTGTTACTCTACTATTAAGGATTCAAAAGAGAAAGATTTTTTTTTTCCCAGGGATCAGAATGCAATGTGTTCTTCTTCACACTTGACTGACAGTGACGCTGTGAATTTTAGCTTCAGGTGCACGTTTAGCAGACTGCGCCCTGTACGGCGGCGTCCACATCATCAAGGTGTTCAAACTCCTTTCTTTGATCTGTCTGTCTGTGAGCAAGATTACATCAAAGCTGCACGGATGTTGCCGAAGGTTTCACCACAGACAGATATTAGGCCGAGGAAGATCCCATAAAGTCTTGGAGGCGACCTGGAAACATTTAGTTTTGTTTTCTTTCTTATTCCAGGTTAGCCTTTGGCAAACGTCGGTGAAATCTGCGATTGCTCGTTTCCTTTTCGCGCGCCGTGCCATTTGGATGCATATTTAAAATTGTTGGAGGGCATCGTGGAGCAAAGCAGAGGCTCTCCAGAGGGCGTTCCGGGCGACGCAGAGCCTTTCGAGTACGGACTGCAAATGAGGTTTTACTCTTTCGTAGTTACAATAGTTTTAACTGTCAAAAAACACATTATTAACTGCCTCAGTGAAACTGTTGCACTGCAGAAACAAGTAGCTGGGGGGGGGGGGGGGGGGGTCCCAGGTCCGCCTCTTTAACCTCGTTGTCATGGAAACGTGACGCTTTGGTAGTTGGTCCAAAATGGCAGTAATAGATGGGGACATGGAACAAATCAATTACATCGAATTTACACTGTGGTCAACACGTGTGCCACACATCTGGTCTGCACTATATTTCACACAATTTGCCCCCGACTTGCATTTGTCAAGAGATTATTTTATCAAGGATGATAATCCAACAGACGTCTGGTAGGAATCAGACCGTCACTGTGTTCACAGCTAATTCTCTGGAAATGAAGCTGGATATTAATACATTTATTAAACACCGCACACTAAATAAAGCACACATTAGTTTGGTTTTTTTCATGGGGGGGGGGGATTTGAAACCGTACGAACAGAATTTGCCGGTTTGTTTCCATGTATAACTTCTCAGTGGGATTACGCCGCCACAGCCAGTCAGACGGTTGCAGACATGTTCAGGCATGCCTAACTGGGGATTAGCATGCAGAAATAAACATGAACGCAGGGCAGGAACCTAGAGAGGCAACAACCTGCAACTTTGTTTTACTGGTAGGATTCGTTCTCTCGTACTTTATAGGGCTGCCGTCACCGAATATGGGATCATAAGAATAATCCACATCCGTGGGAGATTTTTCATTTCCACCTCGCATTAGGAGACAATCAGAAAATCTGGTTTTTAATCACGCTTACAAGGTTGCAACAGTATTAACAACAGTTGCAAATGTTAAGACAATGCAAATAAGAAAAGGACATTTACATTGCCGCTACAAATTAGAGGCGGCATTCTTGTACGAGTGCGTCTGTTTCAAAATAACTGCTTTAAAGCCCTTGTTACATGGTATTCCAGTTTAATTTGATAAATAGAGTAGAAGAGCGTTGCACACCAAAGGATTGTGCAGCAGAATGCATCTTGGCCCTCTGTGGGTTGTACAGCGAGCTTCTCCCGGTATGATGAATGGCTTGTTCAGGTTTGATGAAAGGTGGGGGAATCCCCCCCCCCCCCCGGTGGAGGTGCCGCGTCTCCTGATAAATGAGGGCATGTTTGAAGAGACACACCTATTGGCACCCTACAAAGGTGACTGCATTTCTCAGTGGGAGAATCCACCAGAGGCATTCATGGATTTAATTCCCCATCGCAGATCTTTAACTATTTGTTTTCCCAGAGGAAACTGAAAATATTGTGGCTTTCTGATGTTATACATGTTAAAACAAAACATGTAAACAGTGAGCCAGCATTATTCAAATGGGATGGCACTGTGGTTTAGTGGTCTGCACTTTTGTCTTGCAAATTGTTCCGAGTTCCTCCTCCTGCTCTGCAGTTGCATGTTTCAACATATCTGGTCAATCACATGTACGGCCCGGAAACATTTCAAGATGAAACGGAAAACTTTTGTTGTTTTTTTTGGAGATCCCAAAAACACAACAAAGATTTTTTTTTGCTCGGAGCCACTGAAAACACAACTTTTTGAAAACTCTCCAACTCCATGGAAATGGAGGAAAATGCTACTTCTCTGAAACGCTGCTACTGCACATGTGCACTACGCTCGTATTAATTATATGTGCGAGAAGACGGACAATAACAACAACAACGTTTGCGTCCAGAGTGTCATGACTCCCAGTCCATACTCTCCTGGGACTTAGTAGCTTTATAGTCGAGTAACAGTAACAACAATCCAACAAACAGCACTGAATCAGATGCTAACCACAACATTCTCAGTGTTTCCGCCATTCTTATGTAAACAGACGTTTTCTACAAGTACCACTTCATGCAACTCACACACATTCACACGTAGGCCATGTTTACACGTACCCGGGTTAAAAAACAAACAAAAAACAACCTGATATTTCCCGCTCTGCGGTTTTTTTTGTTGTTTTTTTTAAATCTACATTTACCCAGGCCGCATGTCCACCTGGTTCAGAGCTGCTATGAGCAGCCAAACCTGTAGGGGGCAGTGTAACGAGAAGCATGAAGCAATGACAGCCAACCAGAATCCTGGAAAAAAAAACATGACGTCACAAATTATAACGCAAATATCCATCTACACTCCCTTTAGATGCAACCAGATGATCCAGATCTGCAAAAGAATCATCGTTTGTGCCGAGTCGCCGCTGCGTTTATGTGTAAATGCGCCCAAAATGCAGAGAAATAACAGTTTTTTCAAATACCCGGGTACATGTAAACGTGGCCTTAAACACACTGACAACATGTAGACATAATAGAATTTACACGAGCTGCGACTTTTGTTTGTTTTTTGTCAAATCACATGTCTGCAGTTGTTTTGCTCGGGGTTTCTTTGCTCTGTGTCGAATAAGGCACACTTTTCTTTCATGTTTTCAATCCCGCCGTGAATTTGCAGAGCGTGAACGCAAAGTGCATTAAACATTTGGGACATCTTGTTCAACGTGACTCCCAACTGGGGACTTTCTCGCCGGCCACGACTTCCATCGTGTGGCTTCAAGCCTCCTGACACAAAAACACCAGTTTCAGGTGAGTCGTGGCCATATTGACTGCTGGTGTGACTGAATGTTGGGAAAAGCGTCTCGGTTACACCGTCAGGAATCAGTCCCGGCTGAAGCCTTCTGCGCACAAATGTTGAAACAAATGCTAAGCTACTCATCTGCATTTCCAACAGCATGGCTCGTTTATGTTTATTTGCACTGGGCAACAGTTAACAGACGATAAACACAACTGCCTGTTGGATGGTTTTGCAGCAGCTACGGCCCGATGTTTGATACAGAACTCATTTGCACCGTGACATTTAACTGCCTCTGGGTTGATCTGTGCCGCCACACTAAAGCAATACCACCATGGCCGCGCGCTGATTAATCAACTTGTTTAGATTCCCCACTCACTTTGCTTCTGTGCGAATGCCGTCGCAAAAATGACTAATGAGCTCAGTCGCAGCAGGCAAGTGCACACAATAAATCTCATGCAATAGGAGGAGCGCACGTCTCCCAACGGTCGGGAGTCGTGCACGCGAGTCTCCTGCGTCAGGATATCCCTCAGACGCCCGGCTTTGAGTGACGCTGCTCCCGCATGAACAGGAAACGTATCGCATTACCAGAGATGCTCATCAAAATTGCGCTGCTGCAGCTGCAGGTGATAAGTTCTTGCCGATCGCTCCTTCCCGTCACCGACACCCCTTTCTCATGGAAATGTGCACGACGGCGGCTTATCTCCCCGAGTTTGAGACTCAAACATTGCCTTTGTAGAAATATAGAACAGGATATGACTATTGTCTCCGCACTGCTAGGCTCTGCTGGGAGGTGGTGGGGAGTATCGATAGCACGCACACAAATACAAACACAGAACTGTTTGCAGTGTAATCACAGGCGCGAGGTTTTGTTTGGTGATGCTGCAGCTCAAACACTAAATGTATTAATAGCCTATGAAAAGCTATTATAATTGATTAATAGCTACTTTTTAAATACGACTTATAAGTGCGGCTCCTCCAATGACACAGCAAGGTGGCGTTGAATTTATATTTACGGGGGGGGGGGGGGGGAAACAAAAAGCCTAATTACAAACCACAAATTTGCCTGTCAAAATATGTGGAGAAAGCTGATTAGCGCCTATTAAACGCATCTAATCTGTTGACATCTTTCCATTTTCACTGAAACGTAAAGGCTGGGAGTGCAGTGATTAACCTTCAGTGGAAAGATCAGCCCGAGGGGGGGGGGCCCTGCCAACAGCGCAGACTCCCACTGTGGCAGTACCAGCGAACAGCTGCCTCTCGCGCCTCAAAGCCGCCTCGTGTGAAGTCAAACTGGTGGGAACGGAGCACATCCACACTCCTCCTTCACATGTATATCAGCACACGCTCACCCTGCCTTTGTGTGAACCCACATGCACGTCAGCGTCAAGGGTTTTACGTCCATACATGACTCCGGTCAGGTGATATGACGCGCTTTTTAAAATTGGACTGCGGGTTCGGGGCGGAAACGCGTCGTTTTCAGAAATGCGTTGCGTTTACACGGCGACGGAAGAAACGCTGAAAATGATGCCGTTTCCATGTTGAGCTACTAGTGGATGCCGTCCGTTTTTAGAATAAAACGACAGGCACCATCAACATTAACAACGACGACAAGGCAGACATGCCTCTGGACGGAAGACCAAGTTTGATTGTTGTTAAAAACTAAAAACGACCAAGTCCCAGGAGAATATAGACGGAGTCATGGCACGCTTGAAGACAAACGTTGTCGTTATTGTCCGAGTCTGAACATTTTCAAATAGTCGCGTTTTCTCCTGTTCCCATAAAATTAAAAGGCTCCACCTTGGGAGCCGTTTTCAGTGACTCCGATCACCGTTGTTGTGTAAACGGACACCCAAAACACAACAAATGTTTTGCATTTCCTCTTGAAAATGTCGTTGTGTAAACAAGGGCTTTAGCCTCTGCTGACACAACAACAATCAAGTGGAAACATTTGAAAACGTTTTAACCGAGTCGCCATGACATCGGGTGAAAACGCAACTTTCGGAAAATGCTGCTCCTGCACATGTGCACCATGACCGTAGTACAAAGTTCTCCTGCATGTGCCTGAGGAGACGGACAACAACAACAACAACAACAACGTTTTCCATATTCTCCTGGGACTTGGTAGTTTAATTTTGACAGTCACCGTAACAACAATCCAACTTGGTCCTGTGTCCATATGTTCTTGTCATTGTTAATGTTTATAGCGTATTGTTGTCTGCACACGTGTGTGGTGTCATTCCAACAAAAAACAAACAAACAACAGCATCTACTCGTGACCCAAAGCATGAAAACGCCATCGCTTCAGGCCTGTCCAGGTAAACGGACATCTTTTACAAAGCTTTACGTGTAAACGCGAAACGTAGATCCGCGGATAGGCGCTGGTGGAAAAGCCCAACATGACAGTTTCGCACACTTGTGTATGGTCACTGTCAGAATTTGATTGTACCGATTCCCCCGTGGAAAAACGTAGTGAGCTAATCACGAGACGAGCTAGATTATTATTGATCGGGCACTGATCAATCTATGGGGCCAAGTTGTTCAATCAGATCATGGTGGAAAATAGAGAATTAGCATCACAGACTCATATCTTGGGCTGGAAGTGCTCCAATGCGTTAAATCGTGCGCCATCCTGTCTTTGCAGCGGTGATATTAAGTTAGGTGTGTGTGTGTGTGTGTGTGTGTGTGTTGCAGAGGCAGTTGATATGAAGATGATCGATCCTTTGTAAGCAGGCCTCCGACTCCAGTCACAACAAGGAAGCGAGCTGGCAGCCGTGCGCCAGCGCTTCTCGGACAAAAGCCCGGCTACCGCCGGACGGCCGCGTCGGTCGGTCGGTTGGACCGACCTACCGACCGACCGACCGACCGGTCGGTCGCCGATTAACCGAGTCGAGTCTGGTTCCAGTGACAAGACTAACCAGCTGTGAAGCTAACGGCTAGCAAAACATGACTGAGCCACAGTGATTGGTCTTCACGAGGGAAAGAGAAACAGCGACACTCGTATTTCCTCACAATTCCTCATTTCGAGTTCATTTAAAATCTGCAAATAATGTAAAAAAAAAAAAAAAAAAAAGATTTATTTAACCATAAAGGCAACGACAGGGAAAAAAAAAAAAAAGACCCAGTGACAGCTGGTCCGAGCGCAACAAGGAAATTAGCTCCGTTAGCAGCGAAAATATTAGCTTTAAAAAAAAAAAAAAAAAAAAAAAAAAGGCTCCAACCTGGATGTTGCTCACAAACGGCGGTTCTCACCTTCAGCTTCACCCGGGCACGGCTGCTGGTGCTCGGTCACGGCGAGTGTGGAGGACCGCCCGGGGCTCCGTGAGCGCGGTGTGATGCTTCACGCTAACGGCGGAGCGGCGGAGGAAGAGGAGGAGGAGGAGGAGGAGGTGCTGCTGGCGGAGAGCGGCTCTCTCTCCATTCTTCGTCTGCCTTCGCTTGCCCGTGAAAGGTCCGAGCACTCCGGATGTAGAAGCGCGGCACCGCCCGCTCCAGCTCGCACACTTCCAGGTCACGGCGGTCCGGGCTAATTAGGCGTCGAGGCCACCAAACGTCGTCGCCCCGCCCGGGGGTTTGACGCTCCGCTCGGCCCGAGGCTGCCTGCGGCCACACCGGGACGATCCAGCAGAACAACGTCCATCCCCAACAAATAAAACCCCTCAAAACAATCCTGTTCCAAACAAACCCAAATCAACCCCCCCACCCAAAAAAACCCCAAAACACCTGATGCCTCCAGAAAACCACGACCCCACCCCCAAAAAAATCCCTGATCACCGTCCGAAAACCCCAAAAAACGCCTTCCAAAAAAAAAAACTTATTCCCAAAAACAATCTGATCACCCTTAAAAAAAACGAGCTGACCCCAAAAACCCTGATCTTACTGAAAAAAACTTGATTCTGCTGCACAATAACAATGATCCTACGAAAAGCCAGATCCTAAACCAAAAACAAAAAAAAGATCCCCTCCTAAAACAAGTTGATCCCCAGAAAATGATTAACCCCCCCCCCCCAAAAAAAAACCTAATTTCTGTCTCACACACACCAATTCATCCCCAAAACCTCCAATCCCCCCAAAAAACAAGATAATTCTCTAACATAACCCTGATGCTCCTAAAAAATACTTCATCGTCCCGTAAAAAACCCCCGATGCCCCCAGAAAGTCCTGATCCCCCCCCCCCAAAAAAAACCTTCTCACCCCCTTGAACAAAACCTCAATCTCCCCATCATTCCAAAATATCTATGATCATCCCTAAAAACAAACGAATCACCCCCAAACAGAAAAACAAAACTATAGCACCCTAAAAAAAAATAATCTACTGACCAATACCCCCCAAAAAAGAGAAACCCACCCCAAAAAAACCAGAGACCAGATCCCCTCTTAAATAACCTTTACACACCCCCAAAAAAAACTATTGTAATCCCTCAATAAATCTGACCTAACCAAGAAAAAACCCAACAAGCCCCCCAATAACTCTCCGACAACCCCACTGACCAAAAACACCTTAACCCCCCCATTTCTGACAATTGCTTCAAATGTTTTGAGAAAATAAATAGAAAAAGTCTAAAAATCAGAAAAGACTAATGAACATAGCATCTTTTAGTAATGAACAAAAAAATAAAAATCTATAAATCTATAAACAGACAGAACTGTAAGAAAAAAAAAACAAGCCTGAAAACAAACTGAGCTCAGTGCTGCCCCCTGGGAACAAAAGTGGAATTACATAAACTTTAAAGATCTTTAAATATGCCACATATCTTAATTCAATTGTTAAAAGGAAGTAAAACGGAGGGGGGAAAAAAGAAAAGAAAAGATTCAGGAAGAGCAAACAGACAGTAGGCAAAGTGTAACCAATCGTTTATTTTGTACATCGACCTGTTTTAAGGAAAAGGTGTGTGCTGATGCAAAGTGGTTACAAAAATAAAGCACGTCGTTACGTAAATATGACATGACAGAAAAAAAAAGAACCTACATTTACAAAAGCCGATGAAGAAAATCAACGGAACGCGTCACGCTAGTGTCTTTCCTCCCGGCGTGGTCCTAACGACGTCTCCAATCGTTCACCGAGAGGGGGAAACGATCTGCACGAGATCCAAACGAGCTTCGGGTTCCGACACGATCGGGAATAATCTGAATCTTAATGTAACAAACGTCTAGAAAAAAACCAACGACGGAGTGCTTTTTTAACTTCTGTAGCCCTGCAAGTCTGTAGCTTTTATTTCATATCGTAACAGTTTGCTATAATACTCCTGGTGAATATCTTCAGTCACCAATAGTGGTTTATTTGTGTTTTTCCCAACTATGCAATGCAATTTTAGTGCATCAAAAACATGACCTGACATGCATCCATACATAAAATCTGTTAGAGTGGAATGACTGATTAATGCCTATTCTCTAATGTAAACTATAGACAAGATTATTCCAGGGCAGTAACTCAGTGTTAACATCTTCATATAGTGGATTTACCCCCCCCCCCCCCCCCCCCCCCCCAAAAAAAAGAAAATTCAAAACAAACATAAATACATCTCTGGCTGTCAGGACAGTGAGCTTTACAAACACTACGGTCGGGTTAAACTCTTGAACTCCAGAATTTAATGTGTGAATGCGGCAGCTTGTTATGTCGAAGGCCTGAACAAGAGAAAACACTAGAATTATAAAGACAAAAAAAAAAAAAAAAAAAAAAGATGGACGTTTCTCGTTTCAAAAAATTGTCCTCAGTTTCTGGTAAAGAGGTAAAGAGTTCCACAAAAGGCAGTCAGGGTCTTTAGAAAAAAAAAAAAAAAAAAAAAGGAAAAGTAAGTCTCCCTGTCGATTAAGCGATGGCCTTCGCCTCCGGCAGGAACGCCTCCCAGAACTTTATGAGCTGGAATCAGACGGAAGAGAAGAAAAACAAACATTAGAAGATGTGACATCGTTTTTTTTTGCATTTTCTTTTTGGAGAAAAGTTTTCCGTTTCCATGGCAACGCTTTTAGAAAACAAAGAACCGCTTGCAAAGTGTCGTCGCGTAAAACTGGTTCCCCAAGTAGTTCCTAGCAACATTTAAAAGCCGTTTTCACCTGGAAAAAGAAAAGAGTTTTAAACTGACGTCTTATTTTTATTTATTAGTTTATTTTGTAGGGACAGTGCATATTAATGAACATCTGCAAAACAGTGTAAATATGCCAGATTATAGCAAAAATGCTAATTTCAATCTGTTGTCCCGAGGCAGGTGACAAAATACAGGAAACATAAAATAAAAAAATACATTTACAATAAAAAAATACATTTACAAACATTACAGTTAAAAGTGTTCAGACTTGGCTTTCTCTCTTTCTTTCTTACCCGTTGTTGAGACTGCAGCATCGCCTCCAAATATTTAATCATCTGGTTCTTGAAGTCCTTTGATTTTTCTTTCTGCAAAGGGGAAGCGGGTAAATAAAGTTAAGCGAACGTCTCCCTCCGTAACCAGTTGGACTCGTTTCATCCTGAACCCGACACTCCAGCAGACGGACTGGCAAAATAGAGCCAGAATAACCTTTACGTTTTAATTTGAAACTCTTACTTTGTTTAGTGCACAGTATACGGGATGAAAATGTCTGTATTTTCACCAAAAAAAGAAAAACTACTACTGAAAATTGCTACAATAACATAATTTTAATGATGCGAAATACAGTAAAATGTCCAAAACGCATTCAAGCGTGTTTTTACAAACTCCTAACATGAGGGTGTAAATAGATTGTTCCTCCGTTTTGTTTTGTGCGTACAGTATCTGTATTTTGTGAAACAATGAATAAAATAAATAAATAAATAAAGCGACATGATGTGACATCACGACACGGGTGTGAATATGTGATTAGAGCAGTGAATTCATGACTTTTTAATTCAGAATTTGGTGCAGCGCCACATTTCAAGAACAAATACAGGGAAGTATCTGTGGGGAGTTTTCATGTTCTCCCCGCGTGTGGATTTACCAATTTGTGTTTAAAAAGTTGCGTCGGTGTAACCGTGTGTGTGGAATGTTTACCTGGACGGAGGAAAAATATTTTGCTGTTGTGGAGTAATCCCTCAAGTATTTACCTCGAACCTGAGCACCTCTTTGCGTACGGTCATGCCAATCCTGTCAAAGTCTCGCTCGTACTGCGTGACCTTCGACTCCCACTGTGGACTCACGGGAAGACAACAACAACATCAACAACAACAACCATGACAAACGTTAATCAATCTTGAAAGAAGGTTTGGTGCTCACACACCAGCGACGCTACATGCTATATGCTAAAGAGGTTTGGGGCTCACACACCAGCGACGCTACATGCTACATGCTAAAGAGGTTTGGGGCTCACACACCAGTGATGCTACATGCTAAAAAGATTTGGTGCTCACACGCCAGTGATGCTAAATGCTAAAAAGATTTGGTGCTCACACGCCAGTGATGCTACATGCTAAAAATTTGGTGCTCACACACCAGTGATGCTACATGCTAAAGAGGTTTGGGGCTCACACACCAGAGATGCTACATGCTAAAGAGGTTTGGGGCTCACACAGCAGCGATGCTACATGCTACAAGCTAAAAAGATTTGGTGCTCACACACCAGTGATGCTACATGCTAAAAAGATTTGGTGCTCACACGCCAGTGATGCTACATGCTAAAAATTTGGTGCTCACACACCAGTGATGCTACATGCTAAAGAGGTTTGGGGCTCACCCACCAGCGATGCTACATGCTACATGCTAAAGAAGGTTTGGAGCTCACACACCAGCGATGCTACGTGCTACATGCTAAAGAAGGTTTGAGGCTCACACACCAGCGATGCTACATGCTAAACATGAATAAAGTCTGACTGACAAGACAAAAGAGAACTTAATGTGACTTCTTAAAATAAATAAAACCAGTCTTTTGATTCATCAACGAAATTTGATATTTTAGGGACAAATGGTCGAAATACAAAAGGCTAAAGAGAATCTTTCCTTTGTTTCTCTTCGTCTTCTCCCTCTATTTTTTGACCCGATTTTATATTTCCACACGACGTCTTTGCACCGGCTTCTCGTCCAGTAAGTTTAGTTTAGTTCGTAGTGAAGAAACCGACCCGGAAAGCTGCATTAAAACGACGACATAATGGAAGAATCTGACTGGCTGTTGACGCGACGCCATCGACCTGCAGCATGTGAATATCAAACGTTACGACGGTGGTGTGTTTGACGCCTGGTACCTCGGTGATCTCTTCCTTGGCCTGCTGCAGCTTCTCAGGCTTGTTGGCCCACAGCAGCTTGGCCTCGGCCTCCCTCTTCTTCTGCAGCGTTCCCTGAGCCTCCTGCCACCGCTGCCACGCCCGCATGCGCTGGTCGAAACATCCCTGTGGACGCCAGCGCCACGTCAGGAGGAGTTTATTCAGTCCACCAAATACACAATGCAGCAACAACAAAAAGAAGAAAAAAAACAAACAGAGGAAGACCGAAGCTTGTAGTTAAAACTTATATTTAAGAACCGTGTACATAGCGTATACGTAAAGCGTCTGAAATTGAAGTAACGGAAACAAAAACCTGCGTTTTCTTTGCCGTTGCTGAGAAAACAAACATAAACTGTCCTCTGAGGGAAGACAGTTCATTTCCTGAGCGCAATATTTATTTTTAAAGTGCTGAGCTTTAAACGCCTTTTAAACGTTTTAAGCGTATTCGATTTTTTTAAATTATCGTCCAAGTTGTTCCAATAGATTATTCCCTCTAACAGAAATTTAAACATTTACTTTTTTTTTTTTTAATCTGTTCTTGGCTTATTTCTAATACTCGATAACGATGGTAATAAAACCTGCTTCCTCCTTTTCAAAAAGACATTTTAGTAGACAGGAGGCAGCGTTTCCCTCGTACATCAGGAGTGTGTAATATATTTCAGTTCAGGTTGTACAAACACTTTAGTTCAGTCATCCAGGGACACGGTGACGTCCTGTATTACTTGATTTTAATGCAGGGGGGGGGCAGCAGCGCCACCTTGTGGCCCAGCAGGTGAACTACAGCATTTCTTTTTTTGTTTGTTTGGTTTTTTTTTAATTAACAGTAATTTACAAGGGCTCCATCATTCAGGTGTTTATTATGTGATAAATACTAAGTAAGGAAGTCCTGTGTTTGAAAATAGTCCTCTGGCTGAGTAATGTTTGCTTTATTTTATTTTATTTTATTTTTAATTTGGGAACGATTTTGTGTATTCTTTTTTTTTTTTTTGCTTTATTTTATTTATTTATTTATCTTTTTTTAAATTTGGGAACGATTTTGTATATTCTTTTTTTTGTTTTGCATTATTTTATTTTATTTTTTATTAATTTTTTATTTGGGAACGATTTTATATATTCTTTTTGTTTGTTTGCTTTATTTTATTTTATTTATTTATTTGGGAACGATTTTGCATATTCTTTTTTTTGCAAAAAAAAAAAAAAAAAAGAACTACAGCATTTCTGCAGTTTCCTTGTCAAAGTGCATCATAAAAAAAAAAAAAAAAACGCAAAAACTAAGTTTTCACTTGACATGGGTGGTGGGGGGTGGGTGTGGGTGAGGGTGGGGGTTCCAGCTCACCCGCACGGCTCCCAGCAGGCGGATGTAGTCGGCGAGCAGCTCGGCGAAGATGAAGAAGTCGCTGGCGGCCTGCTCCTGATGCAGCTGCTCCATCTTGTCCTCCACCTCGGCCAGCTGGGACAGCGCCCGGGACAGCGCCGTGTTGTCCTCCGAGTTCCCCAGCATCGCCATGCTTTTGGCGAAGACGGCCGTGTTCCCGCACAGCTCTGCACACACACAAAGAAAAGAGAGAGAGAGTGGGTTCACTCACTCCGGAACCTTCCAAAGAGCGGGGGACAGAAAGCAGGTGGCGGGTGGTGGGGGCGGGGGCGGGGGGGGGGGGGGGGGGGGGGGGCTCACTCACCCTTCCGGTGATTGACGAGCGAGTCGACCACGGCGTGGAGCTTCCTCAGCTGCTGCTCCTCCGCCTCCACCTCCTGGAAGCGCTTCTCAAACCACTGAGACAAAAGCAGATTTATTTATTTTTTAATTTTTTTAAGAAACGCGCCCATTCACCGACTCCGATCTCTCGGCCGGTCGGAGAGAGTAACACGTTCTGTCCTCACAGTGTCGGACTCGTTCATCTTGATGGTCATCTTGTTGACGGCGTCCGAAGCTTTATTGATCATCTTGAGGAAGCCGGCGCCGCTCAGCGCCTGAGTGTTCACCGCTCTGGGAAGCTGCTAAACACACAGACACGACCAGCATCAACACCACCGGGGCTGGGTTCTCTTTTTAACATAATCCAATATTTCGCCATCTATTTCACATTACTAGAAACGTTGAACACTCACGTCTTCTCTCTCCAGGAACTCGCGGACGTCCGGGTCTTGCAGCAAGGTGGGGTGAACCACGATCCTCTGAAGATACCTGGAACCAACGGAGGAGGAAACTCAGGTCAACACTTAGAATTCATCAGGTCTTTGTTCCATATCTTCACTCCTCCGTCACCTGGATCGCATGAGGAGACGTTTCTTGGTGGTTGAGGCGAAATTAAAAAAATTTCTTTTCTTTCTTCCCCGTTGCCATCAGACTTTTGAACAGCGTCTGACATGTTTACATTTTGCACATCTCACTTTCTCACTAATATTTTTGCACTGCTGTTATTTTATTTTATTTTTATTCTTTTTTTGTGTGTATGTACTTATTTATGTATGTCGGCTGCAGGGTAGACGGCAAAATAAGAATTTCATTCACTGTGAAACCTGGCTTTTACTGGTGATATGACAATAAAAACACCTTGAACCTTGAACCTTGAACCTTGAACCTTTCCTCTGGTTAATGTTGTTTGACTCACTTTGTCGTCACTTTTCACTGCGTCTTTTTTTTTTTTTTAAACTGTCTGGTTTGTCGTTTGTGGCGCGGGGGAAGCAAAACGTCTTTAATTCAACACGTCTCTGTCACGTCTCTTGTTCTGCACATGCTCAGTAGATGGACGATAACAAGCGTCACGACTTCCCGTCCAGATTCTCCTGGGACTTGGTGCTTTTATTTTGACAGTCACCGTAATAATCCTGCTTGGTCGTCTGTCTGCTTACTCCCATTGTTAATGTTTATAACGTATTGTTCGCTGTGTACATTACAAAGAACAGCTCCCCCTTGTGGCCTGACATGGTAACTGCACCACTGTCAGTGTCTCTGCCGTTCCCATGAAAAAACATGTTGAGAACGTTTTGTGGAACGAAGACGCAAAAAACATTCTTGTATTATATTCACCCAATGAGAACAGATTTAGTACAAGTTCTCTGAATTGTTTGAAACTTTTCTAAAGTATATATAAGGTTTTGTGTCGACAAATATTTGGTGAATGTGAAGCTGAAGTAAGTTAAAAATGCACAAAAAACTGGGTGTATATATATATATATATATATATATAAAGTACTTTTTTACCCCTGGTTCTGAGCTACAACTGTTTCTTGTATTTTGGTATTATTTATATTTTTCTTTTTTTTGCCTGTTTATTTTCCTTTGTTTTGTGTGAGTATTCCCTTTTATTACAAGTATGAATATTATAAAGGACATTGAGTTTGGGAGAAATGTTGTATTGTGAAGGATTGACTGTTGTACATTTTGGAAAACACAATAAAATACTAATTCCCCCCCAAAAAAATGCACGAAAAAAAAAGAGGAAATAATCTTATATCTGTATTTCTATACTATATGTATAACCCTGTACAATTGCTATTTCCAAATAAAATATATATATATTAAAAAAAAGAAACGTTATTGTGTAAACGTGGCTGTGCGTTTCCATGGCAACTCTAACTTATTATCCGTCTGTTTGCACTTGGATGGAACGCTGACCCGTCCACTTCACCCTCTGGTGCTCGTTGTAGGCTGGTTGTGATTTGATCCCCCCTCCTTTTACCCTTGAGCAAGACACACCGACTGGTTCCATACCGGTTCTCCATCTCGTCTTATCTGTTTACTGACGATATCGACTCGAGTTGAAATTTCAAAGGCAAAGATCTGGGAGGGATTTCCCCCTCTTTTTTTGGTCCGATCTGTGTGTTTTTTGTATTCGTGCAGTTCGTACTTTAAAGCAGTGTTTTTCAACCTTTTTTGAGCCAAGGCACACTTTTTTCTTTGGAAAAATCTCGAGGCACACCACCACCACCTGAAACTGTTAAGATTTTAAACTCTGTAGCCTCTATTAACAATATAAAGTCATTCTCATCAATGCTTTATCAACAGGAATCACATAAATTGGTTTGTTGGACGTTGGTGTGCAACCATGAGTGAGAGATGTGTTGTGTGGAGTCTCACCCTGTTATGAAGTTCTGGTTACGAGTGTTCATGTCAAAGTAAAAGCCTCTGGTGGTCAGCAGGTAGAATAGAATTTCTACTCAGAGCAATTCTTCCACGGCGCTTGCTACAGTATTTATACTCGATTACTCCTTACAGCTGAAAGCAACTGTGAGAATAAATGTTTTCTTCGAGAAAATGTGAAATTGGACAATTTCCCACGGCACACCTGACGAGATCTCGCGGAAACACCAGTGGTTGAAAAACACTGCTTTAAAGTATGTATAAATATCTAAAAAAATCAAACGCACAGACGTGCGAACAGAAGAATACTTGCAAAGGGAATAACAGTGTATTTCTACGTGCACAGAAACGACGGAGGACGCCTCACCTCTCCAGCGCCGCTCTTCTTCTCTCCACGAACTCCACGGAGGACGGGTCGTCCATCCCCACCTTCACCTTGGTCATCCCTGCAGGCCGGAGGCGGACGCACACGGTCAAGACAGGAAGTTCTTAATCAAAGAGAACAGGGAGATGAGCAGCACGCACCGACGACGCTCTTCTCCGGCGGCGGCGGGACGATGCAGCCGTGGAGCGACTGCTTCACCGACAGCTTCTCGTAAAGGCCCAGGAAGTCGCTGAAGCGCCGCCTGACGGAGAACGCCTTACTCCGGAACATGGACAAGGACGTCTGGCGGGAACGCAGAGGAGGACACACACATGAGAGACGCACACACCGGAGCAGAACCGCGTGAACAGGTAGTGAATACAGGAAGTGACACGCACCCTGGTGGACACTTTGTAGGCCACGTAGGCGTTCATGCCGTCTCCTGAGAGGAAAAGGAAGAGAAGTGAAGTGGAAAAGTTAAGAATCAACGGTGACAAACGAGCAACAGAGGCCTGAAGTCGACTCTACGGACCGATTTTCTCGGGGTTGGTGACGGCGACGTCCACGTCGAAGTTGTCCTTCGCTTCCTCCTCCTCCAACTGTCGCCAGAAAGGAAAACAGACAATTCAAACGGAGCGCAGTCGGACGACTGCATTACTTTTCTTTATCTTTACATCTTTTTACTTCAGTTTCCTCTCTGTCAATTTCATCTCTCCTCACTTTTCTGTCTTGATCTAGTCCAGGGGTCGGCAACCTTTAATGCTCAAAGAGCCATTTGGTCCCGTTTCCAACTGAACGCGACACCCAAAGAGCCGCACGCTTTTATTTTGACAGTCCCAGAGGAGGACCATGCCAGGAGGACACGACACACAAAACCTTCTTCACTGCTGGTGGACAACTTACAACTAATAAACTAAACTATATGAACTAAGCAACAAAAACACAATTATTAGCAACACTACAAACCTAACATAACCCCCAATAATTACGTTTAAAACACGACAAACAGAAACTCCCATAATGCATTGCAGCTCTCAGCTGGGATTGTTAGAACCATAAGTGTGAGTGGTGTGGCTTTCAATGTCATTGAGTTGTTGTGCGATTCACTACAAATTGCGTCACTCTCAACAAGTCTGCAATGAACCTCCCGGAACTGTCGGCGCTCCGCAGCGCAGCAGTTTTACTGTGAAAGGTACAGGAAGCTCCCAGCTTCAGATACCAGTCATGCTATTGTTGCGTAATGAGGCTGAAGGAGCCGCAGTGGAGGGACCAAAGAGCCGCGGGTTGCCGACCCCTGACCTAGTCGCTCTCTCATTTAGCCTTTTTTTTTTTTTTCCCCCCCCCCTTCAATCTGATTCTCTGCAATTGTTACTGTCAGTCTACTTGTGCGCGTGGAGAAGAACTATTCCCGAAGGCCGTGGTGGTGCAACATGCACGGTAGCAGCAGATTCCACCGTCTGCACGGAGACGGAGCGTTTTCAAAAAAAGCCGTTTTTTTGCAAAGAGCAGCGTTTCCAGCGACTCGGTGCAGCGTCGTCGTGGAAACAGAAACCCCAGAACGTTTTCACCGGCCGAGCCGCGGTCCCTACCTGCTCCAGGGAGGCGGGCTGCATGGCGGAGGGGCTCGGGGTGAAGGTGGAGGCAGGCCGGGGGGGGGCGGAGGAGGAGGAGGAGGAGGAAGAGGAGGTGGTGGCCTCCTTCTGAGCAGAACTGCTGGACTTGTCTGTGCTGAGCTCCACGTGTGCTTCTGCACAAAGAAGACAGATTTACATCAACGCGGCATTCTCTCTATTAATGTCGACGATCCATCAGTCTAATATTACAATATTTTTTTTTTTAAATAATTTCCAGGACATCAACTTTTTTTTTTTTTTTTTTTTTTAAACAACACTTTGCAATCGATTTAATACAGCGGAATCGTTTGTAAGAAAGTGTTTCCAAGACCTTTTCAAGCCCCTCATGTCACCGTCCATCCTGGACAATATTCACTGTGGAGGAATTCATTCTAACATAATGTCTCCAAGTGTTTTATCGTTTGGAGACGATGAACTGTTCCGACACTGTCGTCGTCCTCTACAGTCCAAAAATCATGTATTTGATCTTCATTATTATCGATTCTGTGGGCTGCAGATTTGACTTTATTGCAATACGATTGCAATGGTATAAATTAGAAAGAACACTGTTATTTGGAAGCACAAAGATATCAGTGTAATTCTATCAATTTTAAACTATATTGTTAACAGTCCTCAACGTTATCGCACGTTTATTTAACATTGTGCAGCTTTAATATAAATGCTTTATCATCATTATTAGTAATGTTAAATGGAGAAACTGTTCTCACCGTTCAGCTGATGTCTTCAAAACTTTTTAAATAAATAATCTGAATTCATTGAAATTAGGTTAAATAATGAACATTTTCTTTTACGTTTCTATGTTTAAACTTTCTAAAAATGTCAAAGTGACACTCAATGTCTGTGGTTGTTGGTTCAGGCTCACAATTTATTGATTAAATTTATTGATTTGATTTAAGAATGGTAAAGTTGTTTTTTTTGCACCATTAATGATGTTTACTGACGACATTTTCTTATACTTGAAGGTTAAGATACAACACAAAGAGAAAGAGTATATTGATAATACACTGTATTCTCAGCATTATGGCTTACTGAAGGTTTAACTATTATTTTGCAGGATTTGTAAAAATGTATGTTTACTAATTACATCATATAGTCATTAAAACGAATCGACCAGCTTCTGGTCAACGGACATTTTTCTTCTAGATTCTTATATTTAAGATAATTAAAGGTTATTTTGCACTATATCATGATACTTGAAGGGTCAGTTTTTGCGTTCCTTGTGAATTATATAGTTCTCATATGTGAACATCAGGGCTGTTCTCCTCAGGTGGAGCAGGACTGACGGAGCAGGACTGACGGAGCAGGACTGGTTTCTCACCAGCGAACAGGTCATTGTCCTCGTCGGAGTGGACTCCGTTGGACTTGGCGGTGCAGCGCGCCTCCTGCTCCTCCTCCTGCTCCTCCTCCTCGGTGAACAGGTCTCCGGGCTCCTCCTCCCGGGTTCGGTCAGGCTGGGAAACCCCCCGGCTCACCGACGCCGGCGGGTTACTCTGCAGGCAGAACGCAACAAGCTTGACGTGTCACAACTTTCTGACTCCGATCGAACATTTAAAAACACCTCCCAGTGTAATTGTGCAGACGACACACAGCTCTATAGATCAGTCTCTGTGAAAGACTACAGCCTCTAAAACCTGCTGAGTAAGGGCCAATCCCAATTCAATTTTTACCCCTACCCCTTAAGCCTCCGCCTCCCCTCCAAAACAAGGGCAAAGGCAGTTTCAGCCCTTAGATTTGGGACACCCCTCTCTAGAACTTTAGAAGCGTATATATGTGAAATGCGAGTCCTTCGGCGCCGTGTCCTCCTACCCCTCTGTTTAAAGTGTGCATCTGTAAACGCTCCGTTTTGAGGGGTGAACAGCCCTTCCCCTCACCCCTCAGACTCTGCGCAATAGTGAAATGGGACACCCTGTAGACTCTTGCGAACGCGCAATTCAAAGGGGTAGGGGTAAGATGAAGGGCTAAGGGGGAGAATTGGGACGCAGCCTAAGTGCATAAGTGAATTTAACGCGAATAACAAAATCATCTCACTGCCATCTGAAAAAACATTGGGAGAATTTAAGGATTTCTGAGCAGAAAAGATTCAGACAAACACATTCATGCACATATTTTCAAGCAGGCTGCATTATTGTAATGGTGAGTTTAAAGGTCTCAGCAACAAATGTGTGTCGGCTGCAGCTCATCACACCGACACAAAGAGGATGGAGCTCATTACACCTGAGCTTTATTTGCTGTGTGATGGAGCAGTGGTAGGGACCCACAGTGAGCTGGGATCCACTCCAGCACCTTTGGACACATGTAGAGAAGACGGATGGATGTGGAAATCGCCTCCCTGAGGCTGGATGGGCATATGAGTTTGTATTATTTGCTCAGTTAGAAAAAAAAGAGTTTGCATGTTGCTTTTAGTGGCTCCAGTCTTCACCTCATAGGAACAAACTTTCTTGACGCTTTAAAACCTTAAAATGTTAGGATTTCAATTAAACACTAAATTGCCTCGTGGAGCACGAGACTGTGTCTGACTGCTGCTGCAGAAACAACCTTGACCGTTAAAAAGACCCTGATAAGCGGTGATGTGGCGGGGTGGAGTCACGTGAGCAGACATTAGCACAGCCAAACTTCACGTTTTAGACAAATTACTTCCAAGTGTATGACCTTCGATAAGGGGAAAAAAAAATACAAATAAACTGAGATTAGAGCGTTAAAACAGAGCGAGGCAGATTAAAAACAATAAGGAACCGAACGAGCTGAGCCTTAACTCTGCATTTATTTTACTAAAACGAACAAGACACCTTTGTGAATGAATCCCACTTCTAAAAAAAAAAAAAAAAAACTACATGTAGATTTATCTTTCCCCCAAACTGTGAGGGATTTGTTGTTATTCTGGATTAAAACGCAGCTCAGCTCAGAGAAAGAGGCGCCTCATTTCTCGGATTAAACGCTAAATATCCGCTTCGTTACAAACGCCACCGAGTTGAAAACCTACGTTGCTGGTGAAGATGTCTTCTCCCTCGTCGCTGTCCCCGTCCGCCATGTCAGCCGGTCCCGGCTCGGGCTCCTCGGCTGCGGGGAAAGGAGGAGGGTTCCGATCCGAGCTGGCCGCCATAGTCACTGTTGTGGAGACGGCTGACGAACCGGAAGTGGAGCTGTAAGGCGGGGGGGGGGAGCGCCGGGCTGCAGCGACTCCTGCTGGTCCCAGGGCGTCATTACTCCATGTACATTTATGATCCTCACAATGAAAACGTCATTGATCCTGTTGAATGTGGAGTAAATCAGTGTTTTTCAACCACTGTGCCGAGATCTAGTCAGGCGTGCCGTGGGAAATTATCCAATTTCACATTTTTTTCCTAAAAAACATTTGCTCTCACAGCCGCTGTCAGCTGTGAGAGCAGTGTGTTGCAGAGTAATCATGTATAAATACTCTTCACCCCTAGATGGCAGCACATAACTTTGCCGGTGAAATGGAAACTGACAGACGTCAGTGTGGTTAATCTCCACCTCCTGCTACCATCTTGTATCATAGTACTGTGTCAGTGACAGTGATGGAGAAGTTTTTGAAAAGGGAGGATTTGAACCCCGAACTAGACATGTTGGTGTTTGTCTGTCTTCCATTCCTGCCAGGATCTCAGCTCTTCATCCATCAGGTCCAGGTTTCACACTGAGTGAATAAAAAATTAAAAAAAAGAAATTGGGAAATACTTTTTTTCTGTATTTACTTGATTCCTGTTGATAAAACCTTGATGAGAATGACTTTATATTGTTAATAGAGGCTACAGAGTTTAACATTTTAACATTTTTGGGTGGTGGTGTGCCTCGAGAAGAAAAAAGTGTGCCTTGGCTCAAAAAAGGTTGGAAAAACACCGGAGTAAATAATATCCTTTAAATGAAATTAAGTAATGATTTAAAAATAAACAGTCAAGGTGTCGACATACAAAACACTGAACCCCAAAATTTCTCCCACTGGTGTGCAAACACCTTGAATGTCATCCGTCATATGATTGTATGAACGAATGTGTGAATGCGATGAATCATTGAAAGAGCTTAATTATCGAGCATGACTTATTCTATGGGTCGTGTGAGGAAGACGAGGTAAAACCGCCAATTTAGTGCAAAGTTCATCCTCTGTGTCCCTGTGGAAACTTCCCTGAACCTTACAAACACTAATATTTTCCTCCATTCACTGGCCTTCTACTTTTAGTTCCAGATGGACGTACCTTGAGTGGAAAATGTTCCGTAAACCTGCACCGGTTCATATTTGATCTCCTCTATAAGGTTAGCTCAGAGAAATGGACCACACGTACCCAGATTCAGATTGAGAAGTTCTGGTTAATGTCAGCAGGATTCAGTAAACAAATGAAAGTTTTGCCATGATGAACGTGGAAGAAGCTCAAATATTTAGATTTAAATCATTGAACGTGCATCTCCTGCGACTTTAAACGGAATAAAGCAGAATAAAGGACCGGCCGACTTCACCGCTCTGCAATTTAATTATTAAATCTAAATATTCTAAATATTACATTTATATCCAGCTGTGGCTCCGTTGGTAGAGAGGGTCGTCTCTCAGTGGGAAGGTTGCAGGTTCAATTCCCAAAGTGTCCATGAAGAAGACACTGAACCTTAAACTGCTGCTGCCTCCGTTGGTGTGTGAATGTGGTTAAATAATGTGACGCCCCTCGGGGACTGCTGGAGGGCGGAGAAGCTCTTAATGGTACATATGAAACATATAAAGGGTGTAACTCAGTGGTGTCAAACACGCTTTAGTTGAGGAGCCCATTTTCATCTGGAGTGGATAAATGTGCCCTTCAAACAATTATTACAATTTCAACATAAAGCCAATTTTAATGAAACCCTCTGGTGTAAAATAAAATGTCCCAAAGATTATCTGCATATTTTTACAAAAAAGGCAAAAATGCTAGTTTTCATGGCAGCATCGCCGATATCTCAGCTTTTTATCTCAAGTCTTGTTTTGTGCCTCGTGTTTTGTTCATTAAGTCTGATTTTCTGTTATTTTTTTAATTTTTTGGACTGTATTTGCTTTATTTTCACCACCCAATTACAGTGTGTTTTATTAACATTTAGGCTTTTACAGCCCCACGCAAATGGTTATATTGTTTGTGTGGCCCTCGCTTTAACTTAATACATGTAATCTTAAATGACCAGCCCTTAAAATAAAAAGAATGCCGTCCTGCAGACAAATGCTGGCGAGCATAAGTGAGGAGATAACATTTCCTTAAAAACTCCAATTATAAAGAGGGGCTCTAAAGGCCTTTTTTTTTTTTTAATGTACAAATAATGACTCATTAGCTCACAGCGGCCTTTATCTGAAACGTGGCAGAAGCGTGGACGTCGGCCCTCTTTCTGGGATTTAATAAACTCAAGTGTTGTAAATTAAGCCTAAAAAGCAATCGCTGGCTTTAGGTGCTAATTTTTTTGTATGAAATAATGAACATTTGATTGGCCTTTCTGTGGGGATAACAGGACAGCAGAGTGCTTTGTGCGGCAGCCGAGCGTGTTGGTAATGACACTGGACTTTAATGTGATTCGCTAGATTGGCGCGTATACACAGATTATTACGTGTGATTTGTTTCGGCGCGAGACGTGGAGCCAGTAAATGTCTTCACCTCCAGCCTTTATGAGTCTTTTTATGAGGAGACTCGTGCAGCACAGTGATGAGTCAGTCCGGATTGTCTCCCTGAATAGACGCTTCCTTTAACATTGAAGCGTCGCCGCACTCTTGCTTTTTGACTTCAAACGGAACTAAAATGAGGCCTGTGAATCTGGATGACGAGCAAATAATTGTGGCAGAAGACAAATTAACAAAAAAAACAACCTGTAGAAGTGCAGAAAACCAAGGAGGAGGTGAAAAAACGCAAACATTTCCAGCTCTTTGAGCCTCACACGCCTCAGAAACACACAAAGAAATCCATGTACGCACATAAAATCACCACAAAATACCTTCAAGGTGGGAAAAACACGCATGAGCATGTTCAAACTGGGAGTTCCCACTGGGAAAGTGGGATTTCCTCAAAGAGCTCGATCTTTTCGTTGCTTGAAACAAACGTTTTTGAGCTTGTTCCACACCTTGTTCCACACCTTTTCTTGACTCCGACACCAGTAAAACCAATAAACAGCCGGAGGCGGCCATGTTGTTTGTTATCGTCATGCGGAACGACGCAAAGTGCAAATTCCCATCTGCGTGAATGTCGCCGGTGCAGCAACTAATGAATCTTAATGGGCGATGACGCGATGCCTGCCAATAATAATGGAATGATTCTGGACATATATTGTATATATACATCAGTGCTGTCAAAAGTAATGCATCAATTTAATCGATTTAAAACCTTTAATTTGTTAAAAAAAAATGTTTCCATAGTTTTGTTTACTTCCAGTTCTTTCTTTTTTTTTTTACTCCCTTATTGGAGCAGCAGAATCACCAGCGTCACCGTGACAACAGAGTGGCATAGTGAGTGGAATAATATTAAGGCAATTATTATTATTAAGTTTCACGATAAAACTTTCCCGACGACTGATTGAGAAAATAAAAGTCATTAGCTTTACTTTGAATTTAACGACCCCAGTAGTAATCCTGCAGCAAAACAGCAGGTTGCCATGTTGGCTGACCAGGAGACACCAAACTGCTGTAACTGGAGGAAATACTGGTAAAATATTAATTTATACTCTTTCTCTGGCTCTCCTGTGTGTGTGTGTGTGTGTGTGTGTGTGTGTGTGTGTGTGTGTGTGTGTGTGTGTGTGTGTGTTACAGTATATTATTGCCACTTAGTTCATGTAATAATTATACATTTTCATTTCTAGAAATATTCAAATTGTCAAAGTGGTGGAGCTGCACTCTAACAAAACCCAGACTTATGTTAGATCTTTATTCATGAATTAATGTTTTTTTTTTTATTTTGCTGATTTTGGAGAGAAACAGTTTCACCAAAAGCTAAAAGGACGTTATAAAAATAGTCTTTAAATTTAAATATAGTCTGTGTGTTGAATCGACATTAATTCCGTGGTTTTCCCTCAATAAATATCCATTAAAATATCCATTAAAAGCTTAATCGCATTGTTTTTCAGGAGAAAAACAATGCGATTAATCGCAATTAATTACAGAAAATTGTGTGATTAATTAGTTATTTTTTTCATCGATTGACAGCACTAATATATATATATATATATATATATATATATATATATGAGGAGATTCGCTAGATTGGCACGTATACACAGATTATTATGTGTGATTATGTATATATATATATACACATAATATATATATATATATAAAAACAGCTATTTACTTTTCAGGCCCACTAGAAATCAAATTGCGCCATATGCGCTAAGTAAAATGAGTTTCACACGTTAACCCCTGTTGAGCGTCACGGATGAAAAGAAGACGAGCAGAAACATTTACTTTGTTAGTATTCATAATAGTTTGTATACACAATGTATAGGAGCACCAATAAAAAAAACATCTTTTTTTTTTTTCCAAACCTTTTTTTTTTTTCCAGGATTTCTTAAAAAGCCACAGATTTTGATTTTCTACAGAAAGCCAAAAAAAAAAAAAAAAAAGAAGCTCTGTACATGAACAAGCAACAACAGAATTCCTCATCGTGAGCTGCAAAGTGAAACAACCCGGCCGCTCGATTCATATCATCTCCGAAGCAGAAAGAAACAAAATATAGAACATTAAAAATAAAACAAAAAAACAATAAAAACAAAAAGGAAAAAACAAGAACCAGCTGCCTGCTGCTTTACCTAGGACACTACGTTACACAAACAGCTTCTGATATTTAAAACACAAGATATGTAAGAAATGTACTTTCCAAAAATTGTGAAAAAGTGCAATACAGGTTCAACTGTTTACAACTCAATAGATTATTTCCCAAATGGAGTCCGGTCCGTTTTTTTTTTTTCTCTCCCCCCTGCTCTGTTTTCATCATCTTTTTCTCCCCCCGCCCCCCCCAAAAAAAACAAAAAACAAAAAAACCCCAAACTTGTTCCTTGTTTGTATCCGTAGTTAGAATCTCTTACAGTTATATTGACATTCATGACGATGTACATTGATGGGAAACATGATATTCACAAAAGTAGAGCAAATTACTATGATTGCGAATGAGAAATTTCTTTGGGTAAGAGGGTGATGGAAAACTAGCTGTTTTTTCCTTTTTTTTACATCAGATTTGTGTTCGAGAACAACCTTCGTTTTTTTTTTTTCTTCATACAAAACCTACCATGTAAAAAAAAAAAAAAAAAAAGAAATTGAAAAATCTGGGAGTCCCTTTCAAAAGGCCAACATGTTTGCATCTGGATGGTTTGACGAAGAGCAGCAGGGAAAACCAAGATGAGAAACACTCGTAGGAAGGTTTGGAAGGTTAAAAAAAACAACAACAACAACAACAAAAACAAAAACAACACCACGTGGTTCAGCAGAACGGATGTGTGGAACCAAATATTGGTTCTCGACGCACACATTCGATGGAACTTCTCGTATAAAAAGATCTGCTGGAGGAGATTCATCGATTTATTTGTTTATTTTTAAAAAAAAGGAAAGGTTAGGGGGGAGGGGGGGGGGGGGGGAGGAGGGGGGGGGTCAGCGCCCTGAGTCCTTGGTACCGCCGGTCGGCGGAGGAGATCCATCCCGTCGAGGCCCGGCGGCGGCGGCGAAACGCAAAAAAAAAAAAACAACGTCGGTGAGGCTTTTAAAACGGAGCTCCCAACAAACAAGAGAGACGTGTGAATGTACAAAGCAGGGAGGGAGGGGGGAGGAGCGAGGGAGGGAGGGAGGGAGGGAGGGGGGGAGGAGATATGAAAAACGGAGCTTCATGGACTCGTTCATAATCCCACTTTCATCCCAAATAATAATAACGAAACCCTTGGGTAACATTAAAAAGAAATGAGGCAGTTTAAAAAAAAAACCACAAACAACATATGTACATGTTTATAAGGATATGTGTGTAAAAAAAAAAAAAAAAAAATACAATAATAGAAAATAATAAAAAGTCATGGCACAATATATGACACAATGGGATAAAAGCAAAAAAAAAAAAGGACATTTGTGAATAATGTAGGCTTGTAAAAAGAGGGAAGGGGCTGATGTCCAATGTTCACGTCACTGAAACGGCCCAATAGATACAAAATGCACAAAGAAAACACGAATCAAACAAACACTGTGTGCCGACGGTGCCGCGTCGGCACCAAACATCAAAACCAGCATATTTTTTGGACTTTCTCCTTTTTGACTTGACATTGAATCGACCGCCCATTTTTTTTTTCTTCTTCTTCTTTTTTTTTTTTTGCACGCGAGCATAAAAAATAACAACCTACCGTCACGGATTTTTGCTGAGAGAGGAAAAAAAAAAAAAAAAAAAAAAATTCACAATCTTCCGGTTGTAAGCGACCAATGTTTTCAAAAGTTCATCGTCTCTGAGAATGGGTTTGTTGTTTTTTTTTGTTTGTTTGTTTGTTTGTTTGTTCGTTTGTTTGTTTGTTCTTCATATAAAGATGAAGCGTCTCACTTTTCCCATCCCCTCTCATGGCAATCTCCTTCCTGAGACTGGAGCAAAGGTATGCCGGAAAAAAAAGTTCAGTCTGGAGGCGTGTGTGTGTGTGTGGGTGTGTGTGTGTGTGTGTGTGTGTGTGTGTGTGTGTGTGAGAGAGAAAGTGTGTGTATGTGTGTGTGTGTGTGTTTTCTCTGCAGGGGGCTACGGGAGCTTCCTCGGGCGAAAAAGGGCCTTTTAGTGTCCACAGGCCTCTCGCTGCAGAAGTTTAGGTGTGTTTGACTTTAGAGTGTGTGTGTGCGTGCGTGTGTGTGTGTGTGCATGTGTGTGTGTGTGTGTGTGTGTGTGTGTGTGTGTGTGCTCATGGCGCTGTGGTGATGGCGTTGAGGTCCTTCATGAGGCCCTCCAGGTGGGCCATCTCCTCGGTCAGCTCGTCGGGCTCGTAGCTCTGGGGGAGAGGAACAGGGTTACTGCGGGGGGCGGGGGACGGGCAGGGAGGGAGGGAGGCAAGCACCTGGAAGGAGGGAAGGAAGAGAGGAGAGGAGAGGAGAGGAGAGGAGAGGAGGAAAGGAAGGAGAGGGTCAGTCAGGGATCTGTCTCGCAGAGGAGGAGGGGGGGTGGTATGGGTGGGGTGAGGCGAGCTGGCGGGGGAGGGAGGGGGTGTGGGGGGGGGTCAATGGTACTGCAGACAGAAGCATGGAGGAACCAAAGCCAACAGGTGATCCACAGCCAGGAAACAAAAAGGTTTGATGGTAAAAATTAAAAAAATTAAAAAAATCATTCCGGTTAATGTTTTTGTTTTTTTGGGGAAAAAAAAAAATCCAAGTGGTGAAGGAGTTAAATTTTACATAAAGGCAGCAGACAACGCAACGAATAAATGGTGAGATTTGAAGTTGGACAGAAATAAAAAAAAAACAAAAAACAAAAAGAGAGAAAGAACAAACAGAAAATGTGGTTAAAACCGATGTCGTACAGTCGTCTGGTGCTCAAAGAAAAACCTGACGTGGGTCTGGAGGGGCGGAGTGACGGAATATACAGAGGGACTTTATATATTACATGATTCACACATCGTCTGCTAAACGACTCACCGTCTGGTTTCCGTGACGCTTCGTTTACACGATGTTTCCAGTTTTTTGCATTTTTACAGCGACGTTTTCAAAAAATATATATATATGATTCTGAACCTCTCACTCTATGCTGATGATGTGCTTGTTTCAATATTCTGCTTTAAAAACTTCTTCTTTTTTTTTTTTTTTTTTTTTACACCATCAGTGCGCCTGAGCAGCCTGCGGTGCTCTGACTGACCACCGGGGCGGCGCCATACTTACGCTGTCTACATCTTCCAGCATTTTGCTGGTTTCTGGTACGTCGGGGGCGTTGGGCACGGTCACCACCATCGGCGTCCTTGTCCTTCCCAGCGTTCCGATGGAGGCCGTTTTAACCACGTGGGGGTGAGTGGGAGGCCCTGTGTCAAAAAGTCCCACGGTCAGTGAAGGCAGCACGGATCATAACAGGTTTCGGGTGTTCTATCTTTGTGTGTGTATGTGTGTGTCTCACCAGTCTGCGTGAGCAGCGGCGTGCTGGGCAGGGCGGGCGACTCGTACGACGGGTGGCCGCCGCCGCCGGGGATGGCGGGCACGGCGAAGCTCTTGAGCGGGTGGGCGTGGGCGTGCGGGTGGGCGGAGCGGTGGGGGGGCAGGTTGCTGGAGTAGCTGGGCTCCTCCTCGGTGGTGGTGGAGCCGTGGTAGCTGCCCTCCGGGTCGGCCATGATCTCCGAGGGGCAGGAGGCCTGGGAGGAGGCGGTGGGGGGAGGGAGGGGCTCCGAGCTGGGGGTGTTCCTCACCGACTCTGTGTTGGGTGGGGGGGGGGGGGGGGGGGGGCAGACGGTGAGCAGGATGGGTATTCACAGCACACAGCAGTAATGGCGTGTACTTCACATGACTACATTGACCTTTCCCCGTATGAGGAAAGTGCCCACGGTAATTCTACAGTACGTCAAAGTGGCGTCTCCTTTTTTCTCCCCGCCGGAGTCCAGACACTTAGTTCATAATCCATCTAACGGATTAGAAGTTAACATATTGGATAAATAATTAACAGGATCGTTTCTTTTTTCATCTCCTGAAAAGGTCAAAACTTTTCTCTTGGATATCGGAGAAAAGAAAAGTCAAGTTCTGGATTAAAGCAGGACTTTCAAACTAAATCTTCAGGGTAAAATACTGCCATGATGACATTTAAACTTTAAAACTAAGTTGTTTTTTCTTTCTTATAGTATCATTAAACCATTGTGCATTTAAAAACGTGTGTGTAAAATCAGTAATCATCTTTAAACACACAATCTAATAAGGTATATTAAGTGCATTTAACGCGGAACAGAAATGATTAATAATGTATAAGCACTAGTTAAAAGGCAGATAAAGCAAATTTAGAGGTTAGTTTTTAACAAGAAACTGTAAAATGTGGAGCTTTTGTGAGATCTGGTTGCGTAAATTGCCTTAAGTCGTGTATTATGGGCCGATTTTAAAGCTCTAGAGATTACAGGATCTCAGTTCACATTAATTAAGTTCTCTGAGGAAGAAGAAGAATCGTTAGTAACATCGCAAAGGACTAAAATATAAACATATATTTAAAAAAAAAAAAAGAAAAAAGAAGAAGAGTCAAAGGGAGCAGGTCAGACTGCCAGGCTGCTGGTGTACGTAATTCCGCTGCTGTCCAGCAGGGGGCAGTGTCTCACCTGAGGAGTCCACCCTGTCTAAATGGGAGAGGGGGGTGACGCAGGCGTGCGAGCGGGGGTGCCCGCCGCCCTGGTGGTAGAGGTAGCTGCGTGTCGGCGACGCCAGGCTGCCCATGTGATAATGGTGGTGATGGTTATCAAGGGAATGGATGGGGTGAGCACTAATCACAGCTGTGGATGGAAATGGATACACACACACACAAACACACACACACACACACAGGACAAGATGTTCAACCAGCTGAAACGAGGATGAATGGTGAGGAAGTGTGTCAGCGCATGCGGTTTTCTGGGACAATCACACAAACTCAATAAAGAAAAATACAAATATGAATGAAAAGCATGAAATGTATTGTGTTTAAGTCTATACCTCTCAACTACACACACACACACACTCACACACACTCTCTCTCTCTCTCTCGCACACACACTTACGCTGAGGCGGCTGTGCGTCAAAAGGCATCATCATTTTAGGCCTCATCCCCCGCCGGCCGGCGAGTGTCGACATGCTGTCCTCTGACTCGTGGCCTAAAAGGTACGGTGGAAACCAGCCAATCAGAGAGAGAGCCCAGACTCCGCCCCCAACGACAACCTCGGTCGTCAATCAACTTTTATTTTGGAAAGGCTGATTCGCCCCCAAAAAAAAAACAAAGTCATGAATGTGTGTGTTTGCAGCAACGTGACGAGAGACGACGTTCCACGTGAACATGAAAGGCGTGAAATGTTTTGACATGACGATCACAGAAATGCAGCAAAGACGAGGTCGACGGTGCGAAACCGAGTCTCTGATCTGCTCGATCCTGCAGGAACGGCGCTACTTCAAGACGCAACGATTCGTCTGCCGAGGTCCTCCAGGAAATGAGTTGAAAGGAGAAAACCCAGGATGGAACCGTTTTACGTTTATAGAGTACAAAAAGACGTTTCATCTCTGTGGGAATCTGGTGTGTCGCTGGCGCTGCTTTGATTATTTCAAATTCTACAACAACACTGTTTTTGAAAACAATGTCCGTTACCACGGAAACCAGTCATTGGCACACCCAGGCCACTAGTTGGTGCTGTTTTTTTGTTTGTTTGTTTACAATGGCCACGGTGCACATGTGCAGTAGCAGCGTTTTCCAAAAACGTGCATTTACCCCCATTGCCATGGAGACGGAGCATTTACAAAAAGTTTAAATTTACCGCTTCTATGGAAACAGAGTGACTGCCCCTCCCACTTTCTATGGTGCATTTTCAAAAAGTTCCACCTTCAGGGCCATTTTCAATAAAAAAAAAAAAAATGGTGTTCTCGGTGTCTCCGAGCAAATTTGTCGTATAAAATAGACATACGACGGTAGTTTTCCATTTTCACTTAAATGTTTCCAAAAAAATTGGGCGGTGATTTTATGCTCCGTTTCTCTTCGTAGCAACTCTTTGCATCAAGATCAAAATGTTTAAAGTTCCCACTCAGTTAGACGGGGGAACCTCGGGGTTGTCTGCGATTTCGTAACCATGGCAACAGATGTCTGCGAACTTTTCTGACCGTAACACATAAAACTGAGGCTTTTAAGAAATCGAACGCAGCCATCCGGAAGCTACCGCTCAGATTTGGGGCTCATTTCACTTGGGTTAGGGTTAACATCAAAACATGTCTCCACCCACCCAACCCCACCACCACCCCCCCCCCACCGGGGGACGGGCAGGTGGGACCTACCTCGGTAGGAGTTGCGTCTCTGCTGCAGGTGCGGGTTGCTCTCCAGGCCGCTGTCGGCCGGCGTGATGTCCTGAGACGTGCGGGGGATGGGCGTCTCCGTCATGACGGGGTTGGGCTCCGGCGACTTGTCCATGGGCTTGAGCTCCAGCCTCTCGTGGTGGATCCACAGGTCGGGCGGCTTCAGGTCCTTGGAGTTGCCCTTGTACTTGTGGGAGCCGTTGGAGGACTTGGAGGCGGCGCGCTTCCTGCGGGGATCGCGGTCAAACGCAACGCTTTAATCCCAGTGGGGAGTGGGGTGGGGGTTGAGAGGAGGCGGCGGCTGGATTTGCCGTCACGTGACTTACTTCTTCTGGTGGGACGTGGTGCGCCTGGTGCACAGGAAGGCCCCCACCACCACCACCACGATGGTGAACGCCCCCACCGAGATGATGATCACGATCACCATTGTGGGATTGTCCGGGTTCCCCCCTGCTTTACCTCCAGAGAGAGGAAACAAACTAGATTAGATCACGGTCGGTGAGAAAAAGCCTGTTACTCTTCTAGCAGGACTTTTTTTTTTTTTTTTTACATGTATTCCCAGTTTTAATATGTGTGTGGATTTATCTATCTATATATATATATCTATATGTGTCAGGTCTCCAGCTCCTGTGCGTCTCTCCCAACTCGACATCCATGCAGAGTTCACTGGATTCCACTCAAAATTAATGTTTATTTTAGGATGCGGCAGTCAGCTGAAACAAATCCTGCACACAGTCGTAGCATTAGCATTAGCGTTAGCATCGGGTGAAAAACCGAAACAGAAAAAGACAAATAAAATTTTGCGCAAAGTGTATTATGCAGACAAACAAATGCGTACGTCACATAGGAATTTTTTTTATTTTTAATTAATTAAATTAATAAATTATACATATGTTTTTTTAAATCAATTGAATTATATTCCTTAATTGAATGAATAAAATGTGGAATAAGGGTGGCTGAGGGTGAGTTGGTAAAGCGGTCGCCTCTCAGTCAGAAGGTTGCAGGTCTGATTCCTCATCTGCCCTTGTCCACAAGTCAAAGCGTCCTTGAGCAAGGCACCAAAACTCAAATAGCTTCGAGCGGCTGGATTAGGCGCCTCGCATGGCAGCCTCTGTGTGAATGATTATATACATTCCCCAAACAGTTAAATTCATGTATAAAGCCAGAAACAGAACCAGATAGAGACGGGGAGGCTATAATAGCAGGAGAAATCTTAATTTCAGAACAAGCATGGACAGGATAATTAAAATAAACTCATCAGGAGCTGAAACATGAGACTGTTAAATAAAGAAATGTCAACAAGTGCATTGATCTCCAGCTGCTGGACACGAGACAAGAGTACGATAGTATAACTTTAAGTACTTTGTGTGTATATCGGGACGCTGTGCAATATTTTCTAACACACAGGATTCAGGATAATTATAAAATGCGATTATTGAATTAAATTACTTCCTTCCTCCTTTTTCAATGTTAACATGAGCGATTACTTACAAGGGGTTTATATGTAGGTATGTGTATATTTGCGTATATGTGTGTGTGTGTGTCTGTATTTTGTTTTGACAGATGTGGAACGAAATTAAAAAAAAATGTATTTAAAAATAAAAGAAGTTTTATCTGGGATTCCTTCCATGTTGGGGTGGAATTGAACCCAGATTATGATTGTCGATGTCGCCGAAGGACAAAAAGGACTGAATTCTTACCGTGCGTCATCCCCGGGTCCAGCGGGTGCTGGTTGCCTGGCGGTCCCGGCTTCGGCGGGAGGTTGGAGGCTGACGCGCGAGGGAAACGGAGATACATTTCAGCCAAGTGATTTTAACGGGCCGTCACATTTACGCCTCACGTCAAACCTCCCAAAGATACTTTATAATCTCTTCCACAAGCACAAAACAGATCCTGCCACACATGCAAGGCGAGACGCCAGGAGCAAAAAAGAAACAAAAAACCCCCAAGGAGGAGGAGGAGCGACTCGAGGAGCAGTGATGAAGTGTGAGGAGGGAGTTTACCTTGGTCATTAGCCATTTTGTCAGAGGACTCAGCTTTAACAGGTCGAAAAAGAGCAGCGAGGGAGAGAGAGGGAGAGAGAGAGAGAGAGACAATAAAAAGCAAAAACACAAAAACTGGTTAGAGGGAAAGAGCAGCGAAGGAGGCAGAGACACTGGAAGAGCCAAGAATAGTGAGAAGACCCAACAAGGCTAAGTGTTGACGGACAGTGGAAATGACGTCACGGGGACAAGACATAATATAATGTAATATGATATATAAGGATATATGAGGCCAATAAATGCAAATGCAAGATGTTTACATACCTACATACTGTATCTTACACTTATTTTTCTCCTTTTTTCATGTCAAACAGCACAATTTGAATTCTGTCACATCATCGATGGACTTTAATTGATTTTATATCATATTGTTATTTTCTATTGTGAAACACAGTTTTTTTGTTACCTTCGCCAAAGACAGTTTCGCCTGCATGTATTTATTGGTTTGTATGCATGTGTTTTACCAACTTTTTGCACAGATTTTTCACTCAAAATTACACTAAATGTTCACTGATGACTTGTCGGATTAGATTTTGGGACGTTAACGGCTAACTGTTTCCGATTAAATCCCTAAAAACTGCGGAAAAAATGTCCTGTCCATAGCGGATGAGAGAGGCGCCTCATGGGAGATCAAGGGTTTCACCATTGGCTGTTGCCACGGAGACGCTCCCTGCTCAGTGTTTCACACGGTGACGTAGCCACCCGGCAGGCTAATTAGCATCGATCTGAGCTAGCGGCTATCGGGCCAGTGATGCTAACTGTGTTCCGCTGGCGAAGGCCTGGAGCCTCCTGTGGGTTGCGGGTTCTGTCTGTGAGTGGAACTCACTCTTGGGGGTGCGGAAGTGGACGGCCTCCGACATGGGGCCCATGCCCTTGGAGTTTCGGGCCTGGATCTTGAAGTAGTAGGTGGTGTCCAGCGTGAGATCCTGGATCTGGTGGGTCAGCCGGTTCCCCACCACCGGCTCAATGACCCAGTCGTGGACCTCGGCGTTCACGTCCGTGCTGTAGTAGATAATGTAGCCTGGAAGACAAACCAGCTCTTTTAATACCTTCATCCTCTAAGGCAGTGTATTTCAACCACTGTGCCGCGGCACACTGGTGTTTCCGCGAGATCTAGTCAGGTGAACCGTGGGAAATTATCCAATTTCACATTTTTTTCTAAAAAAACATTTGCTCTCACAGTGTGTTGCAGAGTAATCATGTATAAATACTCTTCACCACTAGATGGCAGCACAGAACTTTGCCGGTGAAATGGAAACTGACAGACGTCAGTGTGGTTAATCTCCACCTGCTGCTACCATCTTGTATCAAAGTACTGTGTCAGTGACAGTGATGGAGAAGTTTTTGAAAAGGAAGAATGTGAACCAGGATCTCAGCTCTTCATCCATCAGGTCCAGGTTTCACACTGAGGGAGTCACAATTAAAAAAAGAAATTGGGAAATGCTTTTTTTTCTGTATTTATTTGATTCCTGTTGATAAAACTTTGATGAGAATGACTTTATATTGTTAATAGAGGCTACAGAGTTTAACATTTTAACATTTTTGCGTGGCGGTGTGCCTCCAGATTTGCCTCGAGAAGAAAAAAGTGTTCCTTGGCTCAAAACAGGTTGAAAAACACTGATCTAAGTGTAGAAAACACACACAGAGAGCGCGAGAGAGAGATGGATTGCAGTATTTAGAGTATTGTTAAGATTCAATGCAGGACTTGTTTACAATGCAGTGTTTAAAATGAGATATTCTCCTGAAAAGTCTGAAAACTTTCCGGAGTAGTTTTATACATGGTTCCACGAGCAGCAGATGAATTTCTCACTTAAACGGGATTTGATAAGTGGGTTTAGTGGCGAGCCGGTACACAGACATACTAATGGCCGCCGCTCAGAAAAAGGAAAAAACAAGAAAAAAATGAAACCAGATATTGGAAATGTGTGCGACCACAGAGCTTTGAAAACACGCAGCAGAGACTCACCAGTGATTTTTCCGTTGGCCTCAGACGGCGGCTGCCAGTTGACGATTATGGTCCGAGGTTTGTTCTCTTTGCTGACCACAGTCACGTCCTTCGGCGAGGAGCTGGGAACTGAGAAGACGTGAAGAAGAGACGGAATCAAAAGTCGTTTTTTGTTTTTAAATATATTTAACAACACGGAGGTGGAATAACTGAAAAAACCATGGGTGTGGTTTGTTGATACGTCTCAGTTTAAGGGCCACATGCAGCCTAATTTCATTTTGAGTGGACCAGAATGGTAAAACACCGACATAATAACCTTTAAATGGCTTTTAAAAAGTTTTGTTTTGCGGCATGAAAATGTTTAGATTTATAGAAAACCAAACAATTACTACGAAAAATTACTCCAATCTCATCCAAATCACGTCCAAAATATCTTGTATGCTCGCTGTTGCATTCTCGCTTTGAGGCTAATGCTAGTTTGTTAGCTTTCACAACAGCATCACTGATATCTCGCCTCAGGTTTTAGTGTTTTGCTGTGTCCGCGACTCCGAAGAAATTTGCTTCAGAAAAAGTGGGCGGAGTCAAAGGGGAGGAGCCTTGCTTGATTGTGATTGGCTAAACCCCCGATGACACTATATAGGGTTTGATTTCTGATTGGCTGGTTGGAGCGACACACTTTTTAAAAAGTGAAACGAGCCGGGGAGAGAGAGGAAACACTTTCTTCACTTTTGGGGCGTCCGTCCAGGTGTGGAGACGATTAGAAAAACCTTTAGAAAGTGGAATTTTGTATAATACGACACCAGAGGGAGATTATTTTCTTCATGATGCCAAAGTCGTTTAACTTTTATCTTATTTTCACTCCCAAAAAAAGCAACTTGAAAAGGTGATCTCTGAAAACAAAAGAGCAAAAATAAATAAGTTTGGATTTTACACAAATGGGGCAAGAGTTCAACATATTTTTCATTTTTTTCTGTGATCAGCAAGAAGAATTAGGAAGTTAAGGGTTTCGATGAAGGGCGACGGCGACGTGTGTGAAATGTGTGAAAACTGGCGTTTTGCATCAGTCGGAAGGTGAAAACTGCAGGATTTAAGATGTTTTGGACGATTTGAGTTTTAATTTGGTCTGTGTTGACATCACTGCATCATACTGAATGTGTGTGTGTGAAGAGAAAATGGTGCAATAAAAATTATGAGCCAATGCTTACTAGTGTGTGTGTGTGTGTGTGTGTGTGTGTGTGTGTGTGTGTGTGTGTGTGTGTGTGTTTATGACCTTGCAGGGACCATCCACTTGCTGCCTTGTGAGACAAGCCTCTTGCTCAAATAAAAAATGGCTGCTCACCTGTTTTTTCTCTCTGGTCCCACTCCTTGTTTTAAATCCAATAAATCACAATCTAGTAATAGAATGAGTTTTGCTTTATAATGTCAGGTTAATGTTGAAGCGTCAGCAGTTACACTTTACAGTGACGTATGGGCACTGACAGTTTCCAGCTTGCAGATTTAATTATGTGATGAATACGCAGCAAACAAATAAGAGAGGGGGGGGGGGTAATATATATATCTCCAGTACAGGGCGGGAGATGGATTTCAAACGACTGCATGTCGACACGGTGACACAAAGAGTGATTCCACCACGGGCGCGTTGAATTTATTCGTTTTAATCCAGCCCACTCGGCGGGGAAAGCAACGGCGGTGATCATTTATTGCCGTCCCGCAGATATTGTGTAAGGTACGACGGCAACGAGGTCTCGCGCTCGCCCCAAAGTTTGAAGTAATGAGCGCGGAAAAGCCGCGATAAACCAAACGGAATGTATTTGGCTCCACAGGCTGGAGCCCATAAAAGAGTCCGGCGCTGGTTTGTGGGTCTATCACTCCTCAGGCTGAGCTCATGGCTCGGCAAATCACGGCGGAAACTGAAAATCATAGTGTGTTTTAGTACAGAACTGGATCGGTGATGTTTTATTATTACTTTTGTTAATTTATAATCAAGTCTTATTTTGTATGTAAGTTTGGTTAGTCCATGTTACTGTGAGTGAACAGCGGAGCAAAGCTGGGATAATCTTTATTTTTTTTCTTTTTAACAAGGGAATTACTCTTTTTTTAATAATTATCGTCTTTTTTTCGTGTGTGTGTGTGTGTGTGTGTGTGTGTGTGTGTGTCCATACTGGTCTCGAAGGTGGTGCCCTGGGCCGTCATGCTCCAGGTGCTGGTGCGCCGGCCTTTGGTCACCATGACGGAGAACTCGTACAGCGTGTTGGGCTTCAGCCCCGTCACCATGTGGTTCAGGCTGGTGGTGTTGGCCATCTGGGAAACACAGGAAGTGATCAGTACAAAACAACCCTTCAGTCTGACCGTTTAATGCAGGGGCGTCAAACTGATTTCAGTTGAGGGGCCACATCAACCTGATCTGACCTCTGGAGGCCCAACAAGTCAAATATAACATATTAAACTGCAGATATGGACAAATGTCAAAGTCTTTCCTTCTTTTGATTCTTTTGTAACTGCAAGAATTTGCCAGTCTATTCTGAAATATACATATTTAAGTTAATCAGCTATTATATTTACCAAAAAACAACAAAAAACCACAATGTCTGGATCTGGATATCATATTTTTATTCAGGATTAAAACAATTTGTCATCATCTGGAAAACATGTTTGAGTTTACGTGTCTAAAGTATCACTTCACATAAATTGGACACCTTTATTGTGAAAGGTGTTGCGTCATGTGACCTCCACAGATGCATTAATGTCGGAGGTCAAATTCTGACCAATGTCATTTTTGCCAATCTAGTGTTTTTACATCAGCCTCTGTCAGTTTTCATGTTTATACTTAAAAAAAAAAAAAAAAAAAAAAAAATCACATGGCGGCCGGATTAGATCCTCTGGCGGGCCGCTTCTGGCCCCCGGGCCGCATGTTTGACACCCCTGTTAATGTATTGATGTTTTCAGAGCCTCAAATTCCAGTAACCTTTGACAAACAGCCGTCATAAATATCATAAATGCCCCCGGAAATCATACAACGTCCATCAAATTGCGCGACCAAACGCTCTCGGAGGCATAAATAGTTTAAGGTTTAAGATTAGATTAAGACCGTTAGACCTCTAATCATTTGCTTCATTAGATAAGGCTGCGCGTTGAGCAGCAGCTCTCCAGAGGGAGCGCGCTACGAGATCAGGGGTGTCAAACTCATTTTAGTTCAGCAGCCACTTACAGCCCAATTCCACCTCGAGTGGACCAGGCCGGCGAAACGGCGCCATAATAACCTTTAGATTTAAACCTTAAAGCTTTTTTTTTTTCTTTCTTTTGTTGTGGAGAGCAGAATATACGTGACGAAAATGTCTATAGTTTCACAAAAAAAATAAAAAAATGAACAAGCGCGGCTGAAAATGACCAACAATCTCAATATGAGGCCAATTTTAACCAAACCTTGTGCAAAATACAGTTAAAAGCTTCTTCAATAGCAAGTTGCATTATGGGTCTTTTTTACTTTGGCTTTGAGGCTGAATTTTAGTTCTTTGCCGGCTGGTTTTGGCCCATGAGCCTCACGTCCGATGCCCCTGGTACTCCACAGCGTCCCTGGAAGCCCTTTGTGGACCGATCCGCTCCAGAACGCCACTTGGCGAGCCGACCACGGTTGAACGTCGCGTTATGCAACGGTGTTATCCCGAGTCCCTCCACCGGCCCGACGTGGCCGGCGCAGAAAGGCCCGGAGCCGGTCGGCGTCCCATCGACAACATTTGCGTGCCGCGACGAGAGCGGCGGCGTCCGCCGGGGGCTGCCAGGCGGAGGGCAGTGGGATGAGGGAGGAAGACACGCCGCCGTCCCTTTAATAATGCACCAGGCTGTCTGGTTAGACTCTCTTTACGAGCGGCATTAAGGTGACGGCGGCGGCGTCACCGCCGGGTATAACGTCCGCGCCGCACAAGCAACCGCGGGGAGACGTACGGCTTCCGCAGCCTCTTTCTAATGGGCTTGTTAATATATCGGCTTTCATTAATGGGACCGAGACGTAATGAGCCTCTGTGTCTGTTTAATTACTGTCACAGTGCGAGAATCAAACCAATTTGGACATCCAGGCATGGCGGCGGCGGATTGTGGATTTAATGTAATTCGGTTGCTTGATGCTACGACAACGCAGCTCTGCTCTCGTTTCGCAAGACGACAGCAGTGAAGCTGGAGTCTCTTCAGCGAGATGATGAAACAAAGCTCGGCGATGACCTCCCCAATGATTGTCGAGTCCGAGTGCATCAGCTTGCTCACTTTGAGAGAGTGTGTGTGTGTGTGTGTGTGTGTGTGTGTGTGTGTGTGTTGTATCTTCTGTATGGAAGATGCATCCCCCTGTTTTTATGGTTCTCAGTTTGTCTTGTCCTTGCTGAATAATTTATCAGTAAACACAAGCCTTTATCTGAGCTTTGCACGGTCACATGCATGTAACCACAATGTTACACACACACACACACATGCATTTTTATCATTGGGCGATATGGGAGCATCATAACTCACGACACAGGTCGTCTTTGCACTCGATTATTATGATTGGTGAGAAGAAGATGAGGAAAAGAGAAGATGAGGAGGAGGAAAAGCAGGAAAAAGAACAGAAACGAATGTAAAGGAGAAGAAGAGGAAGAGGAAGAGAGGAAGCAAAAGGGGCAATGTTGAAAGAAAGAAAGAGAAAGAGGAGAAAGAAGGTGGAAGAAGGAGAAAAAGACAGAGGGAGAAGAATGTGTAAAAAAAAATTCCTATATTAGTCAAACTGGTGCAAAATACCAACAAGGAACTGTCCCATTAATAATTCGCAGAATATTTCTGATGCTCTGTTTCCACGTCCTTTTGCATATTTTATCATTTTAGTTTATATTCTGCTGAGTAGCTTTTCTTATTGTTGGCTTTTTCTTTTTTTTTTTTGTCGCGCAGTAAGTAAAATGCAATACTAGCAACATTCTCTCGTCACACAGTGACACCTGGTGGCCATAGGTGGTACATACAGGTATATTTTATACACATAAGTCACTACTTATTCAGTTGCGTGAGCAACTTAAAAAAAAAAAGTGCGACTGATGTGAAAATTAGTTTGAAAGTCAGTTTTTAAGCACATATTTAAAACTTGTGCTCGGAGTCACTGAAAGCGCAAAAATCTGATTCAAGCGACGAATTCCAAGAAGAAAGAAATAAACTATTATTGGACTGTATTGTAAACAAATACAGTCGTAACAATGCCTCATATCACTGATACTTCTTATACTAGCATATAATATAATATTCAGCTTCACTCAGTCAGAGTGCAATAGAAGTAAAAAAAAAAAAAAAGAGCACAAGGAGAGTTTATTTATAATTTTTTTTTGTTGTTGTAGCACTGAATGAAAATGGCCTGTTTCTCTGCTACAAGCACAAACTCCCCGCCTCACGCCGGCCTTGAGCTCCGGCGCTGCGGTGGGAATACGCCGTTATACACCCTCGTATGACAATGGCCTTTTATTTCCAGCACATCAATACGTCTCTCCGCTAAGTGAGGCCCCGAAGCGACGAGCAGAGCCCCGCTGTGGACCCGACGCACCGCCACCGCCGCCGCCGCGCCGCCGCATTATAACGAAGGCGAGTCGCTGACGTTTCATCGCAGGTTCACGGATTTCGGTCGTTACAGAGTGAATTACTCAGGAGTGGAAAATAAGTTAAAGGAGCTTAAAGGTGGCGAGGAAGATAAATGAGCTTTTACTTATTGTAGATTTAAAAGGCTGCAGTTCGTTTTGTGGCAAAGGTAAAAAAAAAAAAAAAATCGACACAAACTCAGTTTTAAACAAAATAGAAATAACGCTTCCAGGATCGGCCATAACATTATGACCAGTGACAAGACTCTGACCACGTCACAAGTGGTTCAAAAAGGTAAAGCCGTTTGGAGCGAAACTTAAACTTGAAACAGAATTATGCTCGGACCAATTTAAAAAAGTAGGTGCATTTCCATTTGTGGGGTGGTTTTGACGCCACAATCAAACAAAGTATGAAGAAAAAAAAAAAAAACGCACCAAAGATATATCGTTGAAAAGTACAGAAATAAGGAAGGAGATTGTAAATCTCGCTGATGTTAGTGGCGCTTGTTCATTTTGTTCTTTTTGATTTATTCTGTTTTTCACATTGCATTTTCGATTGGAGTAGTTTTTTTTCCTTTGTATTGCCTGTTTAGTCATTTTATTGGATTTTTCATTTGTCAATGGTGAAGAATAGGGGTAGGACTGTGCGTTATATTGAAAATGGCTTATTTGTTTATTTTTATTAAATTTTTTCCTTTTCCAGTCGTTTCATCTCATTTTAATCATTCCTTCGTCCGAAATAAATAAATAAATTAATAAATGAATGAATAAAGCTGAAGGTTTGGGTTTCCTGTTTACACGACGATGCGCTGAAAACACTATTTGCATAACAATGGATAAATATACTGTTTTGTGGAATCAAATCATCCTGTCATAGGCACAAAATATTAGCACTCAAATTACTATTTCATGGCCACTTTGTTGTATTTCCTGGCCACAGATGAGAATTAACCATTTTGTGCCATCCTCGTAGTATTTTGTGGCCACAAATTAGAATTGTGTGGTCAAAAATCACAAATTTGTCACATTATTATAATATTTTGTGGCCAGAAATTACTGTTTTATGGCCAATTATTAGTATATGGTTTGAAATTACTATTTCATGGCCACATTGTAGTATTTCCTGGCTACGGATTAGACTTTTGTGGTCTAAAATTAGAATTTCGTGGCATTGTTCTCATATTTTCTGGCCACAAATGACTATTTCATGGCCACATTGTAGTATTTACTGGCCACAGATTCGAATTTAGTGGTGTGAAATTAGCTTTTTCAAGGCCTCATTGTAGTATTTCATGGCTACAAATGATTATTTTGTGGCCACAAATTATTAGTACGTGGTTTGAAATTGCCATTTCATGGCTGCTTTGTTGTATTTCCTGGCCACAGATGAGAAAGAATATTTTAGTGGCATCCTTGTAGTACTTTGTGGTCTAAAATCACAATTTTGTCACATTATTATATTATTTTGTGGCCAAAAATGACTGTTTTGTAGCCACAAATGACTATTTTATGGCCAATTATTAGTACTTGGTTTGAAATTGCCATTTCATGGCCACATTGTAGTATTTCCCGGCCACAGATTACAATTTTATGGTCTACTTGTCGCATTTCCTGGCCACAATGTATTATTTCGTGGCCTCAGATTACTCTTTCATTGACAGAAATGACTATTTCACTGCCTCAAATGATCATTTCATGGCCTAAAATGACCATTTCGTGGGCTGAAATTATTATTCCATGGCCACAGATTAAAATCTCTTTACAGTTTGTTAGTTTCAGGCGGCACGGTAGCTGGGCTACGAGATATCAACCGATATAAATCAGAGAATGTTGGAAGAAGGCCGTCTTACCTTGACTTTGGTGTTGGCGGGGATGTTGGTCTTCCAGCGCACGGTGTAGAAGCGGTTATCTGTGATCTTTTGGTTCTTGGGCAGCGAGTTGTCGGCCCAGGTCACCTTGATGGTGTCGTGGCTCAGCACAGAGGCCTGAACGCCCACGGGCGGCATCATGGGAGTGGGGTCTGGTACTGGGGTGTATGGAGCATGGAAGAGTTCGTACAGGTCAACATCAGGGTCTATGGGGTCTGCACGGCAGGTGGTACACCCGCATGCATGCACACAAATTAAAATGGGCAAAATTAAAAACACAACGGGGGAAAGAGCGTGGCGGACAAAGTGTGGAGTCCCAAAAAAAAAAAAAAAGAAGCAACAGACAAATCAGGATGCAGGGATGGATGGAGAAGAGAAAAGAATGGTTAATGTGTTATAAATAAGAGTTGATTGCAATGGAGGGAGGGAGGGGGGGGGTAATATGTAGAGCAACATGGAGGGGGGAGGGGAGGGGGGGGGGATTGGGAAGGGGTGAGAAGAAAGAGAGAAGATTCTATTAGAAAAACAGACACTGACCTCTACCGTCTACAGACCGTCTACGTAGCAGCTACTGTACAGTGAGGTAGTTTCTACAAACAGTTACTACGGAGAGACAGGAAGTGAGAGGCTCCTCGGAAGGAAAGGTAACAGTAAATGGGAAAAACTGGAGTGGAAGCAGATCAATCCGGATCGGTTCATAAACATATTAATACGCCGGCCCAGAGGCAACACGACATGAAGAAACACGACGGGCCTCCCATCTCCACGGCGACCAGGTGGAGCTCGTCCTGGAAGGCTGTTGAGAAGAGAAGCGGGGCTGGAGGTTGGTGTGGCGGGGAGGAGGAGGAGGAGGAGGAGGAGGAGGGGGTCATAGACGAACGGCGGCTCTTCTGCCGCTCAAAGGCGTTCGCTGGAAACTCGTGGCGAGGAAGACGAGTTTGATCTTCTCCGCTTTGAATCGGCGCCACGTAACGACGAACAGGCGTCGCTTTTCTCCAGACGGGCGGGAAAAAAAACCCAACAAAAAAAAAACAAACCCTCCAGTTCGGTTTGAAAATGAGAAGAAGATCAATCGTTGTCTCCGTTGCTGCTGTTGGGGATTACGAGTTTCCACCTCGACACATGAGGCCAAGAGAATTAGTGAATTTAGAGTTCAAACACATTATATTGGTGTTTTGGCCAATCGGGGACCAGAGAGACAATTTCTCTTCCTACCCATGGAAAATAAGGTGTAATCCACTGGATTAGATAATTGAAATGGATGAATCATGAATTCAATAGTTTAATAAGATCTTTTTTTTTTTTCCAGTTCTTGACTAAATAAAACAAATTTCTCTGGTTGTGGGTTGTTTCTTCAGTACAGGAGTGTCAAACTCATTTTAGTTCAGGGGAACACATTAAGCCTAATTTCACCTCGAGTGGTAAAATAGTGGCACAGCAGTCTCTGAATTTAAACTTTGAAGTTTACATCGTGAAAATATCAACATGTGACACGTTCTCAATCGTTGCCATGTAAACGCAAAACTTTTGCGGAATGAAAATCCAAACTTGATGCATTTTTGTGTTAAAAAAAAAGTTTTCCTTGAATTATTATTATTAATATTATTATTAATTTTCGTGGTTTTCCGTCCAGATCAGAGCCTCATGTTTGACAACCGCTCATATTTCAGCCAAAAATTGTTTTTTTCACTGTTTATCGGGCCCCAAAAGAAATGAATCGACGAGATCCAGGAACTCGTCAGCAGGTCGACTGACGAGGAAAACAGCCTCGTATATTTCTCTCAGTTCCAGTTCTCGTGAGCTCGTGTCGGCGGGGAGAAGAAAACAATCCGTGGGGCTTCATGTCGGAGGATAAACGCTTCAAGATGTCCCGTCAGGTCCGACTCCGTCCGACTCCAGGAAGCTCCGGTCGCTCACCCATGATGCCTCTCCCTCCTCCACCACTTGTTGGTCCTCCGCCCGCCGCCTCGCTCCGTTTCACGCCTCTTTGTGGCGAGACGCCCTCATTACATCCCCAAGTTTCACGCGGCCGTCAGTATTTATGAGAATGATGTGCAGGAGAGCGGCTGATCAGGCTGATCAGGCTGAAACACTTCCATTTCCTGCTTCCCGGTTAAAGACGTCATGTTATTATAAAGTATTCAGCCGAGCTCTCTTCTCAACCCAAGTTCACCAAGTTTCTTTCTTTTTCTTTTTCTTTTTTTTTTTTTCAAAAAGTAAAAAGTACTATGTAGGTCAGCTCGTCTTTTTAATCCCGACTTGAACAAACTGGCAGGAAGGGAACGCGCCCCCGAGGATTCAGCAGCAGACGATGATGGTGGGCTTTGGTTCTGCTTTGAGAGGAAACGTTTGGATCTGACGAAGGGTTGCCAAAGCCACCACAGGGGGTCTGCCTCTGTGTGTGTGTGTGTGTGTGGGGAAGCTACATAGAGAGGGGTGTACCGTCCCCCCCCCTTTCAAGCGTGTTGACGTGATTCGTGCCATCCAGCATCCCTCCCCTCTCCAGCTCCAGACGAACCGGAGTGATCAAGGCTGAGCGGGGAGGCGGGAGGCAGCGTGTGAGAGGAGGAAGAGGAGGCGGCGGCGGCGGCGAGGCGCAGCCCACATTCGGAGGAACCCCGGGGAGCGCGGAGGGGGGGGGGGGGGGGGTGAGGGGGGTTGGGCTGCTCGTCTTCTGACTGTCACAGGAACAGTGTGAACTCAAAGAGCACGCCGTCTGAACTGGCAACTCCCCGGATCACGCCGCGCGGCGCCCCGGATAGAGACGCCGCCAACCGCCACTCCCGCTCCTTAATTGTGAAAGACGCCGCGTTATTGAGCCGTCAAGCGACGGCGCAGGGGTTAACGAAACGTCTCCAAACGTGCGCGGCGTGTCACAGTTTAGCCTCGCAAAAAATGTGTGGCAGGAATTTTGAACGTGTTGGAAAAAAAAAAAAGACGGAAAACTGCACGACATCTTCGCAGGTTTTCTCAAACGGGATGGAGATGTGAGGAAATAAGTTCTCGGGGTGTCGCTCTTCTTGCATTTTTTTTTGCTTGACATGTTAACACCGAATGAGAACTTTGTAATTCTACGGTCTAGAATAGAGATGGACCAAACGGGCTAAACTGCGATTGAGTGTGAAATTAAAGACGACAGAACCTCAAATATGACACGAAAATGAGAATAATTCATAAAAATTTTGCAAAATTCTGCCATTATTGTTTATATTTATCACATGATCACCTAATATCAGAGTCTCAGGCAACTTTCACGTTTCTGTTTCAGAAAATGTTTGTTTACACGAAAGCTGTTTGTAAGACCGCTGAAGATGATGTCGTTAACATGTCAGGCCACTAGGGGGAGCTGCTGGTTGCTATTGTAATGAAACCACATGTGTATGCAGAGAACGATACGCTTACCAACAACGACACTGTTTTCAGCGTTTCCTTTCCATTTTCAATAAGATAAAATGTTAAAACGACGCGTCTTAACATGGGATTTCATGTAAACGAGGCCTGAAGCTTAAAAACTATGGAGTTTTGATAGAATACAACGACAATGTTTTATATATTTTCCCGTATGATGACTTATAGATTAGAATCTGTTCGTTAAAACTTCTCCAGGATTTGAATATTCTTTTTCTTCCTGACATTTCCACGGTGAATAGTGAGATCTACGACGCCGTAACAGGACGACAACAGTTTTCTGAATATTGACGCCTGAAAAAAACAAAAAAAACAAAAAATCCCACGTTAAATCACGTCGATAAAGATTTTATTTTTTTTTAAAGCATCTTTCCCGGTTGGTCCTGAAACACTTGACGCCAACGGCTCCCTGGCGAGAAGCTTCCAAATGCGTCTGGCAGTAAACCCCCCCCCCTCCCCCCCATCCCCCGGTGGCCTTCGCCGTTACGTCTGACAGTATTTCAGGATAGGATATCTTCTCTCATAGATACGACGGGGCCAATTCCCCGCGTCGTAATACCGGGACGGTGTAATTTACGAGGAGAATCTGCGGGTTTGATTTGATTAAAAAGAGGCCCGAGCGTTTTGGGGGAGGGGGGGGGGGGGGCACGAAGGGCGGAGAGCTAATTACAGCACCGAGACGCCCCGATGACCCATTTTCCTCCGAGTCGTGTGCCGGAGAGACGCCTTCTGCTGGATAATGATGTCAGGTTAGACAGAGGCAGAGATAAATGTCACTCTTTCTCTCTTCGCTGGAGCCACGCGGTGCGAATGGCAGCCCTCATATCGTGTGTGTGTGTGTGTGTGTGTGTGTGTGTGAGAGAGAGTGTGTGTGTGATGACAGCAGGACTCTATAAACAGGGTTTCAGTGGATGCAGGTCGTGTGACGTTCCTACCGGACTGCGGCCTTGTGATGGCGCTCTCGTACACGGGGATCCCCTCGCCCAGGTTATTGAAGGCCTTCAGTGTGATCACATAGTGCGAGCTGGGATCTGTGAGGAGGGAGGGAGGGGGGAGGAGGGGGGGGGGGGTGGAGGGGGGAGATAAAGTGATGCAGCCATCCAATCACGCCCAAACTCTCCAGACTCTCGGCTCATAATTGCAATATTAGGCGAGCGAGTGTTTGAACGCAATCATTCCTCTTACTGTGATTGTAATGAAAGCTTTAATTATGCATATAAAGGTATTTTACAACAAGTCCTTTGCCCCCAAATCTCCCCTTTTCCCTCAGATAATATCGTAATTCCCTCCGAGACCCCTCCCTGTCTCTCTGATTGCCGTGGCAGACCGGTGGCGCTCACGTTTTATTGTGCAATTGGGAAGCCGACTTACCATTCGGTGTATTTATTCTTGTTCCTTTGGTCTCTTCTGGAGATTTGCACAGCATAATGTTCATTAATTGTGAGTTTTCTTGCAAAAATGTCCAATTCTAAATTGTGATGGATCATGTTTTCTAAACGGCACAAGCTCAGCTCTCTTTGCACGTTTGAACAATGAAGACGACTTTTACTTGATTAAGTCAGTATTTTCTATCAATCTCCCTAAAATCAAGAGATTTACGACCTTTTTTGAGTTTGTGTACAACATGAGGGGATCAGGCAAAGTCTGCCGTGATGAATTTATCTCCTCAGTCACTGAATAAAACATTCAAGCTTATTTCCAGCCTATATCGAACTAATTATATATACAAACAGGTATTTTCATCCACGTTGAACCCAGAGTGAACTCCTAACCACCTCATTGACTTCTATTCATTCTCAGTTGTTTTGTGTTTGGCTCAATACAGAAATATATAACATGAGGATAAGTTATGTTCTCCAAACTTTTTGTTGTGATGCAGAGAACATGTGATGAACATGTGTGTGTGTATATATATATATATATATATATATATATTTTTTTTTTTTACACAAACCCAACATGACCAGAATTTCAACATGAAGTCAATTCTGGTGCAAAATACAGTAAAATATTTAAAAAGAACTGTTGCATTATGGGTATTTTTACACACTCCCCCTGACACGATGGCTTCGAGTTTAATGTTATGTCTCAGCACTGCGTCGTGTTTATTACTCTTAAGGAATTTATTTAAAAAAACAACCGTATTCTTTTAAAGTTTCAGTAAAACTACTTTTCTCATTTCTCATTTGGTTGTAAAAACATACGTCGATGTTAAAGCTCGACACGTTTTTCTCTTCAGAAATGATTTAATCGACGGATCCGACGTTTGTAGCTTCACAGAATATTCACAAGGCAAATCCACCGGCGCTAAAACGGCCGTCCATTCTTGACTTTAATTAGAAAACCACTCGCTCCTCTGCGACTATGCAATTATTACAGAAAACAATTTGTGTAATTTCCTCAAAAAGGTTAGTCGGATGCTAAACGGACAAATGGTGCTCGTAAAAACATACGAGCCGTTTTAATGAGGTAAAACCCGGAGCTGATGTTTGGTTTGATGACAGCGAGTCCGTGAAAAAAAACAAACAAAAAAAAAACAAAAAAACCGAGTGGACCCACTTTGTTTTTCATTCCAATATTATGACCTTTAATTATTGTGTCTCCATTAAGACCCGCCTGTGTGATCAGAGTGGCAGAGAAGATCTCATTAATTTACTAAAAAAACCCACTGGGGGGAACAAATCAACCTTTTCATGGTGTTTGCGTGCGAGTAATTAAATCCAGCTTTTAACGAAGCCTCGTTTATATTGTTAAATATGATAATAGGATTAAATGTCAACCTTTTTACTTTGGTTAAAAAGACAAACAAGTCCACAGGTCAAATCGATACTCGATCATCATCTTCCATTGTTGAGATCAGGGGTTCATCCCGGAGGGACGTAAGGAGGCAAAGCCACCCAGAGCGCAGTGCCGCGACAAAGAGTGGTAAAATGCGATGTGACGTCATTACGTAACAATAATAGCATGAAGAACATAGAATTGCGGCTCAACTGGTGTCTGAAGCTGGGAGCTTCCTGTACCTTTCACAGTAAAACCCAACAGTTCCGGGAGGTTCATTACAGACTTGTTGAGAGTGACGGAACATTCTAGTGAATTCCACAACAACTACAGGACATTAAAGACACACTATCACACTCATGGTTCTAACAATCCAGATCTCCCACATTTATCTTCCATTTTAATAATGTGTAGCGATAAAGGAGCTGATAGCTGCAATGCATTATGGGAGTTTCTGTTTGTGGTGTTTTAAATGTAATTATTGGGGTTATGTTAGGTTTGTAGTGTTGCTAATAATTGTGTTTTTGTTGCTTAGTTCATGTAGTTTAGTTTATTAGTTGTAAGTTGTCAACCAGCAGTGAAGAAGGTTTTGTGTGTCGTGTCGTCCTGGCATGGTCTTCCTGTGGGACTGTCAAAATAAAAGACTGGTGTGCACGTCTGTTGTAAATTAAAAGCTTTTTCTCTGGCGTACTTCTTTGACATTACTCACCATAATATCACAGTGATATTGTGAATGACAATGTGTGTGTGTGTGTGTGTGTCTCTGGGTGTTGTGTTCAGTGGGAAACGGGACCAACTGGCTCTTTGAGCATTAAAGGTCGCGACCCCTGGTTTAGGCGAAAAAAAAAAAAAGAAGCTGCTATTAAACGGACTTTCTGCGCGGAAGGCTGTCATGGCGACGGCGCTCACCCAGGTTTTCGATGGTGTAGTAGCGCTGCTTGTAGTCCACCTTGATGGTCTGGGCGTGAGGGCTGCCGATGCCGTAGCCGATGGTGTAGCCGCGCACCACGATGTCCTGGTTCTCCGGCGGCGTCCAGCTGACCACGATGCTGTTGACCAGCGGCCGGACGTGCAGGGAGCTGGGCTGGTCCGGGACGCGCGACTCTGGACGGGCGGCGGCGGCAAGAGGGGAAAAATAACGAAAAGGTTGAGAACCTCGCTCTTCTTCCCGACGCAGGCGTGACGTACGAGCGGCGTGTTTCCGTACCGTCCAGGTCGCTCTCGAAGGTCTCGGCCGTGGTCCAGTCGGTGGCCGGCCCCGTCCCGTTCACCGTGATGGCCGACACCCTGAAGGAGTACTCGGTCCCGCGCTCCAGACCTGCCAACGGCACAACCACAGTATGAAAAAATAAAAATAAAAAAACCTCCTCCACCGCTTCGTTTTTGATTCACGCCGCCGCTCGGCTGAGATTTCAGACACGGTAAATAGTCTGACGGCTCCACGGGCTTAAGGGGAAAATCTATGAGTCGACTGAAAGCCGCTGGAGCGCAATTAACTTTATTTTCCTCTCAATAACGTGAAAGTGATTGAGGTTTCTTATTGATTAAGAAGTTTGAGGGAGAAAAAAAAAAAGAAAAAAAAAAGAAGCGTTAATCTGAACTAATAAGACTCAACGGCGGCGCAATCTGCAAAAAGTAAGTGAAAAGTGTTAAATAGCAGACGAGAGTCGACAAGAATCACGTTTTCCTCCAGAAGGTCACGACTCCCAGATCATATTCTGCTGGACTTGGTGGTTTTACAAGTTAAGAGTCGGAATAACAATCAAACAGCGCCAGACCAGTAAGACAGCCCATAATAACCTTTCAATTCACACTTGCTGTACAATTTCACAAAAACAAACAATTGGCAATTAAAAAAAAAAGACACTAATCTCAGCATAAAGCCAATTTTAATGAGACAATGAAGTGAAATGTCCTAAAAACTTCCCTTATAAGAAATTTACATTAAAAAAAAAACTATTTTATTACATCACTGGTTTAATTACATTGAAAATGGCCAAACAAACATATTCTGTTACAGGCTGGAGTTTGCATGTTCCTCTTGACCTATTTCTTTTTAAAACAAACATGCAATTGAGGTCAGGTTATTCCTCCAAACGTCCCGTCGGAGAGAATGAGTGAATGAGTGAATGAGTGAACGCCGCCCTGCCCTCACTTCCTCCACTGCGCCCAGCGAAGGAGCGTCGGAGATGGAAGGAGTCTGTTTGCACGGAGAAGCGAGACGCCGGGGGAGCCGAAGGAGGGCAGAGAGGAATGTTTGGAGACGAGGCTTATTCATATTTTAAAGCCGCATCTCCTCCAGAAAGCGCTGCATCACCGCTGGGCGCCGGCTTTGGTGGTTCAGAAGAGAGCCGAGTCGCCCGCTGACAAATGACGTGTTTCTCTATTAATTGGCTGTGAAAAAATTTCGTCGTCGTCTTATTGTCCCATTTGCACGCTACATGCTAATCCCGTCGTCTTTTCTCTCTGTACCCACTATTCCGGGCCGCCCTCGGGGGGGGTGTGGGTGGGTGGGGGGGCTTCTGAAGACTGCCTAACCATCCGTGCCTCGGAGGCTACAACATCTCCTTCTAAACGCTTTTGAACCAACAAACACCCCTCCTGTTCCCACCCCCCAAGAATCTTCTGGAAAATCAACTTTTAAGTGTGTATTCTCTTTGATGCCGCTCACAGCGTGGGGGCCGGGGCCACTTGAAAGTTGCTGAGACAACATCTAATATTAATCACCGCTCTGCCGCGTCTCCGCGGTGATACTGCGGCATATTTTGACGGCGGCGGCGGCGGGGTGGCGGGTGATGTCAGGGTACAGTAAGGCGTGGAGCTTCATCCCCACCCACCCCCCCCAAAAAAAGCGTGTTTCAGATGAAATTCACGTGCCGCGTAAATAAACAGACAAACAAGTCAGACAGGCTTCCACTCTCCAGACGAGGGTTTGGAACATGGCGGCGCCCGAGGGACCTCCTGCGGAGATGAAATGGAAGTCTGATCGCTTAAAGGCTTTTATGTGACGTCCATCTGAGGCGTCACGGTTCAACGTGGAGAGCGTTGACGCCGGGGAATGAAAACGCAACAGTTTCTGATTAAATCAATTCATCAGCACGCTCCACTTCCGTACAGAAATCCGCGTCTGGTTTTGTAGGGTTAAAAAAAAAAAGTATTTTAGTTTTCTATCGCAGGACGCGGTTACAAATTCAGTTTGAAGAGTCCAGGTTTGTTTTTAAAAGAGTCCTGATCAAAGCTACGTTTCCATGGTTACCTCTAACCCGCCCGATTTACTGAAAGGCTGTGAGTCACGGGACGTGTTTCCGTGACGACCTTTCCAAGTTAAAATGCATCGTTTTTAATTCAGGTGGTTCGCGTTTCCCCGGCAACGTTTTGAAAACGACGTCCGTTTTACACAGAAACAAGAGAAATGGTGAAGTTTTCTTGTGCTGCTGTTTGTTTTGGTACAAGGAAGGAAGGAAGGAAGGAAGGAAGCAAAAGAAAGACAGGATGGAAGGATGATTTCTTTGCCTTCCTTCCTTCGCCCTCCTTCCTTAATGTCTTTCTTTTACCTCCGTCCTTCCTTTCTTTGCCTACTTTCATCTTTCCTTCTTCCCTCCTTTCTTAATGTCTTTCTTTTACCTCCTTCCTTTCTTTCTTTGCCTTCTTTCATATTTCCTTCTTCCCTCCTTCCTTAATGTCTTTCTTTTACCTCCTTCCTTTCTTTCTTTGCCTTCTTTCATATTTCCTTCTTCCCTCCTTTCTTAATGTCTTTCTTTTACCTCCTTCCTTTCTTTCTTTGCCTTCTTTCATCTTTCCCTCCTTCCTTAATGTCTTTCTTTTACCTCCTTCCTTCCTTTCTTTGCCTTCTTCCCGCCTTCCGTAACGTCTTTCTTTTCCCTCCTTCCTTCCTTTCTTTGCCTTCTTTCAATCTTTCCTTCTTCCCTCCTTCCTTAATGTCTTTCTTTTACCTCCTGCCTTCTTTCATCTTTCCTGCCTGTCTTTCTTTCCTGCTTCCCTTCCTTCCCTCCTTCCTTCCTGCCTTCCGTCCTTCCTGTCAAAACATCTCATATTGTTGCTAACCTCCTACGAGTCGACGTCGCTCCGAAAAACGTAAACAAAGTGATCGTTCAGTTCGTTTCTTGACCCTCCGCCACCCGGGATGCTTCTATTCCACCGGCAGGACGTGAAAGTGTTAACGGTCTGCAGTTAAAGGGAGGAATTCAATGCGGCGTGTTGAATATGACCCTGCGGAGGCGTCGCAGCTCAAACAGTCAATCACTGCGGCTCAGCTGCTTTATGTCCCTATAAAGTCAGCCTGTGATCCATGTGGACGGCGTAAACAGGTCGGAAAACACCGGCAGACATATTGAGGACAGACGCAGTCAAACACCAGCGTGTCGCTGCCTCTGCTGTCGTTGCTTACGATAGCAATAATAAAAATAACACACTTTACATACGGAGCCGAGTGACACATAGAATATCAATAATGTACAAATTGGATGAAAGCAAAGCTGCAAAAGTTCAACACTTTAACATTTACCACTGCTTGAATTATCAGATGTATAAAAAGATAACCTGAATTTCTTTCCATTTCTCCCCCCGAGTAGAGTTTTTTTTTTTTTCTTCTTTTTTTTTAATGCCGGTTTAGAAACACATATTTAATGTTTAGTGAGCAGAAATAAACCACAGCAGCCAGAACACAGGGAATCGTTTCTGTACAGGAGCCAAGAAGGTTCAAAGATAAAATCAGACACAAGCAGCAAAGTGAAACTACGAGTGTTGATTCGAGATGCAGTTAAAATACTTTTCAGCCGCCTGTCTTTTCTCTGGGTTCAGAGAAAACTTGACATAAGGTGTAAATTTAATGGAAATTACTCATTATAACAGGATATAAAAACATTTCTAGTGAAAATGCATCATTTGAGTTTCAAAAAAGTTTCACAATGAGCCATTTAAGGCCACATATACATGAGCCTGGGTTTTTACATAAACGGATATTTCCACCTCTATATTAAAAAAAAAAAAAAATATCGTAATTTACACAGACCCACATGTCCACCTGGTTCAGAGCTGCTATAAGCAGCCAGACCTGTAGGGGGCAGTGTGACAGGAAGTATGATGCCATGATAAGCTAATCCTAAAAAAACTATGATGTAAATATCCACCGTTGTCGTGTAAACAGTCAACAACCAAAACGCGACAACAGTCCCCCGTTTCCCTCTATGGGCCGTTGTGATCACGTGACTCGTAAACCAGAAGTGAGACGTGGCGATTCTTACCGTCGATGAGCTTGAAAAGCTGAGTTCCCCCCGTGGTCTCGGCCGTCTCGCTCCTCCGCGGTCCTTTCCGGTACCGGATCTTGTAGCCGGTGATCTCGCCGTTCTGTCCGCTGAGAGGCGGCGGCTGCCACCGGAGCATGATGCTCTGCACAGAAGGGGGGGGGGGGGGGGGGGGGGGAGGGGGGGGCGGCACGAGTCAGACCAAACTAAGGCCACATCCACACGACGAAAACATATTTTTTTTCTCCCCAGGCTTCTTCCGAAAAACCCTCCGTCCACACGTCACTTTGAACTCAACACGAGGCTTCAGTACCTGTAGTACACATGCCAGGCCTCTAGGGGCGCTGTGACTCACCAAACACACCAAAAAACACAGAAGGAGACAAAACAGGAAGTGGGCGTGGTTCATGTGTGCTCAACCCTCGACACAGACTCAGGAAAACGTGAACGTACAGCATATTTTCCAAAATATGACATTTGATCCCGTTTGAGGCCGGAACCGAACACGTTTCCCACTTCAGTTTTGTTCCATTCCTTTTATTTTGGCTCCGATTTAATAAAGCCAGTTGAGCCGACTTGCGCGCAAAGGAGAAAAAGCAGATCACGAACGCCGTCCTGGCAGGTAAAGGCGATCGAGCCTCTGCTTGACGACGGGAAGCGAATGCTAATCGTTCATCCCGCGGTCCCGTTCGGCTGAGCGCGCCGAGCTGCTAATTGCATAAATGCCCCATATCTATATCCTCCTAGCACAATTATTGTCTTAACGGCTGTTTACATTACGAATCCAACACACAGTAACAACAAACAAGAGGAGGGGAGGGGAGGGGGGTAATCCCAGTCCTGTCGGGGGGGGGGGGGGGGATAAGAGCCTGAGGGGGGCTACAGCCCCTCTATTCTCTCCTCCATCTCTGTATTCTACCTTTAAAATTAACACCAGCCTGTTTTTCTTCAGCACAGATCTCCGTTGAGGATCCCTCAGCACGGGTGGCCGGCCCCCGCTCCGGCTGCCAGCGTGTGATAGGATTGTCACTCGCTTCTTTTTCCCTCTTGGCATTGACCGGCGGAAGGGTGGAAAAGTGGCGGCCGGCGGTTTTCGTACTCGACCCTCCCCCACCCCCACCACCACCACCCCCCCCCGGAGGTCCAACCCTCTTCTGCAGGCGCAGTCTCTCACGTCTCACGCCGAGAAGCCTCTTTTTGTCAAACTGTAATCGGCGGCTCGGGTGGAAATGTACAATGAACGGGGCCGACGGATCCGGCGTCTGAAGATCAAGGAGGCCGGACTGCCGGTCGGCCGGAGCTCCTCGGGAGTCAGCGGCGTGTCGTGAAGCCGGCGGCCTTCATCCAATCACCGGTGTCACACCGCTAGTCCACCAGGCTCCAGCGCCATAAATCCAATTTAACAATGAAACTTAAAACGAGAGCGGAGCTCAATCCTCATCCAGTTATCGCCCATCTGAAGAGAAATTCAGTCGAGATAAAAAAAAGAAAAAAAACAGACCTTCTGACCAGTAAATCTTATTTATCCTCTTCGTCTTTTAACCAATCAGGTGAAATGTGGCGTCGCCGTCCTCAAACAGACATCAGACGTCTGTGTTTAAGCTCTTTTAATCCTGAACGGACGGAGCTCATCTCAAAGACGCCAGAGACGTAAATAAATAATAAAAAAATTCACGTAAAGAGCTGGAATCTGCTGCTCTTCTGGTTTTATGGTGGAGCTTGTTTCATAAGTATTAAATGTGTTATTTTAAGTAGAACAGATATCAAGTTCAACTGAAATTTTGACGAGATTTCTTTGAAAAAAATACAGGTTGAAATAACCTTTTATTTATTTTAGTGTTTTTTTTTAAAAATAATTTTTGGAATACAATTTAAAAGTTAACATAACTAAAATAAAATACGTGTTGAAACTTTTGTGCCTGTTTTACATTAAAGTATATTCTTTTTTTTTTTTTTTTTAACATTTCTAATAATTTTAACAAATAAATGAACACGTCTTCTTATACATATAGAGCAGGGGTGTCCAACATGCGGCCCGGGGGCCAGAACCGGCCCGCCAGAGGATCTAATCCGGCCGCCATGGGATTAAAAATTTTTTTTTTAAGTATAAATATGAAAACTGACAGAGGCTGATCTAAAAACACTAGATTGGCAAAAATGACATTGAAAACCGCCCTTGGTCAGAATTTGACCCCCGACATTAATGCATCTGTGGAGGTCACATGACGCGACACCTTTCACAATAAAACAACGAGTCCAATTTATGTGAAGTGATACTTTAGACATGTAAACTAAATTTTTTTTTTGTGTGTTTTGTTTTTTGCAAATATAATAATATATGTATATTTCAGAATATACTGGCAAATTCTTGCAAAACAATCAAAAGAAGGAAAGACTTTGACATTTGTCCATATCTGCAGTTTAACATGTGATGTTTGACTTGTTGGCCCTCCAGAGGTCAGATCAGGTTGATGTGGCCCCTCAACTGAAATCAGTTTGACGCCCCTGATATAGAGTCTATTGTTAATGCAGTGGCTTCCATTGTGTGTATTTATATGACAACTCTCCGTCTCTCTCCTGAACTGACCTGCAGGAAAACCTTAAATCGTACGACTTCTTCCCGAGCCTCCATGTTTAAAGCCCCCCCCCCCCCTTCTCTTCCCTGTGCGGCCCCCTGCTGTGAGCTGCAGCAGATTCACTGCAGACGGAGCGATTCTGAGGATAAAACCTTCTGACAGGAGCGTCTCCTGTCGACGAGGAGATCGATGAGGGTTCACACTCCCTCTTAACCAGCCGGGGCCTCGGGCCTCTGACACTGATAATCAGCGGCGCTGCAGGTCTGCTGGAGGGAGTGGCCAGGCGGGGGGGGTGGGGTACGATGACACGTGCAACAGATACCAAAGCCTTCTTCAATGAGGCAACAGGAGGAACTAATGTCATGTTGTTATTTACCTTTGAGTTCTGGACCTCCAGCGTGAGGTTCTGAGGCGGCGCGCTGGGGACTGTGGACAAAACACAACCGCTGTCATTTATATGCTTTTATGTTGAAACTCTTTGATGTATTTCTATTTCTACGTATGCATATAGAGCACACGCAGAACTCTGTTGATAGAGTCATTATGGCTGCTCAATTAATCGAATTCTAAAAATGATTAGGATTTACAATCGAGGAGTCGGAGGTTCAGCAAGGAACTCCAAACTTTATCCTCCATTAACCCACCACTTCTCAGTAACTCTTCTTTTCTCTCTCTCTCTCCGGAAACCCCGCCTCTCTACAAAATAAAGTTCCCCCACTGTGGTGATCAGTTAAGGTCATAATTCACCTAATGACTGTGGGGCGGTGGGGAACTTTATTTTGAAGAGAGGAAGTGGTTTTGCTGTTCCACCGTGTGTGAAGCTCCGATGGAGAGACGAGGGAAAAGAAAAGCGTTTGTGAGAAGTGTGACGGAATGGAGGATAAAGTTTGTTCCTTGCTGAACCTCCGAGTCCCGTTCATCATTTAACATTTTATTTTGGAACAATTCATCAATGTATTTATGTTGAAGTATATTTATCTCTTATTGTATTTTATTTATTTCTTGTTTTCAAAAGATTGAGCAACAGTTTATTTTTCACGACTACATTACAAGATATTTTTATATATTTAACAGGAGTCTTTTTTTTATTAAACATGTTCAGTAAATAATGTTCCAAATTCAAAGACATAATCATGTAAATAATCGTGATTTCAATATTATATATATATATTTCAATATATAAAGTTTGGAGTTCCTTGGTGAACCTCCGACTCCCGTTCATCATTTAACATTTTATTTTGGAACAATTAATCAAAGTATTAACGTTGACGTATATCTACCTCTTATTTTTTTACTACTACATTACAAGATATTTTTATATATTTAAGAGTCTTTTTTTTTTAAAAATTTTAAACATGTTCAATAAATGCTGTTTCAAATTCACATAATCGTGTAAATCATCGTGATTTCAATATTCCGATAAAAGCCCAGCCCGGCTCTGCGCGGCGCCCCCGGACTGACCGTCGGACAGCGTGCGGACGGTGACGTCCTCGGTGGAGACGCCCGGGCCGTGCTTGTTGTTGGCCACCACCCGGAGGCTGTACTCCGTGTTCTTCTTCAGGCCCGTCAAGGTGAAGGACTGACCGTCCACGTCGCTGTCCTGAGGGAGGGACAGGAGACCAACCGGCAGAAACACTGAAGGTTATGGGAGCGGCTGCTTGTTTTTGTCAGGAAACAACCAGGAAAGTTTTTTTTATTTTTATTTAATTTATAAACATTTTTCACATTTGTCACAATAACAAGCACTACTTTGCGTCGTCAGACTAGAAAAACAACAGCCGATTGTCAAATATCATCATCTTTTGATTGAGAAACATCAAGTCTAGTCACTGGACGGGCAAAAGATTTGAGTTTAACAGTGACAACAACACAAACACAAACAACAAACATAAACACAGGAACATGTTTGTCCTACAAAGAGAGTTTATTTTACAGAAATGGACAGAGCTCCCATCTGGTGTCCAAGCAATTTACAATATTTACTGTAAACAAGTTGTGTGTGCAACACTCGCTTAATTCTCGTTTATTTTTCAAACTTTAAATTCTGGTGCTTTAAGATAAGATAAGATAAGATAAGATAAGATAAGATAAGATATGCCTTTATTGATATCACAGTATTTACTTGTAACCTTCAGCTCTTGAGGACACTCATGAGGAAAGGAAAGGAAGGTGCAAACAGTTAGTAGAATAGAGGTATCTTATATACAATTAAATTTTTTTTAAAAAAAATATTTTTTTTTTTTTTTTTTTTGATTTATTTTAATAAAGGTCGTCTATCAAAATGATAAGAAAGAAATGATTTTAGGCCAAAAGTTTAGTGATCACATGCTTGAATGTTTTTCTACTTACTCCCATCTTATTTAAAAAAACCCAACAAAAACAGTCTCAATAGAGATTATGGCCAAAGTTCAGTTCAGTTCCGCCCCCTAGAGGTGAGGCAGAGTACTGCCTGCCTCACTTGCTGTATTTTCTCGGCACTTCTGCAGCTCGATCAGCAGGAAGTTTCATTAAAGCCGTGACACAGGCGGTAGAGAATTAGTCCTGCTGTGTAACACATATTTCTGTAAAGTTCATATTGTCGATATGCTGAGGAACAGAAAGGTCATGTGACCCAGGTTGTATTGGACCAATCAGACATGAGGCTCCGCTCAGAGGATTTCATCCTCTAATACTCACTCTCTCACACTTTTACCTCATAAAATGTCAAAGAAAATATGTGGAGTCATACGGAAAATGCATCTTTAACACAAATCAGTGGAGAAATATTACTATTAATTTGTACGTTTTTTTCTTTCTCTATTCAGGTGAAGCGCCGTCGTCGCCTCCCGTCACTTCATCACTCTAACGTTTCTGTTTGTAATTCGCTAGTAAGAGCGTCGTTTTCCGCCGAGACAGAAATGATGCTTTTTTTTCCCCCTGCGATTTGGACTTCTTGCCGTACAAATTGCACACGCCGGCAACACGCCCAATTACCCCCGACACATTTGCATTCGCCTCTTTGCCGCTGACATTTTGAGTGAGAAGCAGGAGACTCTGAGGAAATCTAACCCCCTCCCATCCAACCCCCCCCCCCCCGCCCGTCGTGTTGTCCCCGCTACATTTCATGTCCTTTTAGTTCAGCATCTCTCCGACTTCCCCCGACCTCTCCTCCCTCCTTTTCCTTCTTTCCTCTCTGAGGCATCGTTACTCGGCAACGGCCGACATTTCATCCATTATCATATTAAAGGCTTTTTGATGCCTTGCCACGCCGCCACTCCTGCGACAGAGGTGGAGGAACCCCTGGAAGAATCGTTTCTCAATGCTCAATTAATCGGATTTCAATCGTGACATTACGATTTCGGCTCCAGACGATCGCAAAATTCATCGAAAAGTTACGATGTGGTGCGTTTCCGGTGCAGCCTCCAGTCAGGGAATGACGACACATTTAACCCGAATGCGCCGGCGCCAGCTACTTAGTGGCTTCGGTTACATCATTTTAAAGCTAAGTCATGCTAACGGCGGCTACTAGCATTAAAGCGCCGCACGGTTAACTTTTTTTCGGTACGTGACGTAAAGTAACTTCGTATATCCGACGGGTGAAACGGGTTTTTAAAAAGTACAGCGATAAACCCGCCATGCAGTAGCTAATGCACTGCAGTGAAGTAGAAAAGGGGTTTTTCTCAGCTTGAGAAGGTTTTAGAGAAGCTAAAGTACCAATGTATAAGTTTATATTAGTATCTAAAGTTGTGTATTTCTTGTTTTTATTTTTTATGACGACATTAAAAGATATTTTTCTATATTTAACAGGAGTCTTTTAAAAAAAAAAAACATATTCAATAAATGCTGTTCCAAATTACAAAGACATAATCGTGTAAATAATCGTGATTTAAATATTGCACAAAACAATCGCGACCATAATTAGTTTGAAACACTTCTGGGCCATTTGAGTTATTTGCGCAAAGATCCCTGCCTAAAAAAAGACCAATACTTTCGCGATCGGACAATATATGCGCTAATTAAATCTAATCCGTACGTGCACTAATTAGAGAGCCATTATTTGCGCAGCGCCGTCGTTTCGACGACGCCCACTTCCTGTGTGAACTGATTAATCAAGAAGTCGGGCGAATAAAGAGGCTGAGCAGACGAGCAGGAATCCCCCCCCCCCACCCCACCACCACCCCCCCCTTTACCTCGTCACGATCTGCATTAGTGGAGTATTCAGTCATGTTCAGTCTGTCTAATGGAGCCCGTCATGGCGGCGGCGGCGGCGACACGCCAGCACCGCTGCTCTCACGCGGCGGGAGGCGAGGAAGACGAGGCGACACGTTTCCCCCGCGACATCTTGATTTATTTCATCTTCATTAAACCATCAATAAACCAGGAATGCGACACCCTGCGAGGTGACGAACAATACGCTCCTCACTTCATCTCTCCGGGAAAACGTGTTTGTTTGAAAGCGCTCGGATTTTTTTTTTACTCAATTTATCTGCATCCATCTGGATAATTTCTTTTCATTTCCATGAATCTTAATGTTGTTTTTTTTTTAAACCCCCATGAGTTTCTTAATCATTCCGTTTTAATAGCTTCATATCGTGAGCTGCTGTGAGATTAAAGATCAATTTGAACCATAATTAGCAGAATATTTCCCCCCCAAAACTTTTATTTTGAAGCTGCCGACGCCTGTTTTTTCCGTCTTTTCAACCTTTTTGATGCGCTGGATGTGAGTTTTGCTCCCACCTGCTCGGTGCCGACGCTCTTGTCTGTGAAGTACAACTTGTAGGTGAGGATTTCCCCGTTGCCGGTGAGCGGCTTGTCCCAGCTGAGAGAGACGGAGGTGGGCGTGTTGGAGACGGCCTGCAGGTTGGGGGCGGGGCCAGGAACTTGGACTGGTGAGGAAAACGTGAGAAAGAACATTAAAAAAAATCAAACAAATAAAATCATTAGAAAACCCATCAAACTTGATTATTTTGTGGAACTTTCTCCATATTTTTAATGTGAGATTGCGCAATGTTCACATTTATGTTATACTATTTTGCTTTTCAATTCTTTTATATGTCACTCCTTCCAGGTCAGATTTCACCAAGACCAATAATCTGTAACCAAATGCGTATTTCCATCACTTTAACACCAAATCAAATATACCTGGAGCCACAAAACATGTTTAATCTTTAAAATGAGGCTTATACAGCTTATAAAGTTTCACATATGGTTTTAATATACAGACAAAAACTGTATTATTGTAGTTAATGCTAATATGGATGTAGTAATGTGTGTGATTCAAGTTTGCAGAAATCCTTTTGCATATTTCAATTGAAGCGCACTATAATTTTGTAAAGTACTTCATGAAAACACATAGTTTGCAAAGTTTTTCTCAATATCACGAATATATTACAGAATTCGGAAATTACTGGACAAACAATTAAATTATAATATTTGATGTTTCTTTATCATTTTCAGCAGCTTCAGCAATTTGTAGAAAATGTTGACATTTTCACAGTTTTGTAAGCAGATTTGCATTTTTTGGTTCAATTTTAAACCTTTTTCTTTCATAATTTCTGCTTATTTTTCAAGCTATTTAAAGAGTTTTTCTAATTTCTTGTAGTTTTCCCCCCCCAATTCAGTTATTGTGCCTTTATTCATGCCCTTTGTTAGCCAAGATATGAGTCCTTTTGAAAATGACACTGATGTGTAAAAAAAAATACAATAAAATGTTTATTTACGCATCATTTTGAGAAAGCTTCAGGGAGGACACACAGAAGGGCTAAAGAGCCACAGACCTACACCATGAATTCACTCAGTCGCAAAAATATATATTTAAATTGTATAAATAACTTATTTGACGTTGATAAATTCACAGAAAACCTTAAAATAAATAGCTTACAGAGCAGTCAGATGTGTTTTCTTGTTATAAAGCGCAGCTTTTAGATGAAGGACATCTGCTATCACATAATAAAATAATGTAATGAAATAAGAATAAAATCCCTGGTTTTTCATTATTAGAAAACAAAACAACAACCAATCATCAAATGTCAGCATTTTTTTTTTTTAATCTACAATACGGAATATAAAGTGTAAACATGGAAAAATATTCAGTATATTTCACCTTAGGAAAAAAGTAATCAGATTTCAGTGTAATAAATTACAGCTAAGGAATTTTTGGGGATGTATTTGATGTATTTTTTGGTATTTCCACTGAGCAATCTGCCTGATAATCACTATGTTTTGGTTCAGTCAATCATGTTTCCTCCTATTTTTTTTTAACGACGCGACAAGAACATAAAGAAAAGTGTAAATATCCGGCGTGTCGTCTGACAAGGAGACGGAGGATGACGGATGCTCCGACTCCCGCACTGTTAATCTGATGTAAATGTAACCCAGGTTAAATCAAAGCTGACATCCGCCTCAAACTCCTCATTTAATTTGGCATGCGGGGCGCCGAGATGAAAAAAAAAAAAAGTACTCGGCTGCCTCGTATTTCGTGCGACATGCGGCGCGCGCTCTGCGTCTGAATATATGGACGGCGCCGTTACTCGACGCCGTGGCGCCGACAGGAAGTGGATTTAAAGATGAAACAGTGACTGCGAGGTTAAAGTCCCGGCTGTCGCACTGATTCATGTCTTGCTCTGGAGAAATGTGGTGGGCTGGAGCTGCAGGTGCTTCTGACACAGGGGAGAAGCTCCCATTTGTCTGTGTGTGTGTGTGTGTGTGTGTGTGTGTGTGTGTGTGTGTGTGTGTGTGTGTGTGTGTGTGTGTGTGTGTGCAGGTGTGTGTTAAACTTGTCTCTAAGGAGAAGTGATTGCAAACACACTCGGATGCAGGTCAAGAGTTTAAGCTCTGATTCGTTGTGTTGTAGAAACACACACACACACACACACACACACACACACACACACACACACACACACACACACACACACACACACACACACACACACACACACACACACACACACACACACACACACACACACACACACACACACACACACACACACACGACAGAGATGTACTGCACAGGTACAGCCTGTCCTCGCCGCCATCCCGGGGGAGGGGGTGGGGGCATGAAGAGAGAGTGTGTGTGTGTGTGTGTGTGTGTGTGTGTGTGTGTGTGTGTGTGTGTGTGTGTGTTCGCCCTACAAGCAAGGACAGGGGTGGAGAACCAGCAGCTGACCTACAAAGCGACAGTGACAGAGCTGCAGCTCAGCCGGGAGGGGGGGGGGGGGGGGATCTCCTCCGTCTGGTTCTGGTGGGTGGGGGTGGGGGGGGGGGTCGGGGTCCCCCTCCAACCAAATATAAGTTAAAATGTAGAGATTCAAAACAGCAGCCGCCACCGAGAGGCTTCACCCCCCCCCCCCCCCCCCCCCCCCCCCCCCACCCCCACCCCCCCACCCCCACCCCCCCACCCCCACCCCCCCACCCCCACCCCCCCACCCAGAAACTGGTAGGTGTCCTCGGGTTCAAACTTCCTAATGAGCTGCTGGATGAGGAACAGATTTCAGACATTCCTCTTCGAGAGAAACACACAAGGGTGGTCTGCCTGCACACACACCACCACACTGTGTGTGTGTGTGTGTGTGTGTGTGTGTGTGTGTGTGTGTGTGTGTGTGTGTGTGTGTGTGTGTGTGTGTGTGTGTGGACTCTTCTTGACTGTTTGCCTTGGCGTGCCGATGCCAACAAACCGCCTGTGGTCGTGTTTGTGCGTCCTGTTTACCAGGCACACGTGAATGTGTGTGTGTGTGTGTGTGTGTGTGTGTGTGTGTGTGTGTGTGTGTGTTACCTTCAGCCTGGGTGGCCACTTTGAGCGCCGCTGAGCTCTCGCCTTGGCCGTTGCTGTTGTGAGCCACGACCCTGAAGCGATACTTGGTGTCTGGCATGAGGTTCTGGATGGTGACCTGCATCTCCCCCGGACGGCTGGTGTTCACCACGCGCTCCCTGCACACACACACGCACGCACGCACGCACACACACACGCACGCACGCACGCACGCACGCACGCACGCACGCACGCACGCACGCACGCACGCACGCACGCACGCACGCACGCACGCACGCACGCACGCACGCACGCACGCACGCACGCACGCACGCACGCACGCACGCACGCACGCACGCACGCACGCACGCACGCACGCACGCACGCACGCACGCACGCACACACACACACACACACACACACACACACACACACACACACACACACACACACACACACACACACACACACACACACACACACACACACACACACACACACACACACACACACACACACACACACACACACACACACACACACACAGTTTGTTTAAGGAACACAGTATTACAAAAAATGCTTTGGTACCTTTGTACGACGACGTGATCATGAGTAACGAGTCGCTGATCAAATTATTGTGAATTAAATCTTAATATGTTTGGACGTCAGTGTGATTTCAGACATGATAACTGAGATATGTGTGTTGTTTTGTATTTCTATAAGTCTGCATGTCCAGATAGCTGCTGGTGCATTAGGTCATTTATTTATTTTATGTATATTCAAAGAATCTAGATTTACTTGTATTGTGTGTGTGTGTGTATGTATATATATATATATATATATATAAACTCCTTGTCAATACAAATCTATGTATGTGTGTATGTATGTATAACTATGGAATGAATATAGATAAATTAATAGTGTAAATACAAGTTTTCCTTTTGTTTTGACATGATCATTAACAACAACAGCAATAATAATATAATAATAAACATCGATCGATCACGCTGAAATGTGTTATATAACTCATATAAAAGCAGTTGGGGTTAAATATAAATGTGCATGTTATTGTTTTGGGAACTCTTGAGGATTCACACGACCGTTTAGCGTAAAAACGTTAAAAAAAAAAAGGTTGAAAAGTAAAATATAATCAATTTACAACCATTTGCAACAAATGCTAACAGCTTAAAAGGTGGATTTTTGCACGTTGCAGTCATTTTGAACTGCTGGTTGCTTTTCTATATCCATGAAGAAGAAAAAAAGCGAACAGGTAAACCTTTGAGGAATGAAGTGTGTTTTTAATTAATAAGCACTTGCTGGTTCAACAAGTGCTTCAGGTTTTTTTTAATGAGGAATGTTCAGGACTGGCCTTCAGCACAGATCAAGGATAAAGTCCATGTTTACTCACAATAAATATAGAAACGTAGCTTTAAAAAAATAGAAAAAGAAAAAAGGAGCTATGTTGATATTGAGACTCCGTTCACACAATGCTTTCAAGTGAAAACGCAAAAACCTTGTCTGTTTACAAGACAACGGTGCTCAAAGTCTCTGATAATGGAACTCTTTGAAAACACTCTCGACTCCGTCTCCATGGAAACGGGTAAAAACGCAACGCTTTAAAACGCTGCGTCTCCGTGGACGGAGGGGAAACGGAACATTTCTGAAATGCTGCTAATATTTACCGAGGCAAATAGTTCCGTCTGTTTACGCTCAGTAGACGGACAATAACAACGTTTGTCTCCACAGTGTCCAGATTCTCTCCTGGACCTGGGAGTTTTATTTTGACAGTCGCCGTAATAACAATCCAACTTGGTCGTCTGATGGATGAAGAGCTGAGATCCTGGTTCACATTCTTCCTTTTCAAAAACTTCTCCATCACTGTCACTGACACAGTACTTTGATACAAGACGCTAGCAGGAGGTGGAGATTAACCACACTGACGTCTGTCACTTTACATTTCACCTGCAAAGTTCTGTGCTGCCATCTAGTGGTGAAGAGTATTTATACATGATTACTCTGCAACACACTGCTCTCACAGCCGTTGTCAACTTCTCCAGTGATGGAGAAGTTTTTGAAAAGGAAGAATGTGAACCAGGATCTCAGCTCTTCATCCATCAGGTCCAGGTTTCACACTGAGGGAGTCACTATTAAAAAAAAGAAATTGGGAAATACTTTTTTCTGTATTTACTTGATTCCTGTTGATAAAGCATTGATGAGAATGACTTTATATTGTTAATATAGGCTACAGAGTTTAACATTTTAACATTTTTGGGTGGTGGTGTGCCTCCAGATTTACCTCCAGAAGAAAAAAAGTGTGTCTTGGCTCAAAAAAGGTTGAAAAACACTGATTTAGCGACCAAACCGTCTGTAAAATGTCGCGCAATTACGCCAGCTGCTGGTTTTCGCGGAACACTGTCGCCTGAAATCGGATCATTTCCCACGGCACACCTGACTATACACAGTAGTTGAAGAACTCATTAACACAGACGACCGACGGCTCCCCCCGGTGGCCCGGCATGGTAACTGCACGGCACTTCAGTCGTTTCGCGAGCCGACGTCCCTGTGAAGGAGAAGCGTTGCTACCTGCTGGTGCCGTCCTGGCTGTAGAACACGGAGTAGGTGAGGTCGTCTCCGTGCGGCTCGGCCGGCGGGCGCCAGGTCAGCTTGATGAAGCGGGTGGAAACCAGCGACGCCACCACGTCCCTGGGGGCCGAGGGGGTGGGCCCCGCTGGGCCGGAGGCCCCTCCGGAGCCTGGCGTTACATGGTCAGTAGTGTTAGGAGTCAGTGAGGGGGGGGGGAAAGAGGGCAGGGCTACGTCTTTGGGTGGGGACGGGGGAGGAGGAGAGGGGAGGGGGGGATGGGGTGGTTTTGGGGGGGGGGGGGGGGGGGATGGAGGGATGGAGGGGGGCACAAAGGTGTCCGACAGGAGCAGGTGGACGGGGGAGGAGGGGGTGGGATGGGTGGAATGACAGTGAAACGAAAGAAAGGAGGGGAAACAAAAAAAAGAAGAAACAAAATAACAACAACGTAACAAAAAAAAGACTGTTGTGACAAAGAAAGCACAGAAATCAAACACTTCTACTACACTCACCAAGCCGACAAATAAAAGCACGATACAGACGTGGGGGGGGGGGGGGACGGGGGGGCTAGGACATGCAGATCTACACACTAACGTGACACAACACAGGATCAACGCTTCGCCTGACAAACCGCTCAGGGTCAGGACTTTTATATTTATAGTTTTCACAGCTTTACCAACGATAGGTATTTTGACTTTTTAGCGGTTTTCTATGTTTTTATGGTCGTTTTTTGTTATTTTGCAGGGATTTGACTGTAATTTAGGTAATTTTCAATTAAATGTATCTGATTTTTTTGTATTTTAACTGGTTTAGACATTTTAGATGTTTTAGTATCAGACTGAACCTGCACTGCCAACACTGGTATATTTTTTTACTATACTATGTTTCTTGTACTATATTCTACACTTCGCCCCCACCCCCCCCATCATAGTTTATTTTCCTTGTATTTCATCTTACTGTATATTCTGCTCCCCTTAGAACTTATTATACTTTATTATAGTTTGTGACTTATTTTTAGTCCTATTTTATTTTATTTACTTATTATTACTCTTTACTGTAAATACTTTTGGCCCTTAGAGTTCTTGATAGTCATTGTATACAAGATTCCTCTATTCTTATCTAACTGTTTGCACATTTCTTGTCTTTCCTACTCATGAGTCCTTAAGAGCAGAATGTAACAAGTACATTTCTCCTTTGTGAGATCAATAAAGGCTTATCTTATCTCTTATGTAATCTTACAAACATAATTTTAACCTTTTAGTCGTTTTATCCAGCTACTTTTACCATTTGAGCACTATTAGCTGTTGAGAGTCGGCGTCAACTTCATAGACATTTTAAAAAACCATGACGTTGTCCGTGCAGCACATTCATGTGCCAACGTGATAAATGTAGAAAAAATATAGACACTTTTAAAAAGAACATCAAGTCAGTATGAATATATAAAAAGCACTTATAGCCGTTTTAGCCCAATTGCTATTTTACATGTTTTGACCCATTTTAAGAAAGCGAAGCCGTTTAAAACCATTTTCACCCGTTCTGGCTGTTTTGGCCAAATAATTACTGAAAGTCTTTTGCGGCTGATTTCTTGTGACAAACTAAACCTGCAGATAAATGACCGCTACTGGCAGTGAAAGCAAAAGAGTCTGTACACACTGAATATAATTATACTCCCTGACATTTTTCAATATTTAGATTTATTCATGGTTAATTTATCCAAAGGTGTGATTCAACACCCATTATTTATCATCTCTGAAAGTTTAAATCAGACGGCGTTTCATCAAAGTGTCACACCCTGTCAAAAAAAACCCTGCAAAAATTAGGAAACGTTCTCATTTCATTTCGGTGAAAGCTTATTTACATAAGTTGCTGCAGAAGAGCAGTGGATTGTCTTTGATCCACAAAAGAAAACCATTTAGAATTTTTTTTCTTTTTTTCTTCCTCAGACCGTAAAACAAGTGGAGAGTCACCACATGGTCTCTCCGAGAGTCTGGATCCTGTGAACCAGCAGAGCCCGTCGTGTTGTTTGAACACTTCACATTCCACGGCGCGGCCACAGAAATGCTCCCGACTCCGTTCGGCTGTTATTCTTTTTCGGAGGAACAATCTGCGGTCCGCTCTCCTCGCTGTCCGGCAAGTGGGCGAAACTAAAAACCGTACGGAAAGAATGTGCGTCTGGACGACGTTTCCAGCTATTCGCGGGTTCCAGCGCGTCGGGGAAAAAAACCGCGGGGTTGAAGCTGAAGTAACGGAAAACGGATTCAAGCTGCAGATTATTTACGGAGGGACTGTGATGAGATGCGAAGCGGGACGACGGCTTATTTTGGCTTTTAAACGACGTGGCTTGTCGGCGTCTGTTTAAACTGCGAATTCCCAGAGTTCACGGACGTCTCCCATTAGATCGCGATGACAGATGTGATATTTTCTTTGAGAACCTCTCAGCACTTTCTGTGTTTCCTTCACTCAGTCGGACGCAAAGCAAACAAGCGAGGGAGAGTTAACTTTGGCGTGGTACTTTACGATAAGAAGTTTTGATTGCGGCGACTTAAAGAAACTCAGCACTTTTCGGTGATTCTGGACGTGAAACAGACGTGGCAGGCCTTCTGAGGCTACAAACTGCAGATTGTTATCGATGTGTGGTTTAGATTAGGCGAGGATCAGTCCTTTAATTTTCATAACCTCGAATCAGACGAAGCCCTTCGTCCTGTCTATACTGACAAGGTTGCTCCACATTATTAATTTGAGGAAAAATCTGAGTTTCCAAACTATTTTCCCAGAATCCCCTGCAGTGTTTCTCCTGTCAACACTGGGCTAGCATCAGCACTACAGTCAAGCTAACTCCTCTCAGATACGCCCAATTTTTACGGAAACACAAAAGATTTCTCAATAGAACCAAAAGGAATTTTGCCAAGTCTTCACGAGACACAAAATGTCTTTTAATGACACGTTCTATAGACCTATAGAACTCAGAGTTATAGTGAAAGAATTTTGCCAAGTCTTCACGAGACACAAAAATATTTTTTTTAACAACATATTCCAGCTACCGATGCTAGCAGGAGCAGGAGCATAGACCTATAGAACTCTGAGTTCTATAGAAGTCTATGAGCAGGAATCTATTTCTAAAGTTCTATGTGCTCCACGTCTGCATTTCTGGTTTACTTGGTTAGTCACAGCGCCCCTACAGGCCTGGCATGTGTACTACATGGTCTTCAGGCTCGTGTTGAGCCGAGTTCATAGTGACAAGTAGATAGAAACTTTTATTTGACGCCGGGGAGAAAAAAAGTTTTATTTCCTGTGGATGAGGCTTCAAACACTAGCTTACTGTCACAGTTTAAGTCTTTTTGACAAAAGTATAATTTACATATTAGTATCAGTAAGGAGATCAGTGTTTTTCTATAATTTACATTAATTTATAGGTTGTTTTTTTTTTTATTACATTGCTTGTTTCAGGGAATTTTCCAGCATCAACGTTTCTTTCAGTTCAGGCGAGTGATGAAGCAGCACAGATAGTTCTAAAGTTTCCCCTTAAACACCCCCCGCCAGTGTTGTTCTGTTCACCCCGTCGGATCGACGACGGTTCAAAAAACAACCTGAAAGCAGGAAGTCGGCGTTTCACTTTCAGTCGTCCCGCCGGTTAGAACCCTGGAACGGAGCCGACAACGGTGGGAAACACATCATCACCCTAATACTTTCTGACTGCAGTGTAAGTTACCAGATGCTGAATAATTATGCTCATTTATAAACACACACACACACACACTTGAACCAGGTTCACGGGGCAAACAAAAGCTCAGGGTTTGTTTATTGATGAAGAAACTCTTCCTGCATCACTAAAAAGTGAAAAAAAAAAAAAAAAAACTCCAATCCGTGAACACGGAGGCTTCGTGTAGCGAGAATTCACAGCAAACGCCGTCATGCATGAGAATACATCTCCGCAAAGAAACCCTCCAGACGAGCATGAGAGGAGGGTAAAGCTGAGCGCTGGTGCGGACTGGAAAACGTCTTCAGAGTGTAAAAAAAACAAACAAAAAAAAACCTGGCAGCAATCGCCGTTAACAAGTTTTCTATTTACTCCAATGCGTCCATTAGGCGGATATTTATCGGGCCAATCTATACGGGAGATGAAGGATAAGATAGAGATCAGCAGGAAATTAGTTAGTTCCGCTTTTAACATTCGGTTTGCGTGAAGCGGCTGCAGGCGATGATTCTATTAAATCCGCGGCTCTTTAAATTACTGGGATGAAAATAATGAAATTAGCAATGTGGAGATTTAGAGCGCATACTAATTGGGATTTATGCGGCGCTGGGAACGACTGAAAGTCAGAGAAAGGTTTTTGGATGTACGAGACGTGTCGCAGGCGGCATCCAGCTGTGCCGTCGATCGCAGGAGAAGTTTGAAGAGAGGGTGATGGAAGGCTTTCCCACAATGCATCAGTGCAAATCTCACGTCTGTGACCTCGTTTCTGAGACAAAAGCTGGCGGGGGAATCAGACTAAATGTACATTTAGTCACTTCAGGAATACGATCATTGGGAATAACAAGGTTTCATGTTGTCGAACATAATGAGGTCAACTACTGCTAGCTTTAGCATTAGCATTAGCAATAGCTGTGTCGATGTGTTTTTTATTGCCGTTGCTGAACGTCACGCTTTTGTTGCCACGTCTCCCTAATTGTCCTAATTTAAGGTGTTAATACAAAGTTTTCTGACTTCATTATGTACTTTATGTAAAAAGTATTTCTGTCCAAATCTTACATCTTCATGAACTCGACGGTATTTATCTGCTGCAACGAAAGAGCCGTCTCCGGCTCCCTCGGCGTATTACTGATGGACACATTCACCGAGTAGAAAAGCAAAGCGCAAACAAAGGATGTCCCGCTTCCGGTGTCGTCTCACTAAAGCGTGTCTGACCTCTCCGGAGCGGCACTTGAGCTTCCGCTGCTTTTCTTTTCATTCCTTCACTGCCGCCTGATCAGGTTATGGCTTCTTATAAATGCGTCTAGACGTACGTTCGCCGCAGCTCCGCTGGAGGATGTCTGAGGATCCGTTCTGTAAAGCAGGTCGTCTTCTCACCCTCATGTTGACCTTTTTTATCCCGCGTCTCACGTTTTATCTACAAGGCGCATTTTTAACCGTCGGATCGCTCGCCGTGCTTCACGTGACCCGTCACATTCACACAAAACTGTGCGTCGTTGAATCGGCGATCGCACACGGAGGGCATTCACTTCACATGTACGTGTTGTGTACGTACCGTGTGGGCAGCACATACGGGTGAGGGCCTTCGCAAATATTTAAAAAGCGTCCGTCGATCGCTCGCGAAAGCACATTTGCGAAGACGTTACAGTCGGCAAGGGGCTCCGTGAATAACGGCCGCTTCATAAAAAGGCTGATATGAATGCGAGCTGGTTCAGCGGGTCGCGCACAGGAGGCGAGATGAAGCCGCAGCACGCCGTCTGGATCTCCGCACACCTTGTCGTTGTGGGTAAATGACACGCTGCGCACTTTTCTGTCCTTCTGACAATCTGTCTTGTACACGCAGGCCAGAGATTGTTACAGTACGGAGGTGTCAGCCTCCCGGCGCCGCAGCCAAGCTCTATTCACAGCTGATTAATGGTGTCATTAGTCTCTATGCCAGAGGTAATGAATTACTGGCATTAGGACTTAACGAGGAAGGTTACTCTGGATCTGCGTAATAAATCTGGCCGGCCCATACAGCAAACAGTCCGTCGACAAAAGACGTGCACGGCCGAGCATTTATCTTAATATTGGAAGAAAGAAGAAGAAGAAGAAGAAAAAAAAAAAAGAAGCCGTTTCTGAAATTAAAATAACTGGAGTGGTGTTAAACTCCCGAGTTAAAGCCTCATAACTTTTATCTGCTAATCCCTCCGAGCGTGGCCGGAAATGCGGCGCCAAGTGGTGGTTTTTTTTCATCGCGTGGTCTGAGTTCGCAGATAAGAGCGTCTTACCTCAGCACCTCCACCAAGAGAGCTCCAATCTACACGACGCAGACGTCTGCCAGGAGCACCCACAAGCACTGTCGCTACCGATAGCCTGTACCCCCCCCTCACCCCCCCCTCCAAACAATCCACGCCACGCTCCAGCAAAATGGATTTCGTCAGGGCCGGTTTCATGTCTAATGCGGCCCGGTAATGACGACAGCGTCGGAGACAGATGTAGCACAATGCTAATGGTCCATTACTGAGTCACTACTTTTATCCGGCATGCTGGAGAAGAATGAGCCGAGCCCGAGAGGACAATATACTCGCAAAAAAAAAAAAAAAAAGAAGAAGAGAGAGAGCCTTCGGGAAAAAAAAATCAAACCCCCACACACAAAGGAGACGGTCAATTAAAACTGTCAGTCAGTGGCTGCGTGTCGTAGCCTGGTCGCCTCCCCGCCACTGCCACTTCCAATAAAAAAAGCCCCGAACGCAACAAATAAACCCGCAACTGTCAGGATCCGTCACGTTCCCACACAAACAAGTTGGACAAACGACAAAGCTGAGTGACATTTCTCAGAGTTCGGAGGTAATTACAGAGACGTGGTCGAGTTCTGAACAAAGGCGTGAAATTCATAGAGGCGTACGTTCCGCTAGCCCTTTTATTCCCACGCTGTCACGGATGACAGGATTCCCGCTAGTTTACGTCTCACAGCCAGAACTTGTGGACGAGGGGTTGATATCTGATCGTTCTCAGAGCTGCTAAAACTTCCTCGGGGAACGTTCTGGTCAAAAGTCTCGACTCGGTCTGAGGATAGTCGGATAGTGCAGGACTGGGTTCACACCTTCCTTTGGTTGGGGTGGCGTTCACGTTTGGTTTAGACCAGTGTTTTTCAACCACTGTGCCGCAGCACACTGGTGTTCCGTGAGATCTAGTCAGGTGAGCCGTGGGAAATTATCCAATTTCAAATTTTTTTTCTAAAAATCATTTGCTCTCAGAGCAGCTGTCAGCTGAGAGAGCAGTGTGTTGCAGAGTAATCGTGTATAAATACTCTTCGCCACTAGATGGCAGCACAGAACTTTGCCGGTGAAATCGAAACTGAAAGACGTCAGTCTGGTTAATCACCACCACCTGCTACCATCTTGTATCAAAGTACTGTGTCAGTGACAGTGATGGAGAAGTTTTTGAAAAGGAAGAATGTGAACCAGGATCTCAGCTCTTCATCCATCAGGTCCAGGTTTCACACTGAGGGAGTCACTATTAAAAATAGACATTGGGAAATACTTTTTTTCTGTATTTACTTGATTCCTGTTGATAAAACTTTGATGAGAATGACTTTATATTGTTAATAGAGGCTACAGAGTTTCACATTTTAACATTTTTGGGTGGTGGTGTGCCTCCAGATTTGCCTGGAGAAGAAAAAAGTGTGTCTTGGCTCAAAAAAGGTTGAAAAACACTGGTTTAGAGACCAAACCGTCTGTAAAATGTCACGCAATTACGCCAGCTGCTGGTTTTGGGGGGGGGGGGCACTGTCGCCTGAAACAAACACTGACCAGACAGGAAGTGAAGAAACACGGCTCTTTAGCCTGTGGTGGCTCGGCCAGTTAGCCTGTTGCTAATGGGGAGCTACAAACAACCGCGATATGTAATCTTCAGGCCAGACATACTACTACTCCACGTCTGCCCAGCTTGATTCCAGCAGATTCCAGCTTGAAAAGTCCGGAACAGATTTCGGGGAGCGTTCGCATTTCCCCAAACGAAACGAGACTTTCCCTGAAGAGACTCTGGTCCGTCAAACAAAGGGGACGTGAACGAGCCCTTAAGTCTTTTCCCGGTCTCCAGATGCTCTGGTCTCCGCGACACCACCGTCTTACAGTACTAAAATCTAAATGAATCCAGTCAAAGGGGGTGAAATACAAAGGAAACAGAAGAAGGGCACTCCACTTCTTCTTACCGGGGTTCCTCAGAGCAACTGACAACTCCGACTTTTCTCTTCCTTCCCGCCCCTTCTTACAATCCTTTCTACTTTTCCGAGACGAGACGGGAACGACGAGGACGCCTGACAGCTCGAGACGCCCCGGCAGCTCCTTAATGCACCGACAAAAGGAAGAAAACTCACAAGTTTCCAGCGAGGACAGAGTGAAGAGTGAAGAAAGCACGTTTCAGTCATCGCCTCCTTCAAACCCTCTGATGAATCATTGAAACCATCTTAAATTCTGCTTTTCATGCGCCGATCCCTTCAACACCTGTCGACCAAGAGTGAAACACTTTCTATTTTTTTGGTGCAAACTGTGGAAATGACCCTCCTCCTCCTCCTCCTCCTCCACACGCTTCCACCTTTGTGAGGAAGGGGGCTCGTCTCCACCCTGCGCTGCATTCAGACAGGTAGTCAAGAAGGGAGGCTGACACAGATCCAGGATCAGATTGCTGAAGGGTGGAGCGTATCAGCAGCTGCACACATCGGCTCTCGCTGTGATAATCAGAAACAGTCGAGATTAAAGTGCAGCTCGAATCTCACAAAGGCTTAAACTGACAAGGTGTTCTGACTCATCCGCGTAATCCACGGAGAGAAAGGGACGACTTTGTGTCTCCCAAAGTATCACACAGCGCCGCTTCCTCTCCACACTTTCTGGGGCATGTTAGCAATGATAGGGGAGGAAGAGAGGAAAAAAAAAGAAAAAAAAAAAAGAAATCTGGCACGTTCCCCGGGAGAAAAGAGAGCTTTTATTAATTAAAAGAAATACATGGTAATCTTAAGAAAGTAGGATTTTTCTTTTTCTTTTTTTTTTCTTTCCACTCGCTCAATCTAGAGTAGCAGGACAAATTTCAGGGAACAATCTGGGAGCAGTGCCGGCGGCACCAGAGGCGGCAGATCAGAGTTTTAAAGGGACATTAAAGAGGATTTACTGTGACTCTTAGAGTTTCTCAGTGAGTGACGGGGAACTGACTCCACAGCTTTCAAAGGTTCATTGAGACCGACGACAAAAGTGCAATAAAACGGATGTAAACGACAACGACTGAGTGAAAATGAAGAACTTTCATTGTGTCGCGGCGCTCAGAGCGACAGAAGACAACGTTTTGAAAACGGTTCCCAAAGTGGAAGTTTTGGAAAAATGCCTCGACGGCATCGCCGTGGAAACGGGGGATGAATGTTAAATAGTTCCTCTGCACGCGCTCAGTAGACGGTCCATGTTCTTCTTCTGCAGTTTTATTTTGACAGTCACCTCAATGACAAGATAAAATGGTTGTCTGTCCATACAGATACTCTCATTCTCTGTGTGCTTGTGTGTAGTCTGATTACAAACACAACCAACGGCGTCAAATCATCCCCCGACATTCTAACAAGATCGTTTCCAGGGTTTCTGTCGTCTAAACGGACATCGTTTTCAAAACGTTGCTGCGTCAACGGAAATGGAAAACGCAAATAACAAGGTACTTATTTCGGTACGTTCAGGTAATTATTAATTACATCATATCTGAACTGACGTTTTGTTATTGGGGAAATTATCCGTTTTTTTTTAAAAAGTACGCAGGACGAAGGTCAAGCTGGGGAAACTGGAAAGTCAAGTTTGGCTGCAAGTTCTGTTCATTTTGCTTTTCCTCGCTCTCGCTGGCAGGAACCTCAGGGAAACAGACTTTCTGAGACCATGAAGCCTTTTATAGCGACAGTTACGCTGATGGTTAGATTTTCTCACAGCAGGAGAACGAGTGACGGCCGTCCAGCCTCTTGGTCAGCGTGAGTAACGGCGAGCTCGTTTGTCTCTTTTTCTGGACTGCAGCAATAAAAGCAGCACTGATGGTGGAAACGACGTAAACTTGGGAAATATTTCTCCCCAACTGGTAAATTTCCACCAGTTCCCAGCTGCATGAGTGCAGCATTAACTCAGCGGTGAGGCGTCCCGTCCTTCAGAGGCTGATGAATGGAGGGAGTCCTGAACGTGGTCTTCTCCACGCTCCACTCCCAGGGAGGCGTTTGTACTTTTTCTTTATCAAGCGGCTAAAGCCTCCAAAGCCCGCCCGTGTTTATCAACTGGAAGCGCCGGCCCTTTAAATCCCCGCAGCGCTTCCCTCGTAAATGGCACAGTTTGTTCAATTTTTTATCTTCCTTCTCACATCCAAAATCAACATTCTCATAGTCCTCAGGGGCTTACACAAACAAATAGGTGGTATGGGGTATATTTTTGTTTGGGGGGGGGGGGGGCACTGATGGCATGTCTGCCTCTGCCCCTCCGGCAACACAGCGCAAATGTGGTTTTTATTAAAAACGTGACAGTCTCGGTTTTGAAGCGTGGTGTGTGTGTGTGTGTGAACAACCACTTACACCCAGAGGATTGGCTTCTTTCAACACGTGTGGGAAAACAAACGGCTATAATTGAATATCGCCGGGTGCATCAATAATTAAGCATCCATGGTGTGTGCGTACAGCACCGCTGCATCATCAAACACATGTAGCCTCCTCTTGAGCCTGGTGAGTTCATTCGGGGGTGATTGTTGCCCCCCCCCCCCCCTTTTTTTTTTTTGCCTTCCTACACACACACACACACACACACACACACACACACACTTGAAGAAACACGCACGGACATGAGGCCAACATCTGCTTGCCCAGACTCTGTATGCTAATGAGGATGTGTGACAGTGGTATACAATGAGCCCCCCCCTCCTCCTCCTCCTCCCCCCCCCCCCCCCCCCGTTTCCCATTTAAAACCTGCATCATATGCATCACATGCTCCACATGCGGGGGAACGAAGCCTCTTGGGCTTCGTCTTTGTAGCAGATGAAAACAGCCAGTGATGCTGCACATCTCCAGAGCGCTTCGCCACCGATGCCCAGAAGTGGGAACAAGCCCCCCCCCCCCCCCCCCCCCCCCCCCGCCACCCCTCCCGCGGCTTTGTATCTTATTACATCGGATATACGCTGACACAATTCAACCTTTTCCAGGGGAGCCGAGCGAAGCCGCAATGAAGCAATTGATTTCAAAGAAAGCGCTGTGTGACAGTGTTTGTACACGCGTGGAGCGAGCGGAGCCGAACGGGGGAAAACGGCCCGAAAAAGGTCAAATATGATGTCTTCAGAAGTGGAGGCAGCCGCGGCCCTCTTTGGAGATTTGCTAACAAAGAGGGCGGCTAATCAGACTGGCGCTCTTAAAGCGGCCTCCCCGGGTTTGGACGGGCTGAGCGGGAGGATCACGGGGAGCCGGCGGCTCGGCTGAAGCCCCGTTACATGACGGGTGACAATGCAAAGCCTTCATTGTGCTTTGAGCGTCTGTTTACACGAAAACGGGTCCCAAGGTGGAGTTTTGGTAAACGCTCCGACAGCGACGTCATGTACCAGGCTTCATCTCTGTGTCCACAGCATAAACACTGCTTCTCCGCACCATGGCAATATTAAATAGTTCTTCTGCACGCGCTCAGTCGATGGACAAAAACAACAATGGCGGAGAGCGTCACGACGCCCCAGTCTGTGTTCTATGAGGGTGTTATTGTAGCAAAACTACTTGTCAATGCGTATGGAGAGTCTGTCCGTCTGTACCTCAATGTGTCTGACGTTGTTGTTGTCAGTGTGTAAGAGAATGTGTCAACCTGAATCTGAAACGTCAACACATTCGAACACAAGCTGAAAATACAGAGAACTCACCAGTTGCCAGTTTTTTTTAACACGTAGCTTACTTTGGCTACACTTCTGAAGGATTGGAAGCTGTAAAGCCTGGGGTTTTGCTGCCCTGAGCTCAGGCTCACAGGCTCCTTCATTCTGCGCCACAGTCGTTAACGACTGCCAGCCACCAGGTGGCGCTGTGCCCCAGGCTCACTGAGCCTATGCCACATTGGCGACGGGGTGCAGACAATGACAGGACCGCACGCTGAGAGTACGTGTCAATAATTTCACACTTTTAATAATTAGTGAGGCGATCGCCGAGCCTTCTATAAATATCATATTGCAGGTGTGTGTAAACAACTTACATTTTTACACGAGTTCTCTGTATTTGCAGCACTTTGTATTCGAACGTGTTGACTTTTCAGATCCAGGTTGATGTTGACATTCTTTTACACACTGACGTCTCTAACGGCAGACAGATCGAGGTACAGACAGACAGACAGACTCTCGATACGCACTGACAAACAGTTTTTCTACAATAATACCCCCACAGTATTCTCCTTATAGTTGACAGCCAGCTTGATAACATTCTTAAAGTTAATGTATTGTTCTCTCTATGCATATGTGTTGTGTAGTTTCAGGTCAAAAACAAACAACAGCACCCACTAGTGGCCTGACATGAAAACTACACGGATTATCCCCGACATAGTGCTTTTCCAGAAGCTCCCGAAGTGCACTGTTAATTAAATTCACCCATTCACACACCAGTGGAAGCAGCTCAATCTTGCTCAAGGACACTCTGACATGTGGAATCAACCCCGCAACCTTCTGACCGGGAGATGACCGCCCGACCAAACCGAGGTCCATGAACTCCAGTGTTTCAGTTTAAAAAACGCTGTTGCGTAAACGTGAACAAAGCGCGGCCCCCGGGTTGGGCCCCCCCCAGCGAGCAGGAGGCTGCGGGAGGCGGGGAGTCGCCCACCGTCATGTGAGTCACCACGCTACTTTTAGCTCACGGGAAGCGGGTGGGTTGGCTGTGGCGAGCGAGGCGGGGGCTACCGGGGAGGAATAAAAGCCGGTGGCGGCGGGGGGCGGGAGGGCCGGGGCGGGGGGGGGAAGTCAGCCGCCTGCGGCGTGAAGGGGAAACTCATGTTTTTGTGCCTTTCCGTGCTTCCAATTACTGCTCCCAGAGGAGACGTCCCAGCGGCATCCTGGGCGAGGCGACGGCGTCACACCGCCAGTAAGGTCAGACACTCGCGAGGCGTGTGGAAAAAAAAAAACACAAAAAACAAAAAAAACAACTGACACATGCAAACATGACGCTCCAAAACAGGGACTGATAACAAGCCTGACCTTCAGACGCAGGTACTGACGGCTATTTTAATCCCCTTTCTGTTGAAAACAAGAGCCTACGAGGCGGCAGGGACATTTTGCAGCGAGCACTTAGGCGACGGAGCATTTATAAATGGGAGGCAAAGCTTTTCGTCGCGCTTGAGTAAATACAACCCAGTAGAAAAGTTCAGCGCGTGCTGCGAGAGCCGCGGCTTGTTGTAAACACGCACACACACACACACACACACACATACACACTCGTCCCTGAGAGACGGAGCCACAACACAAACACTCGGTTTCGCCATCAGCCGACGGAATAAACGGCAATTTCAGCGGACGCTGATTTCTGCTCTTCACAATCAATTTAGGCAAAAACAATTCCTGTGATCAGCTTCCTGCAGCTTCCAGGGGGAGAGCGGGCTCACTAATGTGTGTGTGTGTGTGTGTGTGTGTGTGTGTGTGTGTGTGTGTGTGTCTCCGTTCACACACATTTTGGGGTTTCATCCCCCAAAATTTGAATGTTAATATATTTCGCTATCAGGCATGAATTTAGAGGTTTTATATTCACATTTACATACAATTAACACTCCACATCAAATATTCCACTTCTGGCTCAATTTTTCATGATGGCGCAGGAAAAAAAGAAAAGAAAAATAATTAGATCGCAATGTCAAAAGCATTATTATCATACTGAGTCGAGCAGTTATTGGGAACTCCTAAAAACACATGTTCAAAGCGAATAAATGCTTTTATGCGCTATTTAGATCTGATAGAATCCAAAAACAACCATGAAATGCATTATTTTCTATTCTATGACTCAATAGGCTGAGATGAATGCTGATTCAGCTTTACGACGTGTGTGTTTGTAGTTTCATTACAAAAACAACCGACAGCGCCACCTCATGGCCCGGCAGGCTAACTGCATCACTTTCAGCGTTTCTGCCACGGAAACCGATTTTTCTGCGTCATTATAAGAGTTGAAACGCCTTAATGTAACGTAGACGTGACGAATACGAAACACCGGAGCAAAAATGTCAGGCTTTTTATCCGTGTGTGTGTGTGTGTGTGTGTGTGTGTGTGTGTGTGTGTGTGTGTGTGTGTGTGTGTGTGTGTGTGTGTGTGTGAGACACAGGTGCTGCACAACAAGGAGAGTCAAGGTAACCCGGCTCGGCCTCAGCTTGATGATGTCAGGCTCGGATGAACATCGAAGGAGCGTTTAGTGGAATCAATCAGCGAGCGTAATGAGCCCGTGTCTCGGTGACCTCCCGAAGCCCTCGCCCGCCGCCGCCGCCCGCCGCCGTCGCAGACGTAGAAAAAAGCCGGTGAACATTAGCGTGCACGCCGGTACGCGACGTGTTGTTTATCCGTCACGCGGTCTGGCCGGGCCGCGACCCCGCCGGCCGATGATGGAGCGCGTTGAGAGAGCGTCTATTCCCGGAGCTCCAGGTCCTGCAGCCGCCGCCTCGCACTCCTTTATTTCACTGTGTTTCAACCTTTTTTGAGCCAAGGCACACTTTTTTGTTTGGAAAAATCTGGAGGCACACCACCACCACCCGAAAATGTTAAAATGTTAAACTCTGTAGCCTCTATTAACAATATAAAGTCATTCTCATCAAAGTTTTATCAACAGGAATCAAGTAAATACAGAAAAAAAGTATTTCCCAATTTCTTTTTTTTAATAGTGACTCCCTCAGTGTGAAACCTGGGCCTGATGGATGAAGAGCTGAGATCCTGGTTCACATTCTTCCTTTTCAAAAACTTCTCCATCACTGTCACTGACACAGTACTTTGATACAAGATGGTAGCAGGAGGTGGAGATTAACCACACTGACGTCTGTCAGTTTTGATTTCACCTGCAAAGTTCTGTGCTGCCATCTAGTGGTGAAGAGTATTTATACACGATTACTCTGCAACACACTGTCGGCTGTGAGAGCAAATTATTTTTAGAAAAAAATTTGAAATTGGATAATTTCCCACGGCACACCTGATGATATCTCGCGGAAACACCAGTGTGCAGTAGTTGAAAAACACTGATTTATTTGAACGGGGGGGGAGAATAAAGGCGGCGCTCCGACGTGGTGGACGACTCCCCCGACTCGTCTCTCGCTAAAATGTGTTTGGGGGATTTTTTGGTTTCCATTCCTTTTCAGTTCAGCGACGGTCCAGTTACACTTCATATGACGCGGTTTCTCCTTTATTTCTCCTCCAAAGGCGGATTGGAGACGTCGGGGAGCTCCATTCATCTTCCTCCATCTATTTTCAATTGAATATCAATTTCTTGATTTGTATCCTAAAGCGGCGCAATAAAAGCTTCAGTACCGGGATGTATTTCCAGATTAAACACATCCGTTACTACGGATCTCTCAGGACTATCGAGGGTCCGCATGGAAATGATTAAAACGACGCAGCGTCGATAATTGACGGGAAAATTAAAGAAAAATAACGTCTTTCAAGGCCCGATTGGACATAAGGTAGGATGATTTGGAGCTTTGTCCTGTTGGACACGACGGCTCGCGGCTAACAGGTCAGAGGACGGCGGCTTCCTCTGGCCACTTAATGGCAGCAGATTGCGAGAGAGACTGTAATTGTGTGTTTCTCATTCAGCTGCCGTTTCCTGCCAACAGCTCCCCTTCAAGGCAAAAATAAATAAATAAATAAAATCCAATATATTAAATGTTTTAATTCAGATTTGTTATATGTTCTGCTTTGGAAAGTCAATCTGCAGTAACTGCAGACCAGAGCCGACAGTTTCATCTCCTTCTGAAGAACTTCTATATATTATGACATTAAAATTGATCATATCTGCAGAGAAAAGATACTGGAACTAAATTGTGCCCACGAGGGACATAAAAGACTTTATTTATTGATGATGTAGCTGCAATTCATCCCTTATGATTTCTTAAAAAGGCCTTTCTTCCTAATAAACTACAAGTGTCTTACTAATGAATGTAAATTCTGTGGAGGTTGATATTTCTGTGAGAAAAAGGAAACCGGCCGGTCAATAGTGTGACGCATTCAGAAGCCAAACACAGATTTGTCTTTAAGCCTCCGGTGGATCCCAGAGTTTGGAGCTAATAGAGTGAAAACAGCGGCTCCATTCACTCAAAGGGGTCGTATTATTCAGCTTTACAACACTTTCATATGATCTCATTTGTCCATAAACCTCGTTTTCATGGTTTCTAGCTTCTCCTTGGTTTTCCCTCCATTAGAACATTGGATCCAAGGAGCTGCATTCAGAATCTGCTGTGTCTGTGTGAGCTGGACCGGCTCCGCCCACACACACGCCCATCTATGGGGAAGATGGAGGAAGTACTTCCTCTCGTGGCGCCATGTGCCAGAGCAGAGCTGTCTGATTGTGGGAGGAGTCAAAAGGAGGGGGAGGAGCCTACCTTGATTGTGATTGGCTGAACCCCCGATGACACTATATAGGGTTTGATTTCTGATTGGCTGCTTGGAGCAACACACTTTTTAAAACCTGGAACAAGCCAGAGAGAGAGAGGACACACTTTGTTCTCTTCTGGGGCGTCGATCCAGGTGTGGAGACGATTAGTGAAGCTGGAGAACTTTTAGAAAGTAAATTTTGCAGAATATGACCCTTTAAGTTCGTCAAGAAACAGAAGACGGTGTTTTCATTTGGCTCAGGGTCTTTCCTTGGCTACTCCATCATCACTTAGTGCAGCGATACTCAACTTGGGGTCCAGTAGAACTTTCTCGAGATCATGAAGGGGCTCTGAAATTGCCAATTGCAAATTTGGACACGTTAAAGACATTTTCTGGACTGAAAAAAAAATGTTCCACTGTTTTGATTGTGAAGTCAAACAAAAGGCCTCGCTGTAATGTTTTGGCACATCGTTGGCCAGATGGAGGGGGTCTGCAGTTTTAGAGGTAATGAAGCTGGAACCTACTGATTAAGTGATCAAAAACAGTTCCGAATGTCTCTCCACAGAGCTCTACGTCTTCTCGTCGTCATTTGATTCCGTCTCTGACACAGATTCCACCAGAACCTTCCACTCCCGTTCGGTTTTACGAGCGTCTGAACACAGCTTGTTGAGTGTTTCCTCCACTTCGGCTCCGATTCAACAGAAAAAAAACCACAAAAAAAAACCCCCCAGAATGTAATTCTGGCTGTAAAACGTCGGCTCCAAGTCAGCCGCTAATAAAGTTGGCGCTCCGTCGCATGTCACGGGGAGAACTTGTGCTCAAGTGTGCCGTAATTAACTGAGTCGCTAATGAAGTTACAGCGAGTCCGACTCCCCAAATATCTCCATTCCTGCGCCTGCCACTTTGTCGAGCTGCAGCTTCGGGGACGACACACACACACACACACACACACACTACACACACACACACACACACATACACGCGTCGGCGTATCATGCCAGCACTCCTGATGGCTGCGCTCATAAATACAGAGTGATGAAGGAAGAGGGGGAATCGGGGCGAGCGCTCAGGCATTGACGAGGCATCTCCATCTCTCAGCGGGGGGGCCGCTACCTCGGATCAGAGGGGAGGACAGGACTCCTCTGTCTGCTGCCACGGGTGTAAAGCGAGGGAGGGAGGGAGGGGGTGAGGGAGACTAATGGCGGCTTGGTCGGGGGTGAAACAGACGAGGTAGGAAGAGATAAAAGAAAGCGAGGTTGAGAGGAGGACCGCTCGTCGTTTGGATTTAATTAAAGCTTGTAGAGACGCCTTTGCATCAGCGATACTGTGTCGTCTTTCTTTCATCATAAAAAAAAAAACACCCCCCAAAACAAACCTGAATCCTAGCTAGGAACGCTCGCCTGCAGGGTAACGAATGCAAAATTCATGTCGCAGCGATGTACGGTGTCAAACAGTGACTGATGTTTTTTTAAATCGTATAACTCACACTTGTTAAGTATTTAGTACAAATCCTCTCTTTGTCATTCGTCCTGGTGGTTTTCACCCGCAGCAGTTCAAGCCAAACCAGGACAAAAGCCAAGTGCAGGACTTGCTTTTGGCCACTAGAGGGGAGAGGGAACATTTTACAGGGATCTTTGGCTAAGCCCCGCCCCCATTAGTTACCGTTGCTCACCGGTGTTGATTTTGTGTGGTCCGTCAAACAGGAGACTTTTGTCCATGTTTTGTTTTGTGTTTAGGAAATAAGAGGAATTACACTCCATGTTTATTCTTTGGGGAAACCTCATATCACTGCCACACGCGAACCGGAGACATTATTTGGCTGTTTCTGCATCTTAAATGACTCAAATAACCCAGAAAATGACAGAATGTCAGCAGATGTAATGATTCTGTACAGAATACAGAGTCTCAGTCCAGGCAGTTGAGAGACGGTTGCTATTGGGTCGTTGATTGGAGCCTTTCACTGACACCCCCTGCTTTAGTAGACCCTTGGAGGCATAATCCTCTATATTGGTTTGATCTAGTCAGGGGGTCTGCAACCTTTCACATCAGAAGAATCCCTTTTGTTCCTTTCCACCAAATAAAATCCCTCTGGAGACACAAAACACGTTTAATCTTGAAAGATCACACAGTTAATGAATATATTTATGTAGTTTGATCATTATTTTTGGCTGCTTCAGCAATTTTAACCTTTTAGTTGTTTTTCTTTTAGCCAATCCTCCAAATAAAACTTATTTTCCTGGCAATTTTAGCAGTTTTTCGCCCGGTTTTAGCAGCAAATTGACCAGTTTTGAGGTCTTAAAATAAAACAATCACACATGAAATGAGAACAGGGTGAAAACTGTTCTGCATATAGATTTCAGGAAGCTTCGGAGAGTTAAAACGGAGGGACTGTGGCTGCAGAGCGGCGTCTTGCAGACCCCCGGCCGGAGCTCCACACGGCCAAACGAGCTCTCAGCCCCTTCAGTGAAGTACCGGGTTGATGCACCAGGAGGCAAAATGTTTAAAACATTATTCCCGCGAGCGGGTGGGAATAAAGTGGAGAACAGAGGAGAGACTGATAAAACACACACGGAGGAGTATTTTCCACCTTGAACCCAGCATATGGGAAGAGCGTCAGAATGGCTTTTCACATGCAAATGGCGGTAAATCTTGAATTTATGCAAACATGTGAAAGCAAAAAAAAAAAAAAGAATAAACCACACACCCTTAAGTGCAAACAGTAGTGGAGTGCATCCACTTCCCTTTTGTTTGGCAGTTCTGAATGGCATCTGCATTTTATACATCAAGCTTTTTAGGTGCTTGAAGCTTAACTTGATGTTTTTGACAAGTGGGCTTTAAGTAAGAGCTCCGTGCTCAGCTGGTATGTGGGCTTCAATCTCTTTACTGTGGAAATGAAAAGTACTGAATATTAAAACACGCAGGAGTTCGCCTCTTATGAATGTTTGTTCTAAAATGTAAATTCGACCCGCCGCTCTGCACTTCCAGAAAGTAACCATGTTACTGCAAATGTGCTCCAATGAAATGCAATTTTATCCAAGCACTAAAATATTTGTTCTCGTTGTTTTTGTTGTTTTTTTTAAATCTGGAAGAGCCGCGCCACGAGAAGCCATTATTACACACAGCTGCGTTTGTTTATGCACGCGAAAATAAGATTATAAATGAAGTGACTTTCCTCCTCCTCATTGCTTCACGCCGCTTTTCTCGCGTGTGCGAGGGAAATATGCTGCCGGTTACGTAACGTGTGGCGATTCTCTGCAACCGTCACAACCTCCGCAGCTCATGTTGCGACAATTATGTCCACGGCAGATATAAAAACAGCGGATATAGATTCAACATGACAATCACGAGTTATTCTCCCAGGAATCTATTAAAGTCGTTTTTTTTTTTCAATCACGATACGACAATTTAATGCTAATATCAGTATTTACAGCGACCACGACGAGATGCCCACTGACAGGTTAAAGAGTACCGCTCATCATGGGTTCATTATGAAACCGCCCACTGAGGGAATTCAGCATCAGCTTCAGCATTTTTATTTTTATGTCCAGCTCACTCCGATGACAAACATCTCTGGACGCTTCTCGCTCAAAACGCAAAAAAAGACTGAAACGAAAAATGCTGAAAAATATATAGTTGGCATGCCAGGCCACCAGAGGGCGCTGTTGCTTTTGTCCGTCGACTGAGCATCTGCATAACAAGCGTTTCCTGCGGCGCAGATTTTCAGAAAATTTGTGTGTTTCCCCTCGTTTTCACGGAGTTTGTTGAGTATTCCTTTAAAAACGTTTAATTTGTAGTCGCCCGAAGAACCGTTGTCGTTGAAACAGTCGACCAATTATTGGAATTCACTACATTTTGCCATTTTACGAACATTTAAGCGCCAAATATCTCAGCAGACCTTTAAAACCCACGCCTTGACGCTTCAGCAGCACAATGGAGACGACGCAACACACCTGGTCATAATGTTACAGCTCATTGGTGCATATTGGCGTTTTTACATTTTTCTCTTATCAACCACTGTGTGCATCGGCCGCGACACGTCTGCATGAGGGATTCTAACTCTCAAATGCGTCTTTGCCGATTGAATGAAAGTCAAATTCAATTACTAGTGAAAACAAAGTTGCCTGGCAACAGTGTGGCACCGTTAACATCCAGACACACTTGTCAACCTGTAATTAATTCTCCTCCAAAAATGACTTGGGAAAACAATTCCAAACATGTCACGCACATGTAGGGAAAAAATCTCCTGGGAGACGTCAATTAGGCCCCGCCCCCTTCCGGGGCCACGTTGGGCATCTGAGCTGTCGGTTTTACCCACATCTGTTTGCAACTAGCGGACCCGTTGTGCACGACGCCGTGAGAAAAGTCCAGGCAATCAGGACTCCATCAGATAAAAAAGCTCAGGTCACGAAAGCAAACGTTTAGCGGAAAGCGGGTTCTGAAAACTGCCGTTACACAGCTTCAATTGTAAAGAACATTTAGAAGTGAAAACAGGATCCTGGTGTTTTGGGCGTCTTAAAACTCTTTACTTGTTTATGTTTCGGCGTCGACCGGGTCTTGAGTACGGGTACGACCAGCGAGAATCCTTCAATCCATGTTTTCTGGACGATTGCAAGTGGTTTCATTCCAAAAAACAAACATTTGTTTGTTTTTTTTCCCCCAGCGTGTGAATGGACACCCTTTTCAAAACGTGCAAACGCAAGACTCCCCCCAAACAAAAAACACAAAAATGATTGGCTGCGTTAGTTACGGTGGTGTTGTTTCTTGTTTTCACGCCTGTTTGAACCAAGTAATAGTGAATCCTGTGCGTTTCCGGCCGGCTGTATGGATACCGACACAAATAACATTCAAACTGAACCCTGATCTCCCCGGGAGCAGGAATCATCAGCGCAGCCGCATTTAACTGCAGCTGGCAGAGATTACGGCCGCTGATGAGCGTCAACCTGCAGCCGCTGGATATTCAGACGCATATTAAGACGACTGCATCCCTTGCGGCTCGACCCCGACATGTGTGAGGTGGACAAAGACATCCAGCTGTGAAGGGGGGGGGGGGGGACAGGACGCCAAGCCCCCGAGTGCTGGATTATCAGAGGGAGCAGGTGGCGGCGAACGGCGAGGAGGAAGCGAGACGAAGTCCGGAGAAAAGGTGACAGATGGCGGCGGAGCGCCTCGGTGTTCACATTCAAACGCCACAGATTCTCTGTTCGGACGAGCGAATCGCACCTGTCGGGCGAGGAAACGACTGCCGACACGGAGGAAGACGGCGTGAATGTGTTTGTGCAGAACGTCGGTAGTTTTCGAAAAAAATAAAAAAATAGAAAATTGCTTATTTTCCAGATGGAAGGAGACTGGATGGTGAAGTGGAAACAGGAAGCTGGAGGACGGCGTGGGGCTGCAGAGTTTGTTCCTCCGTGGAAACGAGGGAAAATACAACCGTGTGAAAATGCCGACTCGTTGCCAATGGAATTGGGGGGGGGAAATGCAAAAAAATGTAAAGAAAGGTGGAAAAACTGGATTATTAACTATTAACATGAGAGAAACGTCTGTCTATTAAGGATCAGGTTCCGCCTATGTACTTCTCTCCTGTTTCACAGTGGAAAAATAAAAAATTATATATATAAAAAAAAAAAAATACAACTTTTGGACAACGCTTCAACTCCGTCTCCATGGAAACAAGGGGACATCGCAGCCACGCCCCCTTAGTAAACTGTTCTTCTGCACACGTGCGACTCGATGGACGACGACAACAACGGCGCCAACTAGTGGTCGGTGCTCTAGTATGCTAACTGCCTGGTTTTCAGTGTTTCTGCATGTTGGATGTTTAAACGCGGAACTTTTCTAAAACGAAAATGCAAAAATAACGTGTTAATTTAATTCACTGATTTTAATTCGTTAAAAAAAGTTGAGGTAATTAGCACATTTTCATCTTTTACTCGCCGACCGGATGTGCAGCGTCTCCGGGGGCACCACCGGCACAACACAGCAGCACAGCACCGAGTGGGATAATACTAAGGTAGAATTTTGCTATAAAAACATTCCTGATGTCATTAGCTTTACTTTGAAAATGCGAATTTTACAACCACAGTAGTAATCCTGCAGCAAAACAGCAGGTTGCCATGTTGGCTGACCAGGAGCCACCAAACTGCGAAAACTGGAGGAAATCCTGGTAAAATATTAATTTATACTCTTTCTCTGGCTCTCCTCTATACTGTGTGTGTGTGTGTGTGCGTGTGTGTGTGTGTGTGTGTGTGTGTGTGTGTGTGTGTGTGTGTGTGTGTGTGTGTGTGTGTGTGTGTGTGTGTGTGTGTGTGTGTGTGTGTGTGTGTGTGTGTGTGTGTGTGTGTGTGTGTGTGTGTGTGTGTGTGTGTTACAGTATATTATTGTCACTTAGTTCATGTAATAATTTCACAACTTTGTTTCTAGAAATAGTCAAATTGTTAAAGTGGTGGCACTGCACTCTAACAAAACCCAGACTTATGTTAGATGTTTATTAATTTATTTATGTTGCTATTATTTTGCTGATCTTGGAGAGAAACAGTTTCACCAAAAGCTAAAAGGACGTTATAAAAATAGTCTTTTAATTTAAATATAGTCTGTGTGTTGAGTCAACATTAATTCCGTGGTTTCCCTGAATAAATATCCATTACAAGCTTCAGTCTTCAGGAGAAAAACAATGCGATTAATCGTAATTAATTACAGAAAACTGTGCAATTAATTAAAAGAAAACGTTTTAAATGGATTGACAGCAGTAGTTTTTCACTTGAAACAGTCTTGTTGATGGGGAACCGAGTGCGTTTGGACCAGAACGACCGCGACGCACTCAGAAAGGTAAAGAGATAAAAACTCTCTGTGATATTTTGGTGGGGGGGGTGGGGGGGTGGGGGGGGATAAAAGTAAGATTAATTCCTTGAAAGTCTCACCCCTAGCGGACCCCTCGGACACCGGCCAGCTGCCGCCGTAATTCTTCACATTCATCTCGGACTCAGACAGCAACAAAAGAAAAGCCCCCCCGTGGCCACGTAAAGACCCTCGCCGCCGCTTCACGTCGAGCCGCGGGTCGTCATTATTTCTGACTTAACGTCCTCGAATCGGCGGGACGGACGCGGCCGGTGGTGCCCCCGCCGCTACGCTAATGCTGCAGCCGCGGCGGGGGGGGGGGGGGCGCGCTTCATTAAAATCTACCCACGGAAGCATCGTGGACAACAAGTCACTTCAGTTCAGGGGCCGCATGCCGGCCGGACCAGCGGAGAGATAACAACACAAAATTTTATTTTCCTATTTGTTTTTAGAGCAAAAAAAAAAATTTAAAAATCACAAATGTCTGAAATCCTTGTTTCTGCCTCTCTTCACCGACTCGCCCTCACGGCGTGGATTTGATGTTAATGTAATTCCATTCCTTCTGGCTGACGCGTCGTGCTGCAATCAGCTCTTTAGGCCTCGGCGCCCTGCGAGGTCGGCTCACGCAATTCACATTTTCTCTCCTATTCATCCCGAGTGTCGAGGGATAACCCATCAGTGAGAATCTAGTTCTATCCACATCCACATTTATGAATCTCTCTGTGTGGGACACACCCTATCAGTGTTAATTATCTCCATTTAACATCTATATCTACGTATAACCACGCTGTTTCTATCCGTGTGTGTATTTATACATTAAAACAGTATAGCGGTCAGATTAAGACTAGCCATTAGCTTTATTGTATTTTTTTTCTAGCTTTCCACTGCGGCAGGGTGTCGTTCAGTGGCCACAAGCAGCCTGGATTCCGGTGGAGTAGAACAGCATACCAGCGTAATTGTGCCATAATCACCTTTGAGGTGAGACTTTAGAGTTTTAACTCGTTGCGGCGCCGAGCGCACGCGAAGAAAATGTCTATATTTTCACGGAAACCCGAGCAATTATGAGCGAAAATGACTACAATCTCAACACAGAGACACTTTTAATGAACCCTTCTGCTACAAAATAATGTGAAACGTCCTAAAAAAAACCTTCCTCTCGCCGTTGCATTGTGGGTGTTTTTACAAGCAAAGGCCGAGGCAGATAAGCTTCCATGGCGGCATCACAGGGATCCCCGCCCGGGTCTCAGTGTTGTCTTGTGTCCACGACTCCTGATAAAATATGTTAAACAAATAAATAAATAAAGACGTCACCTGACGCCTGCTGTATTAGGTTTGTTCTGCCTTTATCGCCGCTTTATCGTTTCCCACCTCCTTTTATTTCCATTAAGACGCATCTTGTTCATCGTCATGGATTTATCTCTGCATCGCGGGAATCTTTCTTTCTTTTTTCTTTTCTAATCTCGACGGGCCCCGTAGGGCTCCACTCTGATCAGTATGACTGCAAATTATCTCAAATCTCGGGTTGCGTTACATTTCCTCTAAAGACGGTAATGAAACAAAACTACCTCAAGAACTGAACTGGGATGTTTTAAAACTATGTTTTTTTGTTGTTTTTTATTTAATTTTTTTATCCCCACAATTGTTTCTATTTTCAGACACTTTGTTTTTGGCACTTCAAGCCGCCGTCCTCGCCGTCTGCCCACGTTAGTTGTTTTGCCGCTCCGGGGAATTAATGTTCAAACAGCTCAGTTTGTCTTTAAAAGAAGCAGAAGAAAAAAAAAAGAAGAAAAAGACAAATGCTGCTCGCGCTTTGCCAGCATGTGAGTTTATGTTTGGATGAAGCTCCGGCTTTACTTCCAGCAGCCTTCAGTTGCTTCCTGTAAGGCCATGCGTGGAACGGACAGCGTGCAAAACCCAACATCATTTGCCCCCCAGATATCGTTGTCTTGCCTCCGAGGCTCCGGCTTTAACAAGGTCCCAGCGGTTTCTTTGTTTTGTTTTTTTTTAACTGTCGGATTCACTGCTCACGCTTTCTCAGTTGCGCACAGAATTCATCCAGGTGCTTAAACAAATCAGACAAACCGGACAGAAAGCAGCTGAACCACGAGGGTTTTGTTTTAGTTTTTACTGCCAAAAATAATTCAATATATGCAGGAATTCTCTGAGCCACACACACACACACACACACACACACACACACACACACACACACACACACACATATATGTATTAAATCTGAATGAATAGTGCTAAAAGGTGTTAGCCGCTAAATGCTAATGGGCTAATATGAGTGTCGGCACGAAGGAACGTAATGTTAGATTTGAGTAATGCTGCGTATGTGCACTGGGTGGCGGTAGTGAGTCAGTTTCTGGATTTAATGCAGGTAGATTGACTCAATGCGCCACCTTGTGGCTCAAACTGGCAATACAAGGTGGACTGGACTGTGGCTCGATGGTTAGCTTGTTAACTTAGATTTTGACTAAAAATGTTCAGCATCCGTACAGACCCCATAAAACAAATGTGTGTTATACTAATGTATTATATTAATGTGCATCATGAAGCCATAATGCAACAAAACTTTAAAAAATTCAGCTGAAAAACGCCACAAAACAAGCCAAATGTGATGACTCACATTTTCTTTCATGTATTTAAAACGGCATTTCTATAGGAAACTTCCTTGAATTCAGGATCTCTTATTAGATATTCCACGGTTTTACAGAGACAAACAAAGCTAGTCTGGAGTGGAAACGGCACAATAACACATTTTCTTTGGTGAATTATCGGCCGGCGATCAAGAAATCCCTCAGTCACACAAGTTTTCTTCATTTCATGGGGTCTTTAAAGACAGTCGCATTTTCCAAATCCGCTCCACGTGACCAGACGGTTAATTGCTGATACCGATCGTGACGCCTAATCGTCTTATCAGCTACGAATTCCCGTCGTCGTTTCAATTAGGAGCCGATGTGATCTAATCGTACGGCGGATCTCATGAGGTGTGAGGTGTCGGCTGAGTGGCGTACCGTGATCCAGGATGATGAGCTGCGCGCTGGACTGGATGTTTCCTGCGTCGTTTTCCGCCAGGCACTGATAGAAACCCTCGTCCGACTTGACCAGACCCAGAACCTGCAGGTTGTGCTCCTTCTGAAAAAAAACCCCAAAACAAAACGCCCACAGTTCAATTGGTTTTCAACCGATCGTCGGTTGGACGAGGCCGAGAGGGAACGGTCTGAGTGAACTCACCACGATCTTGAAGTAGTCGCTGGGGATGACGGCGTCGCCGTTCTTCACCCACTTGACGGTGGGAGCCGGCGACCCCGACACCTCGCACTCAAACACGATGTCCATGGACTCGTGGGCGTAGATGTTGGCCGGACGCTTGACGAACTGCGGAGGAACTGTGGACGACAGGCGAGAACCGGGAGTTAGAACAACAATGAAGCAACAATTTATGACAAAAACAAAAAAAATTGGTTTTAATTTAATGGAAAAAAAATCTAAATATTAACATAAATGTACATAAAAAGGTCCAACTCTTTTTGAACTGGACACAAAAATGTGTTTATTAAGTTAACGTCGACATACAGCAGAATTTCTTTTGGTTAAAATACTAATTTATTGTCAACGACAGAGGGTTGGATAGTAATTATGGACAAACTCAGTCAGGATTTGCGATTTTAAGAGATTTTTTTTAAGCTACATGGTGTAACTCGTACTTAAGTTACGAGTATTGACAAAAAAAAATCATAAAAAAGTACATAAAGTAGAAGGACAAGTACACAAAATAACAATAAAGAGGAGAGGTTTGCACCCGATATTTTACATAAATCACACATGATTAAACATATTATTAAAGGTACTCAAGTGAAAGTATGAAGTATTAGTTCCTTTCTGATACATATTTGCATTGCCTATAACGGGTATTTTACAGGATTATATACTTTTGAACTAGATCAAAAGAAAATGTGAGTAGTATTCCATTAAAATGACTTGTAGAAGATTACATGAAGCATAAAAGTTTATTTTTATGCTTCATTTTTAAAATTTTTGAAGTTTTGAAAACCCAGCGGACGGAGAGATTTAATTAATTCCCCTTTTAGTAGATCACCTGCTGTGAATTGTACTCAGGTGTGAGTAAAAACCACAGTAATGGTGAATACTGGTAATCGGTTACTCGCAGTGCGTCGCTCCAATCAGCGTCTTCGCTGCAGCTGATTGGATATTGGGCGGCGGTGGGCGGATGTCGAGCTCTCGCCCGTCCGCTTGATGTAGCAGTGGCTAATTCGCCGCGGCGGTTAACAGATTAGCTCGGGTCCTGTTGGGAGGCGGTGTTCGACACCAGCAAGGGGAAAGCGGGACGCGTAATTAAAACTGTGAAAAGGAACAGTCCCGCCGCAGATACGTGCAATAATGGCCTCGTTACACCGAGAGGAAGGGACGCGACCTTCAGACGCACTCTGCCCATCTGGTGGTTATTTTACACGCTTCGCACGGAAACAGAGACACGAGTCGAAACACGAGACGGAGACAAAGAGACGTCACAATAATCGTCTCTGGACGTATCTAATTTTCCTCAGAGGAAACGTCAGAAGGTCGACCTGAGGAAGATTCAACTCTCCACCATGTGATTATCTCGGGATGAAAAACAGTTTCGATGAGCTGCTGGTAAATTCGTTGTTTTCCATCGATTGTCATTCCTGAACACAAACGTCTGTTTTCCTTGAACCGGACGCACTAAGACACGCGGCTTTACGGTGAACTGACAGTACCGACACGTCCAAATCGACGTTTGTGCAGACTCGTCGAAATACTGAAGACGAGACACAACATGCACATTTTAAAAAAAAGTACTAGTTAGTAAAGATTAAAGAAAATCAGTTAGATTGTTTGGATTATTATAAAAAAAAAAAAACTTAAATTTTGTAATTTAGCTCAAGATGCACATGAATTGTTTTTTTTTTTAAAGATCGAAAAAGTTTATATTTGTGTATTTTGATAAAAACGAATAAAACAGATATTTGGCAATAGTAGAGTCAATATTTAGTGATTAAAAAAAAAAAACCTAAAGAATAATTCCATTTAAAAGTTAAAAAGAAAAAAATAATAATGCCAGAAAAAGGCCGTACCTTGACACCTTTTATTTTAGCCGACCTCTCTAGCGCCCCCCAGAGGAGGCTTGCCCCTCCCACTCTGAGCAAAATATAATATGCATATTGTATTTTTATATACATTGTGTGTTATTCATGCAGCCTCCTGCCACTAGTCGGCGCAACAGAGCCGTCACTTTATAAACCGCGTGGTAAGAAGTATATTATACATATAGTACGAGACTAAATTAATACATTTAGAGACTAAATGAACCCACTGAGGAAAATACTGCAGATACGTACGTTTCCTTCAGGGTTTAAACACACAAAGTGTGACAGTCACAAACTGTCAGTCTCCTC